>NC_079170.1:73095168-73410168 GCF_947568905.1 Ostrea edulis
TTTAGAATTCCCTTTACCTAAGGATGTTTTGTGCCAACTTTGGTTGAAATTGGCCCAGTGGTTGTTGAGAAGAAGTTGAAAATGTGAAAAGTTTACAGACGGACAGACGGACGGACAGACGGACGGACGCTGGAATACGGGTGATCAGAAAAGTTCACTTGAGCTTTCAGCTCAGGTGAGCTAAAAATGAAAGGATAATATTATACTATGAAAATATTAATAAATTCCATTTATATATTCCTGTCCTCCATTTTCTATTGAAAATTGTGTGTGTACGTTCCATTGGATCCGCCACTTAATTTTAACTTACAGTAGCCTCCCTTGCATTTTTACAACTATGAATTAAACTCCTTAAAACTGTCATTTGAATGTGTAAAATGATCATTTGAGAAAACAACTACTCTTTTTAATAAAAAAAATAAATTAAGAAATTTAATAAATTATTTATTTATGCCTCACTCACTGAAACCATGCATATAATTACTTCTCATTGTAATTAAAAATAAAGAAAATGCATTACAAAACACTATATGTAACAATTTTGACTCGCGTAATTTAGTTTGACAAAACAAATGTATGTAAGCAAGGAAGATGTGTGACTAAACTGATGTGCGGGAATATATTAATTGGAAATATATCAGAATAGCTGAATGAATGGAGACACTTTATGTAAATGAACAAGATTATGTGTGAGGGATATTGTATGTTGTTTTTTCCCTAGACAAAATCAGAAAGATTACTTATCATTTTCAAATAAAAGTGGAATGTTTTTACTACTATTCCCGCATTTCCAATTCATATGCACTGACATATATCACTGGCCCGATGAGTGTTCGGCCTAGTGATAGCCCCGCGTAGCGTACTGATTCGAGGTGCAAAACTTTAAAAGATTTGGTTGAAAATGTTAACTTCCGGCTATATAATTGGTAATACTTGCTGTAGAGTGGAAATTATGTAACACTCGCGTATCTAATTTTTAGAAATCAACATAATGGAGCATTTTAATTGGCACCTGTATCCGCAGTAATCACAATGGATCATATATACTGATGTCAGCTGTTCAGACAACTATTCCTCTTCCTCTCGAGATATTTCAAAAAAGTTATTTTTCGATAGCAGCTAGAACGTCGCTGCGAGTTTTTTTCATTGGAAAGAATACCTTTCATTACCAATTTTTATTCAATCGAATTAAATCTTAGAGCGAAACATACGCAATATAAAAATTATTGCCTCAAAGTGAAAAAGAGGTGTAAAATCCGGGAAAAAATCAAATACATGTATGGGTTTGACGTTTAATTTCTAGTAATCAACATCCGGTTTCACAAATTAAGGTGACATGTGATTTGGATAAATAGTACACATGGAAATCAAGGATAGAAAAAATCAGCAAGACACTTTAGATATAAAACTATACGGTACCAATTTTGATGCACCAGATGCGCATTTCGACAAATAATGTCTCTTCAGTGATGTTCAACCGAAATGTTTGAAATCCGAAATAACTATGAAGCTTTAGAGCTAAATATAGCCAAAAACAGCGTGCCAAAAAAGGTGGAGCCAAATTCGTCCAAGGATTTCACCCCAAGCATAGGCCATCACAGGGTAGTCGTGGCTCGAGTCCTTTGGCCTCTAAAACTTATGTTGGCCTCAACCAAAAACTTTTTTAATTCAAAGTTTTTATTGATTTCATTGATTTCTTATTGGTTTTAGTTTTTCAAAGTCATAGCAGATAGATGATATGTTTCTGTTGTTTTGTAAATGTGCACTTTAAAATAATCATGAACCACCAATCTGATTGATTTTATTGAAATATATTGGTCAGTTTATTGAATAAATCATTTTCTGTTTCCTTAATTTATATCTGTATGTACTAGTACACACAAAAACAGATTGCACAACTAATGAAACAATTGGCATATTGATTTTTTTTCTCAGAATTATGATTGATTTCATTGATTTATTATTGGTTTTAGTTTTTTAGAGTTGTAGAAATAAAATGATTATATACATTAGAATAAAATTGAACTACTACCAATCTGATTGATTTTATTGATTATTTTATTGACAAAATTATTTGCTTTTCCCTTCCTAACTTATGTACTAGTACACCAAAAAGTATACTGATGAAATGATTGATTTATTGATATTTTTTGTATTCAACAGAATTCAATTTGATATCAATTTACAAATTATAAAAGTTACAACTGTGTTGTCATTATAATGAATTCGATTTTAAGATCAGCGCACATTCGGAACAGAGCATGTGGTCTTAATGTTTTCAATGTGCAGATACCACACAATTAGTTTTACTTGTTTAATTTGCAAAGCATGATAAATGACAGTTTTAAAAAATCTAAATAAACACAGTGAAATGTTTGCTAGCATAATGATAATAGCCAATAAACTAAGGATTTTACATCTGTATTTCAGTGTTCATTTATCTAAACTTTACCTTGAATGAACAATGTAGATTAAAACGGATATGATGTATTATAAATATTTCTTTCTTGATTTCATAATTAATTTTCAATACTCATTGTAAAAGTGACAAGTTCCCATGCTATGAAGACCTGCCCTGTCAGGATAAAGGGAATATCTATCACCATATTAAAGGAATGGTAATGAAAACATTTGCTGAAGTTGGAAATTCCATTATACAGAAACAATGGAGCAGTCCAACATTTGCAAATAGGGTGTGTTTGATACAACAGAAAATTTTAATAAGTAACTCATTTTATGATTGTGCCTAAACTAAATAAGGTATACAAAACTGTCTGTCTGAGTTTTCAAATTTGTGATGTACCTCTACCTAACCACTGCAGCAGCTATATCTAAGCAATTATCAGATACATGTAATACTCATACCATTGTCTTAATTATGATGGAGAAAAAAGGTTTATGCATCTACAAATTCACAAAGTGCAGCTTTAGTTTTGTGCATTACTTCTTAACGTTTTTAGACTAGTCATTAAAATCATCTTTCATTCTGATCATTATTGAAAATAAACGTTCTGTGCAGAACTGTGTGACATTTCAAACCGTATATCATAGATCAACCTCAACCTTGACTTCCTGTCAAGACCCATGCTGTAGAATAATAATTTGTAAATAATCTGATATCCCATTACAGTACTAGTGATACATGTTTATTTCAAATAGTTTAAACAGATATGAACATCCTTAATTCATCAAAAGTTGTAGTTTCAATCTGTATGATTCATGGTAGTATTTTTATTCCTAGATATCAAACCCATTGTTCTTATCAATGAGAGTGATTAAGGCGGTGCACTACATTGTAGTGTGTGAAGTGTGATGATTCATCATTAAACTAGCGTGAATTTGTTTTTATTAAATTCATTATCAATAAGTGAAGTGGATCATTAGTAAAATGAGAGTTTTCAATGTGCATATTTACAAAACAACACAAATATATCATTTATGTTCAACAATTTTGAAAATTCAAAACCAATAATAAAACAATGAAATCAATCATAATTCAGAAAAAATCAATAAGCCAATCATTTCATTAGTACCGTATACTTTTTTGTTGTGTAATAGTACATGAGTTAGGAAGGAAAAAAAATGTTTGATCAATAAACTGATCACCAGATATTCAATAAAATCAATCAAATTGGTGGTAGTTCATGATTATTTTAATATGCACATCACAAAACAACAGAAACATATCATTCATGTTCAACAATGTTGAAAAAATAAAACCAATAATAAATCAATGAAATCAATCATAATTCTGGGGGGAAAAAATCAATATGCCAATTGTTTCATTAGTTGTGTATACTAGTACATACAGATATAAAGGGAAAAGAAAATGATTTGATCAATAAACTGATCAATAGATATTCAATAAAATCAATCAGATTGGTGGTAGTTCATGATTATTTTAAAGTGCACATTTACAAAACAACAGAAACATATCATTTATCTGCTATATGACTGAAAAACTGAAACCAATAATAAACCAATGAATTTGATCAAAATTTTTAATAAATTTTTTTTTTGGTTGAGGCCAAACATTTTTTTAGAGGCCAAATTTGAAGCCAGGCTAAGTTTTGAGACCAGGCCAAAATTTGAGATGGGGCATGATTAGAGGCCAAACTTGGGGCCAGGCCAATTTTGAGCCAGGCCAGGCCATTGGGACCAGAGCAGGTTTTATAGTATGCCCTTTCTGGCAGCTCTATTTTCATCGCAAAATTTAATGTGTTGCTAAAACAATTGTATCATCAGAGCTTGTAACCTCTCTTCCATAACGTTACAGTTTGATTTTTTCCTCTAAGCAAATATTTTGATTGATTTATATTTATGGTTTTACACCGTTTTGGCAATATTTGAGCTATTTTATGGTGGTGCTAATATTTTGAAAACTGTAACCATAACCATGACACACGTGACATATATATATATATATATATATATATATATATATATATATAATATGTTTGTGTTGCATTTACAAAGCAAATGACATTTAGTTACTTCGTTTATTGATCTTGGGAGAAGCTGTCACAATAGGGGACCAGTTAAGATAATCTCAGCGAGATTCGTTGAGGCTGGATATTTGGACTGACGCCTCTTCGGAAGAGGCAATTTTTCTAATTTAAACATATTTTATTGAGAAACTCAACAGGATTGAGCAACTACATCACATAAAGTACAAGTACAACTACAACTACAAGGCATCAGTCCAAATATCCAGCCTCGATGAATCTCGCTGAGATTACAGTTTTAAAGAGAAAAGCAGGCTGACGTAATCAGAGTTGTGATTTAAACCCGGGACAGGGGACATTAAAAGCAAGTAAATGTTGATTTCTTTGTGACAGTTTTGTGCATTATATTGTAAAATGTTTGAAAACAACTTGTATATTGTGTAAACCCAGGTACATCTGTTGGTCGAAGCACAAACTGTCACTGACTCCGACATTTACACGTTTTCCAGAATAAAATATGAATGCTTGCAAAGAGAAGTCGATGAAGGCTATGCCTCTCGACTTCTCTAAAGAGAATAGGCTTCAATATTCAGTCAGTACTGGCTTTAATGCTCTTAATATTTGTCCCTCATTTACCTCTCCTTCAACTTAATTACACCACATAATGTACTTGTTGACAGAGAATACTATTCTTCTTCCTGTATGGTACTTTACCACTTCAAGTGTATTTTTGTACCGTATGATGCAAGGACGCCTTATGTGATTAATATAAATATAAACACTAAAGTCGTCCTTACATCACGCATGCGCGGTCTTCTTAACTCATACATAATAAATCATCCATTATTTTATTTTCAATATTTTCATTTATTGTCAGGTGCAATAAAATTATATCGTACAAATATTTTATTGTTTCATCATTTCGTAAACCTTCCCCATTAAGATATATTTTGACAATGTCCCTAATGTTCAGAAATAGTTAGGCCTGTCACGTGATTCGCCAATGATGAAAATGACCCGGTAAAAGAGACGTTATATAAAATAAATACCGATAATTTTTATTTAATGAGTGATTAATGAGAAATGATATATATAATAGTTTAAGTAATAAGTGGTACTACCAATCATGTTGCATACTAGATTGAACTCGAACTAAGTTACAAGCTATCGGCGCCGAACTATAATACTAGCGATTCGTTATATAGCAGGTCCAGTCCAAAGACTATTTCTACCTACATAGGTACTTATAGCTACGTAGGTATTTAAACCTACTTCAGGTAGCTATTTTTTACCTACTTTTTCATTTACTTGCATTTCGTGGCCAAACGCAGGAACGGCGCAATATGGCGTGTACCAAATTTCTTGATTCACTTACACTGACGATGAATACCACAAAAATATTGGACAAAAATGATTACTTTCTAACTTTTCAATAACAGCACCCAGTTCCATTTTCTATGAGTTTAGGAACAAAGCTACATGAGAAAAAGTGTAGAATGTCTAACAAATCTGTATTGATTTTAAAGTTTACCTTCATGCAGTTTTCTCTACCGGCACACTTTAGAGGTTTTTAAAGACTAAATGACAATATTTTTAAATCGAGTTACATCTGCATGTATCACGATTTTAGGTAGGCATGTGACATATAATTTTGTTACGAATTGGACAGGGAACATTTTTTTTTATACAGTTTGTCATGCTATCCCATGACCCCAACGAGATCGTAAGAAAGCGTACATGTGCAAAAAAATAGCTATTTTCTTATAACTTTGCAAGGCATTATAAATAATTTTTATATGTTCTGAAAGCAGAGAATATATGCTTTCAAAAATATCAAAAATAGTGCATTCATACGGGAGATTAAAAAAATCGTATCGAGGGGGAAAATGGCCTTGCGACAAAGCGTTGCATCATATTTAGACGAAGCCATCTTTCACTTTAAATGCTTGTATTAATTCAATGGTTTTATTTACTTAATTGATTTTTACATAGTTAAAAAATAGAGAAAATTTCCAAAAATATGATCTATAGGGAGTCAAGTCAACTCGTACCCTGACCGACTCGTATCCAGGTCAACTCGTACCCAAAAGGTAAAAGTCAACTCGTACCCAAGAATCTGGTTACGAGTTGACTCCTCATTGTCAATGTCCTGTGGGGTAAGCATTTTCAGAGTTACTGTAAACAATTTTTTTACTTGTTCGATTTCTTCTTAAATATTGGTACAAATGTATATCATCTCAAATCTAGGACATGTGTATTTTCAAATTAGGCTGGGGCAGAGCTGTAGTCATATTGGAAGCTTACTTTTTGCATTGAGCCATGCCAAACCCCAGGAAAGCTGCACAAGTATGCCTTGCAAATGGGTGGTACCCACAGCAAGGTCTAACAAACCCAACGGTAAGTAGATTAGTAAGTAACTAAATTTGATATATGGTATGACTATTTACAGATAACCAAATAAACATATGAACTTTGTAGCACTTTAACCGACTAGTAATAGAAAACCCATATAATCAGGTCCATTAGAAACCTTGAGCCGAAGGAAGTCCAAAGAGGATAAGACAGACAGCGACACCAATGACATAGAGAATACTTCATTTGACCCTCGCCATACCACTCACAGAGACTTTGACTTAAATGCTACACTCCTTCAGTTGAGAAATTTGAAGGAAATTTTTCCAAGTACAGGTACATGAATAGTAATTGGCATTTATCTTGAAAACTTTCATTCTAAACATTTTTTCTTCTTCTATTAATAAATATCAGCTAGTGTCTCAGTTCGGAAGGAAAATGTAAAGAAAACAAACTGTCAATTACTTGAAAGACACAGTACATAGTTTGAAATTGTTTTCAGGTTCTATGATTATAATTTTGCTAACAAAATGATATTTCAGGTATGAGTCATTTGTGGAACATCCCAGATGATGTCCCAATAGCTGAGAGGGAGATAGAGGTGGAAACATATGAAGATCCATTAGAAACGGCATCCAAAGCACTGATCTTGTCAAAGGAGAATTGTAAGAAAAAAATGTAGAAATAACAATGAAAATATATATATCTACCATGGATATAAGATTCATTTATAAACATATCATTACAGTGCCAATCCCAATTTCAATTGATGAAAATCTGAGCGCCTATGTAGAGGAAAGGACAAGAGGTCAACGATCATGTTCCCTTTGGAGTGAACTCCACAAAGGGAGAATCACGAGTTCTCTCTTTGGTGCCATTTTAAATGCTGGACCTAACCCCAGGAACCTTGTGGACCAAATTATTAATGGGTCCAGTTTGCAAAGGTTTAGAAATTAAAATATTTACTATTATAAACATGAATTTACTATAATAATTCAGTATTTCAACTAACTTCTATTTTTACATATAAATTATAGTGCATATTATTCTTTATATCAAAGATATCAAACACTTCCTCGTCCAGTCCAGTGGGGTGTAGACCATGAGAAAGAAGCAGTGAAAGACTACTTGACTCTGCAGAATGCAGTCTCTGATGTGACAGTGGAGGCATCTGGGCTTACCATTTACCCATCTCATGCATTTTTAGGTGCAAGCAGTGATGGATGGGTAAATGATAAGTCCATGTCCATGGGAAATCAGAGAGGGGTGAATTTCAAATGCAGGAAATGGCAAAAAAACCTACTGCATTGCACCCCCCCCCCCCCCACTTTTGATTTTAAAAAAAATTGGCACCTGAAGTATGGATATTACTACGCCCCCCTTTGAGGGATGAGATAGACTGGGAATTCATACATTTCAGAGAAATTATTGCCACCAAAAAAAAATTATCAAAAAAAAAAAAAAGGGAGAGGAGGGATAGTAATATCCATACTTCAGGTGCCTGTGCTGTATTTCACTAAATAGCTTACTGTATTACACCAAATAGCCTACTGTATTTCACTAAATAGCTTACTGTATTACACCAAATAGCCTACTGTATTTCACTAAATAGCTTACTGTATTACACCAAATAGCCTACTGTATTACACCAAATAGCCTACTGTATTACACCAAATAGCCTACTGTATTACACCAAATAGCCTACTGTATTACACCAAATAGCTTACTGTATTACACCAAATAGCCTACTGTATTACACCAAATAGCTTACTGTATTACACCAAATAGCCTACTGTATTACACCAAATAGCCTACTGTATTACACCAAATAGCCTACTGTATTACACCAAATAGCTTACTGTATTACACCAAATAGCCTACTGTATTTCACTAAATAGCTTACTGTATTACACCAAATAGCCTACTGCATTACACCAAATAGCTTACTGTATTACACCAAATAGCTTACTGTATTACACCAAATAGCTTACTGTATTACACCAAATAGCCCAATCTCTCATACAGAGCACTGTAAGGATCAACAACTCTGTATGAGAGATTGCAAATAGCCTACTGTATTACACCAAATAGCCTACTGTATTACACCAAATAGCCTACTGCATTACACCAGATGGCCCTCAGTACACAGACTGTCTTAATTACACCATTTTCCTCACCTCCTTTTAATTATTGGTTACTCATTATATTTGTGTCACAAATTAAAATAAAATGCAAATAAATATATATTATATTTGGTGTCCCCCTTTATTTTATTTATTTTTGAATGAGACACCCCCCCCTCCCCCCAGGAAATGAAGTGTGCTGGAAAAAGAAGGAAAAAATAAACATATTAAAGGACACAACGCATGTTTCTAAACTTTTTCATTTTTTCAGCAAAATTTATTCTTTTTATGCCTAAGACTACTTTAAATGTGTTTTAAATGAAATATTTTGCGTAGTTTTCGAGTTTGAAAGCGATGAAATTCAAATCTTGCGATATGCCTATTTTCTTTCGCTATTTTACGCGCCATTATGTGTGACGTCATATGCGTCCTCGGGTTTGAAAACATCTATTACCCATTTCATAAACAGATTACATTTAATCGACAAAAAACCAATTATCACGTTAATGGCTTGTAAAAAATAATGCATTAAGATGTTTTGTGCCGTGCTCGGGTGTACTAGTTGTCGGTAGATAGTATTTAGACTGAGTATTTTTCAATTTTTCGAAGAATGGTACGAGAAAAAAGACGTGGATAATTTTTTTTGTTGGAGCAAGAACTTTACCTTATAAAACACACCCAGTCACCTTTTCAAAAACCGCTTGGACAGAGACCCTGATAAACTGCGAAAAAATGGATATATCGAAGCTATAAGCACTGGTAGACCTATAGCAAACATTCTGTTTTGCTCTTCAAATTCAATACACACTCGGATCAACTGACCTTCACCTTGTAACAACATATATCGACGATACAATGTAACTTCTACCAACTGGTAGCTTTACAAAAAAAATTAAAGATACAAAATAATTGAACTTTTAATTATACAAATAATAGAATATTGTATTTCCTAACTTTAAATTGAATTATAAAATTATTTCCTTGTTGAACTCGTAGCATCTTGACTCGTGCGTCAGTATAACGCCGTGCTCCCACTTTGTAATTCCTAAAAACGTGCAGATCACAATTCAAAAATAGTAATAAGATTGCTTTATCAAAATAAAATAATGTGATTACCATTTTAAATTTGATTATTTTTATTGATTTGTGTGTGTGTTGTCTTTTTCTTTCTTCCCGAAATGCACTCGTGACAATAACTTGGCATAGGGAGATTGGTAAAGTTGGCTACTAGTAACCAGCTACTAGTAACTGGCTACTTAAAAAGAGAAAAGTTGGTTACTAGTAGCCAGCTACTTGAACCAGGAAAAGTTAGCTACTAGTAGCCAGTTACTAGTAGCTAGCTACTAAAAGTAAGAAAAGTTAGCTACTCGTAGCCAGCTACTACAAAATATAAAAGTTATAATTACTGATAGCCAGCTACCAGATAAAGGTTAATGAGTTTGAAAATTATTATCTATCAGATTTATTTCTAAAGAGGACGAGGAGTCGTATGATATTTCAAGCTCAATTATCCCCAATTACATAACGTTGCAATACAAAATACGAATAAACTTTTTCAACTGAGTGTTTACTTTTAAAATGATACGGATTGAATTCAGACCTTCATTCATTTGATATACCATCCATTTGGAGATATCTGCTACTTTTACAATTTGATTCGAGTTACCCTGAAATTTCAACATTTGTATGAATACCGTAAGAAACTTTATGTTTGTATTAGATATCTGACGAATTTACAACTATACATATGGCAAGAAGTGATAGATGGTGTTTTGATACGCCACATATTTTCAGATATCGCTCTTTAGGAAATCAGTTACTTACACATTTTGATTATCGGTACAATGAAAATTCAAGATCTGTGTGAATACTCCGTGTTTATATCATATATTTAACTAACTTACAACGATACGTATGGCGAGTAGTGATATTGGGTATCGTGATATGTCATGAATTTTCAGATGTCACGCTTAAGGAAGTCAACTACTTATACCTTTTGATGGCAGGTAACCTGAAATTTCAAGTTTTTCGCAAATATCTTAAGGCACGTTATGTTTGTATTAGATATCTCATTAATTTACCAATATTCATGTAAAGAGGAGTGGTATTAGATATCTTCATCAGCCATCAAGTTTCAGATATCACCATTAAGGAAGTCAGCTACTTATACCTTTTGATTCCGGGTAACCTGAAATTTCAAGTTTTTCATAAATATCTTAAAGAACTCCTTGTTTGTATTAGATATCTGACTAATTTACAACTATCCATATGAAGTGGAGTGGTATTAGGTATCTTGATATGCCATTAATTATCAGATATCACCCTTAAGGAAGTCAGCTACTTATACCTTTTGATTGAAGGTAACATAAATTTCAAGTTTTTTATCAATATTTTAAGGAAGTCTGTGTTTGTATTAGATATCTGACTAATTTACAATTATCCACGTGAAGAGGAGTGATATTAGGTATCTTGACATGCCATCAATTTTCAGATATCACCCATAAGGAAGTCAACTACTTATACCTTTTCATTGCAGGTAACCAGAAAATTCAAGTTTTTAGAAAATATTTTAGAAGCTCCGTGTTTGTTTTAGATATCTGATTAATTTACCAATGCACATATGACAAGATCTGATATTAAGTATCTTGATATAACATCAATTTTCAGATATCACCATTAAGGAAGTCAGCTACTTATACCTTTTGATTCCGGGTAACCTGAAATTTCAAGTTTTTCATAAATATCTTAAAGAACTCCTTGTTTGTATTAGATATCTGACTAATTTACAACTATCCATATGAAGTGGAGTGGTATTAGGTATCTTGATATGCCATTAATTATCAGATATCACCCTTAAGGAAGTCAGCTACTTATACCTTTTGATTGAAGGTAACATAAATTTCAAGTTTTTTATCAATATTTTAAGGAAGTCTGTGTTTGTATTAGATATCTGACTAATTTACAATTATCCACGTGAAGAGGAGTGATATTAGGTATCTTGACATGCCATCAATTTTCAGATATCACCCATAAGGAAGTCAACTACTTATACCTTTTCATTGCAGGTAACCAGAAAATTCAAGTTTTTAGAAAATATTTTAGAAGCTCCGTGTTTGTTTTAGATATCTGATTAATTTACCAATGCACATATGACAAGATCTGATATTAAGTATCTTGATATAACATCAATTTTCAGATATCACGCTTAAGGAAGTCAGCTACTTATACCTTTTGATTCCAGGTATCCTGAAATTTCAAGTTTTTCATAAATATCTTAAAGAACTCTGTGTTTGTATTAGATATCTGACTAATTTACAACTATCCATGTGAAGTGGAGTGATATTAGATATCTTGATATGCCATCAATATTCAGATATCATGCTTAAGGAAGTCAGCTACTGATACCTTTTCATTGCAGGTAACCTGAAATTTCATTATTTTCATAAATATCTTAAGGAACTCCTAGTTTGTATTAGATATCTGACTAACTTACAACTATCCACGTCAAGAGGAATGATATTAGGTATCTTGATATGCCAACAATTTTCAGATATCACGCTTAAGGAAGTCAGCTACTTATACCTTTTGATTCCCGGTAACCTGAAAATTGAAGTTTTCCATATATATCCTTAGGAACTCTGTGTTTGTATTAGATATCTGACTAATTTACAATTATCCATGTGAAGAGGAATGACATTAGGTATCTTGATATGCCATCAATTTTCAGATATCACGCTAAAGGAAGTCAGCTACTTATTCCTTTTCATTGCAGGTAACCTGAAATTTCATGTTTTTCATAAATATCTTAAGGAACTCCTAGTTTGTATTAGATATCTGACTAACTTACAACTATCCACGTCAAGAGGAATGATATTAGGTATCTTGATATGCCAACAATTTTCAGATATCACGCTTAAGAAAGTCAGCTACTTATACCTTTTAATTTCAGGAAACCTAAAATTTAAAGTTTTTAGCAAATATTCTATGGAACTCTGTGTTTGTATTAGATATCGTATTAATTTACCAGTGCACATATGACAAGGAGTTATATTAGGTATCTTGATATGCCATCAATATTCAGATGTCACGCTTAAGGAAGTCAGCTACTTACACCTTTTGATTCTAGGTAACCTAAAATTTCAGGTTTTTCGAAAATATCCTAAGAAACTCTGTGTTTGTGTTAGATATTTCATTGATTTACCATCTCACATATTACAAGGAATGATATTAGGTATCTTGATATCACCCTTAATGAAGTCAGTTACTTATACCTTTTGATTCCTGGTGACTTGAAATTTCAACTTTTTCGTAAATATCTTAAGTAACTCTGCTTTTGTATTAGATATCTGACTAACTTACAACTATTCACATGAAGAGGAGTGATATTAGGTATTTTGATATACAATTTATTTTCAGATATCACCCTCAAGGAAGTCAGCTACTTATACCTTTTGATTCAAGTTGTTCGTAAATATCTTGAGGAATTATGCGTTTGTATTAGATATCTGACTAACTTACAACCATCCACGTGAAGAGGAGTGATATTAGGTATCTTGATACCTATTATCACACCTCTTCACGTAGATAGTAGTTAACTAGTCAGATATCTAACAAAAACACAGAGTTCCTTAAGCTATATACAAAACAATTTAAATTACAGGATGTCTGGAATGAAAAGGTATAAGTAGCTGACTTCGTCGAACGTGATATCTGAAAATTGATCGCATATCAAGACAGTTCATATAAAGCCCTGTAATATCAGCAAAAAAAATTAGTCAGATATCTAACATATCTATCTGAAAATTGATGGCATATCAAGATACTTGATATCACTCCTCTTCACGTGGATAGTAGATAATTAGTCTGATATGTAATACAAACACAGTTCCTTAAAAGATATCTACAAAACATTTGAAATTTCAGATAACCAGGAATCAAAAGGTATAAGTAGCTAACTTCCTTTAGCGTGATATCTGAAAATTGATGGCATATTAAGATACTTAATATCACTCCTTGTAATATGTGAGATGGTTAATTAATGATGTATCTAATACAAAAGCAGAGTTCCTTAAGATATGTACGGAAAACTTGAAATTTCAGGTTGCCTAGAATTAAAAGCTATAAGTAGCTGACTTCCTTACTCCTGATATCTGAAAATTGATTGATGGCATATTAAAATACTTAATATCACTCCTTGTCATATGTGTGATTGTAAATTAATGAGATATCTAACACAAACACAGAGTTCCTTAACATATTTGCGAAAACCTGACATTTTAGGCTATCTGGAATCAAAAGGTATATGTAGCTGACTTCCTTATGGGTGATATCTGAAAATTGATGGCATATCAAGATACCTAGTATCACTCCTCTTGACTTTGGTAGTTGTAAATTAGTCAGATATCTAATACAAACGCAGAGTTCCTTAAGATATGTACGGAAGACTTGAAATTTCAGGTTACCTAGAATCAAATGGTATAAGTAGCTGACTTCCTTAAGAGTGATATCTGAAAATTGATGGCTTATAAAGATATCTAATACCACTACTCTTCATGTGAATATTGGTAAAATAATGAGAAATCCAATACAAACATGAAGTGCCTTAAGATATTTGCAAAAACTTTGAAATTTCATGTTACCTGCAATCAAAAGGTATACGTAGCTGACTTCCTTAAGGGTGACATCTGAAAATTGATGGCATATCAAGATATCTAATATTCCTTCTCTTCGCATGGATAGTTGTATGTTAGTCAGATACAACTGTATCTAATACAATCACAGAGTTCTTTAAGATATTTATTAGAAAACTTGAAATTTCAGGTTACCAGGAATCAAAAAGTATAAGTAGCTGACTTCTTTAAGCCTGATATCTCAAAATTGATGTTATAACAAGATACCTAATATCAGATCTTGTCATATGTGCATTGGTAAATTAATCAGATATCTAAAACAAACACGGAGCTCCTTAAAATATTTTCTAAAAACTTGAAATTTCTGATTACCTGCAATGTAAAGGTATAAGTAGCTGACTTCCTTATGGGTGATATCTGATAATTGATGGCATATTAAGATACCTAATATCACTCCTCTTCACGTGGATAATTGTAAATTAGTCAGATATCTAATACAAACAAGGAGTTCTTTAAGATATTTATGAAAAACTTGAAATTTCAGGTTACCCGGAATCAAAAGGTATAAGTAGCTGACTTCCTTAAACGTGATATCTGAAAATTGATGGCATATTAAGATACTTAATATCACTCCTTGTCATATGTGAGATGGTAAATTTATGAGATATATAATACAAAGACAGAGTTCCATAAGATGTTTGCGAAAAACCTGAAATTTTAGACTACCTGGAATCAAAAGGTATATGTAGCTGACTTCCTTATGGGTGATATCTGAAAATTGATGGCATATCAAGATAACTAGTATCACTCCTCTTCACTTTGATAGTTGTAAATTAGTCAGATATCTAATATAAACACAAATTTCCTTAAGATATCTACGAAAATCTTGAAATTTCAGGTTACCAGGAATCAAAAGGTATAAGTAGCTGACTTCCTTAATGGTGATATCTGAAACTTGATGGCTGATGAAGATATCTAATACCACTCCTCTTTACATGAATATTGGTAAATTAATGAGATATCTAATACAAACATAACGTGCCTTAAGATATTTGCGAAAAACTTGAAATTTCAGGTTACCTGCCATCAAAAAGTATAAGTAGTTGACTTCCTTAAGCGTAACATCTGAAAATCCATGACATATCACGATACCCAATATCACTACTCGCCATACGTATCGCTGTAAGTTAGTGAGATATATGATATAAATACGGAGTATTCACACAGATCTTGAAATTTCATTGTACCGATAATCAAAATGTATAAGTAACTGATTTCCTAAAGAGCGATATCTGAAAATACGTGGCGTATCAAAACACAATCTATCACTTCTTGCCATATGTATAGTTGTAAATTCGTCAGATATCTAATACAAACATAAAGTTCCTTACGGTATTCATACAAATGTTGAAATTTCAGGGTAACTCGAATCAAATTGTAAAAGTAGCAGATATCTCCAAATAGATGGTATATCAAATGAATGAAGGTCTGAATTCAATCCGTATCATTTTTAACGTAAACACTCAGTTGAAAATGTTTTGGTATTTTGCATTGCAACGTTATGTAATTGGGAATAATTGAGCATGAAATTTCATACGACTCCTCGTCCTCTTTAGAAATAAATCTGATAGATAATAATTTTCAAACTCATTAACCTTTATCTGGTAGCTGGCTATCAGTAATTATAACTTTTATATTTTGTAGTAGCTGGCTACGAGTAGCTAACTTTTCTTACTTTTAGTAGCTGGCTACTAGTAACTGGCTACTAGTAGCTAACTTTTCCTGGTTCAAGTAGCTGACTACTAGTAGCCTACTTTTCTCTTTTTAAGTAGCCAGTTACTAGTAGCTGGTTACTAGTAGCCAACTTTACCGATCTGGCATAGGGTCTAGTTGTCAACAATTTAACGTATCATAATTTGTCTAATCCAAAAATAAATAATGATTGCACTGTTTATTTTAGAAAAACAGCGCCAATTACAGATGTATAAAGGAATAACATCACCAAACAGTTTGTAGACAGCGACCCATATAAACATTATTTACTCACAATATTGCCGATTTCATACATGCTTTACTCGCTATATTTGGATATTTACATCGTTATATGTGTGCACAGGTGGCGAAAACATATAAAACTCGGAAAATTTGTCAACACCGATTTAAATGTTGCCCATGGTAAATAAATTAGGCCCCTAAAAGTTGAGTTTTTAATAATATCTCGCAGTACTTTCACAATCCGAAGGGCGCATGTGACGTCACTGTACCACGTGACTACCTACCTAATTAACTAGATTTTTTGAAATCGGGGCTTAGATTTAAGTCTGTATTGTGGTTAATTATCGCAAAATTTCGGCGAACGAACTATTAGAATTAATTACTATAAGCATAAAGAAGACGAAATGCTTGTAATGCTGTATACTTTGAAAACATGAGATGTGTCCTTTAAATAGCTGATGGCTATTTTAGAAAAAACCCCATTCTAGGAATCTGAAGATCTGGCAAAAAAATTATGACTCTGGACCCCCTACTTTGAAAAACGATGTTACGTGCCCCTGTTTAAACAAATTTAAGACTTCCCCCAGACCTCTAAAGATCCGCCGTTTGTTTTAAACTATTGTTTATCTGCAGAGAAGGATATAAAAAATCTAATCAATCTGACTTGAGAATCTTGAAACACTTTGCCGATGGTATGTACAAAGCGGAATAACTCTTCGTGCAGAGAGAACATTCAACCCGGAAGTACAACTACCAAACCGAAAGTACTTCCCAAACTGGTGAATATCGGGGCGGGCGGCGGGGACCATGGATTTCTTCATACGTGGTATACATGGAAATCTAAAGTGGAAGGTAAAACATTCAAGTTTGAAGCTTATATTCAAAATCCTCATCTACAGTCCTAACTCTTTTCAGACTTTTGTTAATTTTGTCTTTCATTGTCACGATTCTTGTGTCAGGCATTATCATGGACAAATATAACAGAGAGGTCCACTTGTAGATCAGGTGGGAAAAACTTGTGACAAATATATTTATAGCATTAATACGGGCACCAGTTCTGACCACTTCTTTCACTATCTTTTTTAATTATGCTATTGTGATCTCAGGTGCTTGTGGACAGGACTACCCCCCCCCCCCTTTCTTGTATTGTTCAATTCCTTGAGTATTTCCCACAGGCACTTTTTTCTGTAAATGACTTATGACCTCTGTATACTAATAATAACACTTGTTTCTGTAAATGACTTATGACCTCTGTATACTAATAACACAGGGGCTAAGCCCGTTTTGGGCCCGAATTCTGTGATACCATAAATATAGAAAGGGGTCTAACTCTGACACAGATAAAAAACTAACCACTCGCTTCAAATGTCTAAAAAATCTTAAACTAGGTAAGCTATGCATAGTTTGTCGTTTTCCTTGCATAGATTAATGTTTTAACTACTTGCATGCCAAATCTCAAGTCACTGGTTCTTAAAATAACAAAGATATACGTCATCGTTCTCTCGATTTCACTTATTTATTTTTACTAGGACATTTACCGGTCCAGGTCACAGAGTCGTTTCTCGCCTATGACAGCAGCGAAATTCAGACTAGTATGAAAGATTTCGGACCTGTCAATTAAAATTTCACATCAATTATACGCTACTTACTTCCTCATATTTTAATAATGTTCTTCGTGTAGACGTTACACGACTCATTTTTCCTCAGCCGCATCAACTGTTGACAAGAGCTGCCGTTTTAATGAACGCACTAAATACCCGATAGATTTAAAATCTCAAATACCTTAAAACTGATCAAAACATTATTCTTGTGATATTGCACTTAGAGAAGAAAATTGAACATTATTTCTTGGCTTTTTTAATTTTTTGTTTTTGTTTATTCTATTTCATTTAGATTATTATCACCCATTTTCCCCTTCTTTAAAGTTTTAGACATTTCGGGTATTTAGTGTAGGAGGTCATCCTTTGCTTCAGGGCTTCAATTTATAACTTTCAAGCTTACATACATTAAAGGGACTGATTCACGATTTTACCCAAAATTTTGTTTTTCACTTTTAATGATCAAAATCTACTGTCTAATGTGTTTGAAAGATTTCACATGAAAATTAAGGTTATACATCCTCACAGAAGCTCATTTTAGAGAGTTTATTATTTGTTTTGTAAACAAAGATTGCGGTATGCTATTGTTTACGAAATTTTCAAAAGAAATGGATATCGATCAAAGTATTATTATATCCTTCATATTTCAAGCATTTTAAAGGTGAAATATGTCATCTAAAAGTTAAAATTTTTGACTATACAAAATTAAAATGCATTATATTACAAAATCAATATTTCACTTGTTTGTTTGTTTACATAACACATATTTAAGGCTAAAATACTGCTTTCATTCTTGCATTCAGAAGGTCAAAATTTTGGCAGTCAACATTAAATGAGTTATATTTCTTATGTTTTACATCAAAAATGAAAAATATTTTTATCAAAAATCGTGAATCAGTCCCTTTAATATCTTCTCATTCACTACTAGGTAGTACTTTTAAAAATAGTGATGGGGCAAGTCTCGCAATATGTCTTCATTTGCATACATGAAAATAACAGCTAGGTAATGTTCATTGTCAAATAAAAGGGTGGGCCAGTCCCCTCCGAAAAACATTGGTACATATATGTGCCTGCAGCGTTCTTGGTACTTATGGTGGGTTTCATAAAACTTCAATGTAACAACAGGTACTTGTCACATCAATACATACCACAAAGTCAATAACACATCCTTGCTCTATTTTGCATACTTTCCAAATAATCTTTGATTTGTATTTTCACTGACTTTCCATAGATCTGCATGAAACATTCAATTGGCAGAAATATTTTTCATATTAGTTTTACAGTAAGTCATAATTTCATTGTTATCTTCATCAGAAATGATTCCGACACGAAAATATATTTAAATCTCCACTCGGGAAGTCTTAGCTTCTATCTTCTGATGACATGTGAAATCCTGAAACGTACGAACAGCTTTGATTTTTTTCAGTAAATAAAAATAGCGCACAGCGTCTTCAATTCGAAATTTTTATTTTGTTAACAAAGCAATATTTTCAAGATTTTTTGGTAATAAACATCGTATCAATTTATTGTGATAATAAAACATTGAGACTTTATTTTTCAACACAACGAATATACAATTTTCATTATGTGCGGTATCAGTATAAATTTGCACTTCGTGGTGTAGCAGGTCTGGCGTTCGTATAGTCTGTACTTCGCGTTGTGTTTGTTTTATTTTATTTTGATAGTGGCGACTTCGAAACAACCTAACTACACTATGATTTTAAACTTGAAAATAAATTCAAATAGAAATGAAAATAAGAGAAATAACACTTTACGAATTTATTACCAGTATGAATGTGACAAATACACACTCCTAAAGCCTAGAACTTAGCCTAGAAACTATCAAGAAATCTCCCAACCCAAAGGTAATATAATAATTTAGTAAGTAAAAAAAAAGGGACAAAGTAAACGAACAAAACGTAATTCCAAACTAGGAATAATGGAAGGAGAAGAGTAGCTAGCAAGGCCAGCTGTCTCGCTTCCCCGAATAGTAAGCTGCATGGCTTTATATAGCAAATTAGACAATAGAAACTGTCATTAAAGTTATTCGCTAAAAGATAAAGTGGGCGTGGTCAAATACAACGGGTGAATAATTTACATCGGGATCGAAATCCAGAAATAAAAGTAAAACCCAAACTACCACAGTGGTATAAAACGGTAAATTGAGCTGTAGACCGATGTTTTGTTGCAGTTTTCGGTGATAAGAGGCAATGAATGCAGTCATGTCATACATTGTTTTTTAGTTGAATGATTGTACAATAAAATGGTAGTAAGTACATTTACATAGCATATTCCCTGGAAGCTCAAAAAGCCGACATTCTCAGGGGGTGTCATTTGAAGCTAGGTACCTTGTGTTATTATTAGTATCCAGAGGTCGTAGTCATTTACAGAAACTGTGGTATTTCGGGTGTATTCTTAATCAAATATGTAACATCAAAGTGTTTTTATTTCAACCGAATACGTAAATCTCGCATACAAGCCATTTTTGGCCCATCTGAGCTGAAAGCTCAAGTGAGCTTTTCAGTAAACTTTTTTTTTTTTTTTTTATACATTTTCGACTTCTTTTCCAGAACCACTGAGTCAATTTCAAACAAACTTGGGAAAAACCATCCTTAGATGAAGTGCTTTCAAGTTTGTTCAATTCAAGGGTTGTGTCTCCTTCAAAGGGGAGACAATCACAAGAATAAAAAAATAGGGAGCGATCATTTAAAAATCTTCTTCTCAACAACCACTAGGCCAGAAGAGCTGAAATTTACATGAAAGCTTCCTGACATAGTACAGATTCAAGTTTATTTAAACCATGACTCCTGGGGTATGTTGAGGCCACAATAGTGGATCAAAGTTTTACATACAAATATATACAGAAGAAAATCTGTAAAAATCTTTATCTCAAGAATGATTGAGGCAGAAAAGTACAAATTTGCATGAAAGCTTCCTGACATAGTGCAGATTCAAGTTTCTTAAAATCATGGTCCCTGGGGGTAGAATTGGGCCAAAATAGGGGATCAAAGTTTTACATACAAATATATATATACATGTATAGGGAAAATCTTTAAAATATTTCTTCTCAAGAACCACTAGGCCAGGAAAATACAAATTTACATAAAAGCTTCCTAACATAGTGCAGATTCAAGTTTGTTAAAGTTATTGCCTCTAGGGGTAGGGAGGGTCCACAATAGGGGATCAAATCTTTACATACAAATATGTAGGGAAAATCTTTAAAATTCTTCTTCTGAAAAATCACTGAGCCAGAAAAGTTTACATTTACATGAAAGGTTCCTGACATAGTGCGGATTCAAGTTTGTTAAAATCATATCCCGGGGAGGAAGGGTGCCCCTCTGAAAATACAGCAGGATATCCCAGGAAGTCCCAAGACAAAATCCCAGGATTTATCAGGATTGTCCTGAAAAGTCCTGCTTTTTTGAAACTGAGATTGACAAGGAATTAGAGGGACGGTATTGGCAGTGGGACATTTCAGGACTTTTAAGGATAATTTCCCCATTGAAAATACAGCAGGATATCCCAGGAAGTCCCAAGACAAAATCCCAGGATTTATCAGGATTGTCCTGAAAAGTCCTGCTTTTTTGAAACTGAGATTGACAAGGAATTAGAGGGACGGTATTGGCAGTGGGACATTTCAGGACTTTTAAGGATAATTTGAACACTTAAATTTGCCTTTTATTGTCCTGCCAAGTCTCACTTAATCCTGCAATCTGAAAGGGGAGAAAGTGGGATTATTCTGGACATGTCTTGGAAAGTCCCAGTAGACAGGACTGGGATTTTGCAGGATTTTATTGGATCTCCTTTAAAATCCTGCTTTTTGAGTTGATGCAGGACTCCTGGAAAGTCCCAATTTATCCTACTAACCTGTTTTGGTCTTACCCTACTGCGGAATAAAACTCGAGATCCAGGATATGTGATATCTTTTCTGTAAAAGTGGCAATTAAGAATGAAATTATGAATCAAAATGATAATCTGATAATAAAATTTATTTAACATACAAAAACATAAATTTCAGCAATACTTATTTGAACTTCCAAAGCAAGTACTTTGAAAAGTTCATTTAAATTATGACTGGGGTGAGCTAAAAAGCACTATTTCTTACGTAAACAAATAATTAAACAAGAGGTCCATGGGCCACATCGCTCACCTTAGTCATCTTGGTCCATATTTAAAGATTTCCCATATACTTGTATGTAAAACTTTTGTCCCTATAATGTGGCCAAAACCTACCCTTAGGGGCCACGATTCAGGGTTGTCACTAGAAAATATTGAAGACGAGTCCCGGTATCATGGTTTGTAAGCAGCTTGAGTCCCATGAAAATTTGACGAGTCCCATGAAAGTTGAATTAAAGAGTCATTTAGATTTTTCCTACACCTTTATTTATACCGAGTGAACACAAGCTAATGTCGTACCTCTGTTCACTTTCATCTTCAACAAATGGCAAAAATCAGTTAATTTTCGCCAAGCCCATGCATAACAGTGCAGTGATCACTTTGTACACATGAAATTAAAAGTAATCATTCACGACTCGGTCTCATACAACTAATTGCCCATTGCAAACAGAATTACTTCCCCGAATCCTCTATCATCGTTACAACCCTATTCAGTATTAAACAAAATTTTAATTAAATAATTATTGTGATAAAATAGATGCGTACTAATTTTGTTTGTAAAATGATGTAAAATCTACCAAAGTTTACAAACTACGCTACTTTCAATTCCAATAAAAATGGCTACCAGAAGACAAACATTTATAATTAAATATAGATCCTGATTTGTAAAAAAAAGAAAAAGAAACATATATAAATAACTGCCTGTGAGTGGCAAAATGTTTTTTACTTTGTATCTAAATTTCAATATTATATTCTAATTTGCACCTAATTGACTGCACTAAACAAACAAGTCGGATTGGGACACTGTGAACTCGGTGGTATCATCTCGGTTCACATTAGAGCATAACGTTTTCCCTAGATATTTTCCTATGAGTTTTAATTAATACACAAATCAGGGCTTCTAAGTAAAATTATGATTTTTACTCAGAGTCCGAGACACATCTGCGGGACTCGCCATATCAGACAAACCCCAATGAAATTTCTGTGATCCTATTCTTGCGTTAGTGACAACCCTGTGAATTTTACAAACTTGAGTCTACACTATGTTGGGAAGCTTTCATGTAAATCTCAGCTTTTCTGGCCAAGTGTTTCTTGAGAAGACAATTTTCATAAAGATTTTCCCTGTATATTTGTAAGTAAAACTTTGATCCCCTATTGAGACCCAATCCAACCCCCCCCCCCCCCCCCCCCCCCCCCAGGTCATTGGTTTTAACAAACTTGAATCTGTACTATGTCAGGAGGCTTTCATGTAAATTTCAGCTTCTCTGTCCCAGTGGTTCTTGAGAAGATTTTTGAATGACCCCACCGTATTTTTGCGATTATCTCCCCTTTGAAGGGGCATGGCCCTTCATTTGAACAAACTTGAAAGCCTTTCACCCAAGGGTGCTTTGTGTCACTTAGTTTGGTTGAAATTGACCCAGTGGTTCTGGAGAAGATGAAAATGTGAAAAGTTTTCACCGACGACAGACAACGAACAAATTTTGATCAGAAAAGCTCACTTGAACCTTCGGCCCAGGTGAGCTAAAAAAAAAATTTTAAACAGGTATTATCAAATTGTCCCTGAAGTTGAATTTTGTTTATCTTGATGTCACGGGTAACCTGGAGTGGTTCAAAGATCTATTTCTTCGACTCGTGGGTGGGGGAAGGTGGCTCCAGACCTAAACAACTTGAGACGGTCTCTCATCTTGTTTCTAACTTCTTTGAGGGCCATCTCTGGATTTTTCTCTGGTACAGAGGCTTAAAAGATAGCATAATGAATTATTTGAGAGGTTGCATAACAGGTTTTGTAAATGAACATCATGCAAAATTTAAAATATTTATGTCTTGAACTTGTATATATGCACCTTCTGCATCGTCTTCCCTTTTATCTAAGCCATCTTTGGTCTCACGGGCGTTTTCCTGTCACACTGCATGATGTCGGTTCATCCACTGAAAACAGTGCCTTATTAAAAGTCACTTGATGATATTCTAAATTCATAACTATCTCTTCAAGTCCATGCTACAATGAAAGAGAACATGTACTAGATAAAAATATTGGAAACAGGATGATAATTTATTAAGGTGTGACAATTCCACTAGACTACCAAAAAAGACGAATTATTACAAACCAAAAGTAAAAATACTAACCAGCAACGCCGTGTATTTTGAACAACTAGGCCTATCCCCCAGTTTCTGAGTGTAAGGTGAATCCTATATTCCTATCTGGAATCCATTCCATGCTTGATTGCATACTGATTCTGTTGAATGTTCTCCATCCTTGCGAATATTTCCCTGACTTCGCGCCCAGAAAGGAACATTGAAAAAAAAGCGCTTTGATCACTTGCGTGAACGTCAGGTCGTACACTGACTGACTCGTCCCCAGGTCAACACGTAACCAAAAGACGATCAGTAGAAAGTTATACAATCGACCAGTGGAAACCCAGTGTATAAGACTTCATATATATACATATGATATATTTTATACATGATATATCTTATATCGAATAAGAACGGGGAGAAGAAAAAAACACGACAAGCTTCGTACATTGTACAAGTTGACCGAAACGACATCACCGGAAGTTACAACTTTCAAAGAAGTCATTTATGATTTAAAGATTTGTGAATGGAAATCAATAACATCGGAATGAAAAAGGACTACGGGTTAACGGATGACACTCTGTAAGTACCATATGCTTATTTTGTTTACGTTTGTAAATGATTACATGCATTGGAAAAATACACGCTTGATCGCTGGACCACTCGAAATTCCTCGATACAATCATTCTATTTACAGCTTAACATATCAAAACAAACTACTCTATTTTTTAACGTAAACCATTGACTGGTTCGATCTAGATGGAAAGGGTATAATCACCAGAACATTGTATCATGGATATCCATCATTATGATTCTGTTTCGATCAGTTGACCTTGTTCTGTAATTATTACTGCTTCGTAAAATAACTACGGACAGTACGGTTACAAAATTTAGCATGGCAAGCTGATTGTATCCATCAGTGATAATTTATTGCTATTTGCACCTCAAAACATTGATGTGTCAAAGAAACTTTTCTAAATATAAAATTTTTAATCAGTGTCTTGAAAATTAAGTTTCTTCATTAATAATTTGTAATTAATTATTATTGCAGGAGATTGAGAACCCAAAAGGTACATGCTGTGCAAGAAAGATGTAAACATGCGAATTCCTAAATGTACTAAATATTAAAACATCAACTGCAATCTTCAGTGGTGACATCCAAAAGTTGATATGCCATTGGTACTTCAAGTGATACGACCGTGACATTGGAAAATCCTTTTAACTTATCATCACTTCAGCCTGAATTGCAATCCTTTTGATACAGACATTTTTTTAAGTTCAGTTTCGAACATTAATGCCGCTGTGTCATCTCTGGAAATGGAAAAGCCTACCACAGAATCTGATGAATTTTTGAACATTCTTTCACAAAAAGGGATCTTCTTTATTTTGAAGAAGGTAGCCCAGGAACTGGAAATCTGTTATCAAAATGATCTTAATAATACACTGGACAATATTCTAACCTAAAAAAAAAACATGACAAACCCGATTGAACTCCTGTGATGAAGCATCTCAAAACTCAAATTATGGTAGTCTTTCAAGTGACATTGAGGATTTCAATAGCGCATTTGACAGTAAAGTGATTTTTATTCAAGTTCAGATTGTTGTCATTATAAATTTATAAGAAGTGTTCTCATAGCCAACATTTTTCAAGTCTACTTTTGATGAAATATAGTCTTTTCTATTACAACTTATTATGACATGATTGTTGTTGTATACATAAATGTTCTTATCCACGAATCATTCACTGTTCTTATAGGTTTTTTTTAGCCTGAACTATGTAGCAATGACATGTCAAGGTAATCCAGAAAATGTAAAATCTTTTCTTTGATATGACAAGGATTTAATTTTGTAACAATTTATAATATCTAAAAGTCCTGTAACCCTCATTAAAGTCCTTTATAATCTGACTTCACTGGTTGTAAGATTTTGAGGGTAATTGCAAGACTTCTCTCTTTGCATACTTTTAATACGAAGTCCTGGAAAGCAATGTAAAGTCTTGCATTATCTTGAATGTATCAAGTATGAGATTTTTAGGGAATTTCTGGGACGATGTTTTCGTCTTCATTTTATAATAAAGTCCTGAAAAACACAAGAATGTCCTAGAAAAACCTGCTGCTATGAGAGTGGGACTTTGTAAGACATTTAGGTAATAAATATTTCCTAGAAATTCTTGCAAAGTCACTCTTGATGTAAGTGGGATATTCCAGGACAAATGCAGAAACATGAAGTCCTGTATTATCCCACTGCATTAGGACATGGGAGAAGTGGGACTTCACAAGGAAGTCCCAGGACTTCCAGGGATATCCTTCAATTAAGCAAAAAAGTGGGATTTATTTTCAGAGGGGTGGGGCCACAATAGCGGAGGAAAGCTTTACATATAGATAAATAGAGAAAATCTTTAAATATGGGCCAAGGTGAGTGTGTTGGCACATGTGCCTCTTGTTTAAAATCCTATTTCACCAATAAACCCAAAATACCCAAGGAATAATCACAAAATTGAACATTCAAAAATACAAGAAGGGGGTTTAACCTATTAAATATAATTGGAACAATTGTAGGTTGGGCTTTCATATTTTGTTTATGGAAAGTCCTGTATTATCCCACTGCATTAGGACATGGGAGAAGTGGGACTTCACAAGGAAGTCCCAGGACTTCCAGGGATATCCTTTAATTAAGCAAAAAAGTGGAATTTGTTTTCAGAGGGGTTAGACCTTATCATTTTGTGAAGCTTGACCTTGAAGTTTGACCGACTTTTGATAAAACTCTTATTTAATATCTACTAAATTATTTAAGATGGAACTTTCATATTCTGTATATATAGATTTCTTATGGCATTGAAGGTCTTCATATCATAACATGATCAATGAACTTGTGACCTTGGTCTACCGTCTCATCCAGAACATCAAGATCTAAATATTTTATTGATCAAATGAAGTGGATTGGAACAATTAAGTTCTTACAACTTGCAAGTTCCTCTCCTAAAATATTGCAATATGTCATGCAAGATAATAATTAACAGGTAAAATGTACAATGATTAAACGAATCTACAAGTTTCTTCTATAAATTTATGAACAGCTGAAAAATATTTGATATTGGTTTGCAGAGGCAAATTGACATCACCGCATAATAACAATTTTGTGTCAATATTAACCAAGTCAAGCATGAAAAGGCAATTAAAAAGATTATTTCTAGCTCTAGAGTAATTTTTACAAGCGAAAAAAAGATGATATACATCTTCGTTAATATGTACACATGTACAAAACGGAGAATTTGTAATATTCCGTTTATGAAGATCATAATGATGTATACCATAGTGCCTTAGCTTTGTATGAATAATGTTTTGTATTGATTTTAAACGAGTAATAATAATATGATGGTGGTATTGTAATGTTTGTTATTATATTTTTGCGGAATGACTTGATTGAGATGGCTTCTCTGACTTCTACATTTAATAAATTCCACTGTTTTACGGAGTCAGTACGAACAAACGATTTTTTTTAATAACTCTATAATGTGCATCTTCGAATATAAAAGTGATTTTTTAAGTAGCCAGGGGTGGTATACCATTGCAAATTTTAAACATGGTAGTCATTTTTGCGATATAATGTCTACCGGTACTATGTAAAGTTCATCATGTTAGTCATATTGATGTTGAGGCATATCTGTGTTACAGTGTGCATGTGAAGTCATTTTTAGTTATGGTGTGATCCTTTAGGACAACAATATAGGGGTGAAAAGAGCTAGATTCAAAAAGTGCCATAAATGGCCTATATATTTCTTGAAAAATAAATTATCATGTCCTTTGAATTTATGTACCTTTTTCTAATCTACATTACTTGATCATAACATGTATGGGTCATTTTGGTCAAACAGGATGATTACCTATAGCATTGCTAACTGCCGAAACCATTAACAGATAGAAATTTTCCGGAATATTTTCGTGTTTTTGCAACTTTATGTCAATATTTAAAGTGGGGCGCGTTTTTCGAGGAGAAAAAATCAAGTATAAAACGAAGTATTACCATAAAAAGTCTTTTTTACAATAAGTCTTTTTCTCCAAGAAGAACGCGCCCCATGTGGGGAAAAAAAAAATAGAATAATAAAAGCCTATTGTCGTCTTGCCATCATTCTGGCGCGTGTAGAGACAAGAGTTGAAAACATTGTTTGTAAATACTACTGGATTTAGCAAGATATCAATAAAAGACACTTAAACTTATTGTAAAACTTAATATCATACCCGTACAACTTTTTTCTATACGATAAAACTATAGAACATTAAATTGGCAAGAAAAGAAATATATATAGCATTCGTGATTTTCACCCGTTAGTCAAAACATTTGACGTCACAATGCAATAGACGGATGCTCACTTAGCGCGGGCTCCCTAGTAAACATCGAAGTACTAGCTCTATCGCCAAACAGACGGGAACATTTTTTAGCGATTTGAAAACATGGGATTGAAATTGTAATTTTTGAAGTCAATTTCAATCCATTTTGGTTTGAACATATTTTATTGCATATATATAATATGCAAAGGGTTCGAATACAAGTTCTAACAATTTGCGATTTTTCTCACCTACGATTAGTTGATAACATATGCAAAGACTTAATAAATACCATAATCATACATGTACATATATAGCGTAAAATATATTACTATGACATGAGAATCTACTTGGATGAGAGATATATTTCTGTACTGCAGTAAACATTCCATTTCGAAAGAAAGTACGTTACGTCACATAATGGAGACCTATATCACCTAATACTGCTACACATGCATGGAAAAGGAAAGAGAACAAATGTAGATAACGCCCCGATTTTCATTGAAAATAAATACCAAAATAAGGTATGCTGTAAAAACAACACAAATTGATTAGTAGATGCAATTCTTGTTTATCGCAAATTATCTATGATAAAACATTCAATAATGGTTAACTTCAATAACCTTTAGTAGATTCCTTTGTGTGTGTAGTGATCGACTTACTACACATTCTTTACGAGGGTTATGATAATCAAATATATATACATTAAAATTTACAACAAGTATTCAATAATCATTTCAGAGGCACGTATGGATCATTTTTCAAAAAAGGGGGAGGGGGCAGCCAGAAGAAAAACATTAAAAAGTATTGACAAGCATAACATACGGCGTTAGATTCTAATTCGGGAGGGGGGGGGTGCATGTGGGATATGGTATACGGGTTGTCTCCAAAATAAAGAAAAATCTCCCAAGCTCAATTTCTTCCATCGTGGGACATTTTTACTATCTACAATATATTTCCAATCCGCAGTCTTAGACCCTGTGTTGTGTTGATGGAAATGAGGCCAAGCGGACCTAACCATGAACTTTCAAGAAGCATAACGCAACATCAAATTAACGTCCATTCCACACCATCATAATGGATCACATTTATCTTATATACGTGTGCGTGTACCTTCCATTGTTATTAACGTAACAGCTAGATGAATGAAAACTTGGCAATGGCATTTATTTGGTAATATATCTTTGCATAAAACATTGTACAAGTTATGTGAAGAGAGACAACATACGACTTTATTCAAATTCTATCAAACCGCAAGTAATACAACAACATGACATAAAAATACATAAATTGTTTATTCTTGAATGTAAAAATTATAAATAGGTATGTATTAAAGTTAATGAATAGAGAAATGAATACTACAACACGTTCATTTAAAGGGGAAGCAACTCAAACATAGGCATCACCCATAGCTATTTTGAAAGGTGTGGTCTTGCAATGCATAAATATACTATTACTATTAAAAATGAGACTGCAATATTGCACAATGTTTTTAAATATGAAACATTTTAATGCAAATAATGATAATAAAGAAATAAAAATAAAATAATAATAATGATAAACCACTCATTTAAAAATCCTGTCTTCTTACATCATGTTTAAGTAAAACACAATTAAGATGTTTAAGTGTTTTAAAGAATGCAATTAAAAATATTTACACGTTTTAAAACATATACAAATGTTTTTATTATATTTTTTTTATTGAAAACGAGCCGTAAATCTTGCATATTGATTAAATAAAACACACGTTAGGTGTTTGATTTTTTTTTCAAATTAAAAAATCTATATCCACTCATAAAAAATGAAAAGAAAGTACAATATAATGCTAGATGAAAATGTTTCCATGTGGAGATGATAGAATGTGTTCAGGATAGGGTGTGGGTGTGGGTGGGTGTGTTATCTGGATGACGCTACAACAGACGATGAGTCAAACTGAGACAGCGACATTGATGAGAGCACCACAAAGGAGATGTTTGAACTTCTAGTCTTGAAATAAATAAAACACTTCTTCACATGTACTAATGCTTGCTTTATCAGGAATGCAACCTTTAGAATACACATGCACATGTACTTTGAGATGTTTCCCAAGTTAAAATTTTATTTATTTTGAGTACCGGTAATTTCATTTCGGATTTCAATACAATGTACATACATGTCAAAATACATCTGTACAATATTATGTCAATATATTTTTTTCATGATATTCACAGTTTGAAATTTTGTTCAATATTTTTATCATGTATCAAGTTTCATCATAATAATCCCCTCCCCCCCTCTCTCGCTCTCTTGGTTGATAAGAGACTCCTCTACTTCTTGGAGTATCATGTTATAAAAAACGTGGATTGGGGTGTGCTGAGATATTAAAACATTTATATTAACAAAGCACCAGGGTTTTTTTTAAAATAAGGACCTTACTGTAATTATAAAATGTGTAAATGTTTGTTAGGATGAGAGTCTAGGGGAGAGTTGGGGGGGGTGGGTGGGGTGGGGTGTTATGAGGTGTGTGCGTGTAGTAATTGTTTTCTGTACAATGTATATTGTATGTGTTTTTGCTTGGCCCACATGAATCTAATATAAAAATAACGTACCCCATTTAAACATTATGGATATTGTTTATCAAAATTAATTTCTTATTTGTATTTATAGCAATATGGATATCACCCCCCCCCCCCCAACTCTCACACTCTCAACTGTCTCGCGGGGGTTGGGGTTGGAGGGGGGGTTTCATGTGAGTAAATGCCGCACTTGAATATAACTCTTTCACAGTTATCCATGATTCAGATCGCCATTGCTATGATTTAAGATCAGTGGCAATGTCTCTGGTGATCTGAGAATTGAAACTGACAAAATCGTCCTCCGAGTGGTGCATGTATGGCGACTCTTACAAAGTGAAAAATAGACACGTTGTTGTCCGATGTTTTCAAAGCATCGTTTTATACAGGTTTGATAAAATACAGAATAAAGAACTTGCAATAAATTGCAATTGCTCATATACCGAAGAATTACTAATCATATAATGCAATGTTCTGAACTTACCTGTCTCGATCTAAAAAAAAAATAACATTCCACTAGATGCGGGATCGGCTTTACTCGTACCAAAACTCGTTCATATTCCGATTTGAAATTATCCAAGATCAGTAGTCTTGGTAACTGTTATCAACTAGTTCAACGTAAATGTATATCAAATATTTTCAAAATATTTTGTTTTCATAGAAATAACCAACCCAATATAGCCATGAAAACTTCGAAGCGTTGACAACGTTATGTAATGACGTTTTGTTCAATTGCGACGTTTAACGACAAAATCGTTGTAATTAATACACACTATTTTGAAGACCAGTTACAAAGAAAACTTTAGCGTTATCAGAAAAATGAAAGATAGCTAGAGAAAGTTTGAAGTCTCTAGATGTATTTTACAGTAATATTTATTTGTTTTAAGCATGGGCCATTTTTGGCACTTTTTGAGCCAGGCTCTTTTTGAAGAGAATGAAGATTGATAAAAAAATCTTTTAAAATCCCAACAGCTTTACAACAGTAGGGCCAATGTGACTCAACAATTGGTTTCCGGATGGTAACTCGAAAAGTTTACAATCTAATCAAATGAAACTTTGATATATTGTTGGGTACCAGGTAAGGAAGACCCCTATTGATTTTGGAGAAAAATGATCAAAGGTCAAGGTCACTGACCGAAAATAGAATGAAAATTTCAGGAAAATTTGGTTTCCGGATGATAACTCCGAAAGTTTAAATCCAAATCAAATGAAACTTTGATATATTGTTGGGTACCAGGTAAGGAAGACCCCTATTGATTTTGGAGGTCAAAGGTCAAGGTCACAGTGACCGAATATAGAATGAAAAATTCAGAAATATTTGGTTTCCGGATGATAACTCAGAAAGTTTAAATCCGAATCAAATGATACTTGAAGATATTGTTATGTACCAGGTAAGGAAGACCCCTGTTGACTTTGGAGAAAATAGGTCAAAGGTCAAGGTCACAGTAACTGAAAATAGATTTAAAATTCCAAAAGGATTTTGGTTTCCGGAGGATAACTTGAAAAAATTTTAATTTGAATCAAATGAAACTTGGATATATTGTTGGATACCAGCAAAGCAAGGCCCCTATTGATTTTGGAGAACAAAGGTCAAGGTCACAGTGACCGAATATAGATTGAAAACTTCAGACAAATATGGTTTCTGGACAGTAACTCAAAAAGTTTAAAACTGAAGTTAGTTCTTCACAATTATAAATATACCACGTCATTCCTGGCTTTACAATGTATTCCACGCAACTCGGCTCAACCAAACTTGGCCAAAGCATCCTTGGATGAAGGGCTTTCAAGTTTGTTCAAATGAAGGGCCATGTCCCTTTCATAAGGGAGATAATCACAAAAATGCAAAAATAGGGTTGGGTCATTTAAAAATCTTCTTTTCAAGAACCACTGGGCCAGAAGAGATAAAATTTACATGAAAGTTTCCTGACATAGTGCATATTTCAGATTTTAGTTTGTTCAAATCATGGCCCCCAGGGGTTGGATCAGGGCCACAATAGGGGATCAAAGTTTTACATACAAATATATAGGAAAAATCTTTTAAAATCTTCTTCTTAAGAACCACTTAGCCAGAAAAGCTTATATTTACATGAAAGCTTTCTGACATAGTGAAGATTCAAGATTGTTCAAATCATGGTCCCCAGGGATAGGATGGGGCCACAAAGGGGCATCAAAGTTTTACATACAAATATATAGGAAAAATCTTTAAAAATCTTCTCAAGAACCACTGAGCCAGAAAAGCTGATTTTCACATGAAAGCTTTCTGACATAGTGCAGATTCAAGTTTGTTCAAATCATGGCCCCGGGGGGTAGGATGGGGCCACTAGGGGGATCAAAGTTTTACATACAACTATATAGGGAAAATCTTTAAAAATCTTCTTCTCAAGAACCACTGAGCCAGAAAAGCTGATATTTACATTAAAGCTTTCTGATATAATGCAGATTCAATTTTGTTCAAATCATGGCCACCGGGGGTGGGATGGGACCACAAGGGGGATCAAAGTTTTACACACAAATGTAGGGAAAATCTTTAAAAATCTTCTTCTCAAGAACCATTGAGCCAAAGCAGTTGACATTTACATGAAAGCTTTCTGACATTGTGTAGATTCAAGTTTGCAAAAATTATGGGCTCCAGGGGTAGGTTGGGGCCATAATAGGGACTAAGGTTTTACATGCAAATATATATGGAAAGTCTTCAGATATGGGCCAAGGTGACTCAGGTGAGCAATGTGGCCCATGGGCCTCTTGTTTTGGTTGTGTTTGCAGATATTTATTTGATATTTGGTACATTGCTTTGCCATAATACGTTACAGATCAAGTTCGAATTTCATCTCGGTGCATTGATTTTCCATTAAGTTATGGCCCTTGAACTTAGAAAAATAGCATGAATTGTTAGTTAACATCAAAGTGCCTGTATAGATTAGAGTGCTACACTCATTAAAACTTCTAGCATAGTAATACAACAATATAGCTAAATTACTCATAATCACCTACATGTCACAGTTTATTGACTTGGTTAAAGACTTAAACCTAATTATAAATTTGTCTTTTTTCCTGGTCTACTCTCTACTTGAATAGTAGTTGATTTTCTATCCTGGTTCCCCAATTTTTCCTTTTACCATAACTTACATAATGAACTTTGAATATTGTTGTTGTACAGTGATTTTTGCAACCGGTAGAGGACTATATATCTCAGAATGCTTGTTTATTATGCACTAATTAAATACTTGACAGATTCCAAAACACAGCAACAGTTTTTGTCTATGTATAGTAAAGGGAAGAAACGTATTGATTCATCATATAAATTTTATTTGATTACTAAATGATCACTTTATTTTATGCATAGTAGAATACTAAATCATTAGAAAATTATTCAACCTAAAAAATCAAAGAAAGAAAAAATACCAACTTATTATGCGGGAACTGTTAAAAGAGGACTTGTCTGTAAACAGCCATAATGGAGGCAGTACAATGTCAGACACAGGTGAATATATAAAACAAGTTGCTGTTCTATAAAAAAGACTGCAATACGTGCAGGATCACAGGTCGTGTTTCTTACAGAAAGTTAAATATTCTAGTTTGAAATAAAAGAGTGTTTTAAAACTGATGTGGGTATGCTTATTTTGCATCATAATCTAGAGCTGCATTGAGCTGTATTGAGATATTATAGGCCTATTTAGCTTTCAGATTTAATCTCAAAATTAAGAGTCAACCTTAATATGATCTAGACATTAAATTCAAATTAAACAGGGGACACCATGGAGTCTAAATAATAACATTTGCATTTTATACATTAATTCAATGATATAAATCTGACAACAAAACATTGATGCTCACAGACTGAGTATACACTACATGTATGTATCACCGACAACGAATATTAGAATAACCGAAACCGGATACTGATACCATTAGAATAACCCAAACCGAATATTGATACCATTAGAATAACCAAAACCAGATATTGATACCATTAGAATAACCAAAACCGGATATTGATACCATTGAAATAACCGAAACCGGATATCGCTACTATTAGAATAACCAAAACCAGATATTGATTACCATTAGAATAACCGAAACCGGATATTGATTACCATTAGAATAAATGAAACTGGATATTGATACCATTAGAATAACCAAAACCAGATGTTGATAGCATTAGAATAACCAAAACCGGATATTGCTACCATTATAATAACCAAAACCGGATATTGATACCATTGAAATAACCGAAACCAGATATTGCTACCATTAGAATAACCAAAACGGGATATTGATACCATTCAAAGTGCCGAAACCGGATATTGATACCATTAGAATTACCGTCACAATACATTGCTTCTAGTAGAAGTGAGGACGTTTGAAAAATTTATATTTAAGAGCTAGGGGGCGGTGAAATAAATTCGTTATCTTTGTATTCGAGACAAGATCAGAGGACGACCTTAAGTTTTGAAGCTACCAGGGGCTTAACTTTAAGATATAAAAGCAAATCCACATTATGTCATCTATTTCTAAGTCATTAATTTGACAGTAAGTCTGTAAATCGTTGAAACATTCATACAAGCAGGCTGCATCAGTAAATGCATAAAAATGGTTTAAAAGAAAGAAGGAATATAAACAGTGGCGTAGTCAAATTTCACAAACGATATCCATTGTAAGATGTGAACAAAACTATATTTCTTTGTTTAGATGAATTTGTCGTCATGCAATGTATATTATATTACTCTGTATAAATGATAATATCATGCAAGCAGCTAGGGCTCGGAATTAACATATATGCCTGTCAGTCTGTGACTGGTTAAAAGTCTGGCGGACTGACTGACATTTGTTTTAGTCAGTCCGATGGGACTGGTTGATTTTCTAAAGCATCATTTTGGAAAATATACTTATGAAATTTTATACACATTTGGCATGCTTCGATCTGTAGATATCGGACGAATCTGATTCGTAAATATAAATCCCATATTTAAGTGTTACAATATTGTCTTAGGCATTTTGAGTTAAATTTTATTTTAATATTAATGAAATATGTTTAATAATTTTGGAAAACTTTGTTGGACTGGTAAATTTTTCTGCAGACTGGTTGAAATTATAGCCCATCAGTCCGGCTGAACTGGTGACATAAAAAGTTAGCTTCAAGCCCTGTCAAGAAACTCTAAAACCTGTTCTTTACAAACCATAAGGAACTCACCTTTTAAATTCTCTTATGAAAGATATGATTTCCATAAACATGTACTGACAACCCCCCCCTCCCCCCCCCCCCCCCTCCCCCCGCCATAAGCTGACCCCCTATGCCTATGATAATGTACAGCTCCAGCTCATTCCTTTCTGTCAAGACCTCATTTTTTTCTTGGCTTGTCGGAAAAGGCTGAGCAGTGTTCCAATTGGCTTCGATGAAACTTGCATATGCACAAGTTGACTTTTCCCTATAGCATCAGGTTATCAGGTTTAACCTCACTTATGTATTTCTGTATGGACCCTGAGTAAGAAATTGATAATATGCATTTAGATTCATTCCTACTGCACTATCTATAACAGTAGCAAATCTAGAAAATTTTCAGCCGGGGGGTGTTGCAACCCAAATTTGTACCTTTTTCGCATCGAAAAGGGAGTATAAACCCCAAATGGCATAAAAATGAAAAAGATATTAAACCAAAAAAAAAAAAATGGGGGGGGGGGTAGATAAAACCTGACGTAACCTCCTCTAGACCCGCCACTGAGTTTTATTGTGATTACACCCCATCGTTCTTCGGTGGAACATTTTTGAATGTCTACAATCTCCCTCTTTTTGATAGAAGATTTTTAGATATCTACAAACTCCCTCTCTTGGTGATCTTGGGTCACATCCTCCACTCTCGAGCTAAATTTGCTGAATCCACCCCTGAATTTTACACTATATAAAATCTTCTGTTGTTCAATCACATTTATTCTATAATTTTACAACCTTATTTTAATGAATGAATTTAATCATTGATTGTATAATTACAGTGAGGCAGATGATGGCCACACCCAACCCCCAGGCACAGGAGGTCATCACCTGTGACCTTTGTGTCAAGCCTACCCAGCAGTTCTGTAACAGTTGTCAAGTCAGTTTGTGTGTGGACTGTGTTAATAAACATGTGGACAAGCTCAAGTACCAACAACATGACATCGTTCATTTCAAAGATAGAAAGATACAACTTGTTTTTCCTGAGTGTGAATTTCACACAAACCAGAAATGTGAGGTTCACTGCCAGCAATGCGATGTCCCAGTTTGCCTGAAATGCATGCTTGGTCCCCATAATGGACACAAAGTCAAGGATATGCAGGAAATATTTAATGACGAGAAAAAGAAGCTTCAAAAGGAAACCAAAGAAATAGAATCCACCATTATTCCACAGTACAAGAAGAAAAATGAAAAAACAGAAAGCAAACTATCCAGTATAATGGCCGAATTTGATGAACTCGACAAAGAAATAGAAAAGCACAGAAAATCCTGGCACCAAGAAGTAGACACCATTTTCAATAATCTCGGTTCTTTGATCAAGTCCATAAAGGAGAATCTCCTGGCTGCTCTAAACTCTCACCAATCCAAAATAAAAAATCAAATTCCGGACATGACCCAAACAGTTCAACAAAACAAAGAAATTCTGAAGTCAAACAATGTGTCTGCCGTCACTAACTACAAATCCAAACTCCAGGAATACAGAAACATGCCTACTGATATTGATGTCAAACTGCCATCACTCAAAACCAACACAGTCCAAGGGAGAGAACTCAGCCTGGAATTAGGAGAATACAAGGCTAGCCTGACACAGAGAACATTGTCCAGTCTGACAGAGGAAGTCTCCTATTTATCTTTACAGAAGCTGTTAAAGCAAGCTAAATCAATTACAACCATTCCTACTGGAGTTAATCCTCTAGTCCATGTTGCCTGTGTGGGAGTGGATGAAGCCTGGGTTAGTGGTAAAGATAAAGCCATAAGACGTGTTGACATACACGGGTCTGTACGGGACACTGTCACCACCACATGTAAAACCAGGCCTAGTGACATCACAGTGACCAGACAGGGGGATCTGGTATACAGTGATGCTCACAATAGAACTGTGAACATTGTCAGACACGGGAGAACAGAGACACTGATAACCACACCACAGGGTGGGCATCCAGACAAACTATGCTGTACTAAGTCAGGGGGCATCCTGGTCAGCATGTTTACTACTGATTTTAGCCAACATAAAATTGTCCGTTATCAGGGACACCCAGTGACACAGGAAATAGATAGAGATGAAGATGGAGAACCAATCTATAAAGGAGGGAAAAAGGCACTGTATGTGGTGGAGAACAACAATGGAGACATCTGTGCCTCTGATGGTAATGCTGACACCGTGGTCGTGGTGAACAAGTCAGGAAGAGTTCGATTCCGATACGACGGTACACCAGCCAGGAGGAAGGAGTCATTTCATCCTGGACATATAGTGACAGACTCCATGAGTCAGATCATTGTGGCAGATTACAACAATGCCTGTCTACACATCCTGGATCAGAACGGACAGTTCCTGAGATGTGTGGACAATTGTGGACTAGATTATCCTCTAGGACTGAGTGTGGACAGTGAGGGGAGGTTGTGGGTAGGGTTGTATGATTCAGAAGAAGTGAAAGTGATTCAGTACATGAAATAAACACATGATATCACATACAGACATCAGATAATGACAGAGTTCACACAGTGCTCTTGATGATATTTACACAACAGTGTTTACTTCATACAAAATGTATTTATTCAGAGTTGTTTTGTGTAACACTGATACTTTAGACTTCAGGGTCAGTTAGTTTTCTTCTAATTTTAACCTAGTGTGATTTTTTTTTACTCTTGATATATGAACAAAATTCACAGCACTGTCAGCAGTCCAGGAAATACATGTACATACACCAAGTGATATATGTTAGTGGGATTTTAATCAGTTTGATTATGCGAATCCCGGCAGACTTGGGGTCAATTACATTCAAAGTCATTGATTACAATTACAGATTAAATTGAAAATATGATTACAATTACATTCATTCTGAAATACAATTGATTATAATTACAATTACTTTGAAATGTAATCGATTACAGATTACTTTTTAATGTTCGATGGTTGATCATAGCTTCTTTTATATTGTTTCAAGTGTTGCAAGGCTAGCAGAGTACCTTTAAAGGTGCTCAGCATGCTTTACATGCATCAAGGATTCATTCTCACCTAGCTAAAATTCTGAAATTGTTATTCCCACTTAGCTAAAACTGTGATTTTCACACATGAGCGGTCCCTGGGTATATATAGTCTGTTTTAGACCAACTACCTGTAATTATCAGTCAGCCTATGAAATCAAATCATATACATGTATATTTATATTATAAGTATACCTTTATTGTTTAATATATGTCAATGGCATTGTTTAGAGGTGTACAAGTATATTTTTATAGGACAGATAGTGTAATTATTGATGATTTTACATATGCTTATATATGTCTATGTTTAATGTAAACTGTATTTTATTTTAGAGACAAGCGCATCGTTAAATATATAACTGCCCAATTTCAATATTAAACCCAATTACCTGTGATGTGTTACAAATTTTCCTTTGTTCTTTAACACCCTTACCTGTGCACCATTCCTGTTTAGCTGAAATCAGTCATCCATACAGATTTCAAAATCTTAGCTAAGTGGGAGGACACCGCATCAAGTTATAAAGAAGTAAGAAAAGATCGATGTATGTAACATAATAATGTTGTTCATTTACTCAATTTATTTCAAACAAGAAAGAAGTATGTAGCACCAGGCGGTATGTGGAAGTGAGAGAAAACTGAGGAAGGCATTGTAACTCTGCGATGAACCAATTTTGTATGCTTGAATTTATATGTTTTGACTTGGTTGGGTGTTTTTCACACTTTCTCCATGTGGTTCCTGTGAAGACCTACAGAATGTGAACTTGGGCAACATTTGTTTTTACACCCTATCATTATCAGCCAGGATTGAGGCATTCACTTGTATTATGATCTATTATTGAAACCAATCTTTGTTATGGTTATTCATCAACTAGATTAATTATAACTAGTTTATTACAAAAAGGACATCTGTTTTTGTTTTGACTGAAACCAAAAGAGGGAAAATAAAAATAAAATTCAGAAATTTTATTTTTGTTTTCATAACAATATATGGTTTTATTCACACTTTGGTTGGGGCATTTTGTTTTAAATAAAATCTGGGGGGAAAACTAAAATAATGATAAAAAAAATAAATGCATCTATTTTTTAATCAGTAAAATATTAATAGCTAATTTTCACTACAGAAGGTAAACGAGAAATAAAAAAAACTTTTAAGAAAAACCAAAACTTTTTTGATAATAAAAGTATCAATGAAATTCGATAAAACAGTGCAAGTAATCAAAATGTAATGTAAATTTAATCATGATTACTGGGTAAAACTAAGGTAATCAATTAGATTACATGTAATCAAAAATATGTCCAATTACAGATTACATTTGGTTACATGCAAAAATGTAATCTATTACAGCTGGTTAAGATTACCCCATCTCTGAGTCCCGGCGTTTAGTAAAACAGACTTGGAGACTGGACTAATTGATAGACAGCTCACTCGCTCCCTTGCCCTTCGAGTAAATATTTAAAGTGGATCCCTGGCCTTATTTAATGTTTTGTTGTTTTAGTTTCTATATGATAATTTTTCATTGATGTAAACGCAAGTTTGACAAGCTGGCTTAAGTAGATTTTATTCAATGATGATTTAACAAGGAATTTGTTTTGTTTAGAACATTGATTTTTCAGTAGCGGGGTTTGTTTGTAATTGCATAGTGACAACATACAATTTTATATGACTGTATTTTTAAAATTCTTCAATTCAAGCATAAAAATTTTGTAAGAGGAAATTATGATTTGGATTTTGAATAAAATAGATTATAAGTCAATAGCAAACTGTGTTATGTATACATAAAATGGTGATAATCTAAGGATGATGTAAAACAGTGTGGTTTATGAGCCTCGATCTAGTTTGTCTAGCTACAAAATAAATCAAAGTACTGATAGACGGTGGTGTGGGTTGGGAAAAGCTTAGCTAAGGTGACCTTAAAACAGTAACTGCCTGAATGAGCAATCATTAATGGTGATTCCTTTTGTAATAATAATTCAGTAATGGCAAAACAAGATAAATGAGTTCATAGAGAGTTTATCAAATCCAGAAGAAGAAACATGTACATACATTTACATGTGTAGTTTAAAAATGCAATTCCCAAAATTTAATTAAGATCATACCTTGTAAATTAGCGATTGGTTTTCTCATGAGAGAATAAACGGAACATGAAACTCATATCCATGCACTGTTTTCCTTTTGGTCTTATAGGAATATATTTCAGAATTTTGAGAACGATCACCTTGTAAAATGGAGAATGGTATATTATATAATGGGTCAAATGTTGCTTGACATATTTCATACCAATTGTTAGGCTATTCTTCACACACTGATTTTTGACTTATAGACCCTTGGAGGACCAAAAACCAGACCCTTCGAAGGTATAATTGGTTTCCCTTACCAAAATGTAAAGTTTGCTGCAAATTTGCCGCAAGTTTGCGGCAAACAAATCAGTGTGCCAGAGCTGTTTGCCAGTAGTGTGCAGCTAATGCCGCTAGCGGCATACAGTGTGCCACTAGCAGTACACAGTGTGGCACAGTGTGCCAGAAGTGCACCACAACTTTTCCTAAATGAAACAGTGTGCCAGAAGTGCACCACAACTTTTTCTTTGGTATTCAGAATCAAAACTGTGTGCCAGAAGTGCACCACAACTTTTTCTTTGGTTTTCAGAATCGTGTGCCAGAAGTTCACAACTTTTTTCTTAAAATTTTAGAACTGAAACAGTAAGGGTACCAAAGTTCACGACTTTTTCTTGAATATTTAGAATAAAAGAGCCATATCAATATATCCATCACAACATTTTCTATAATAGAACATATGCAACATTTCTCGCACCCCCTTCAATCGATCTTCTTGTCTTAATGGGAATTGGCGGTCATTTTGTCACCAAATATTGAATTCAATGAAAGTTGCCCTATAATAGATATTATATATTAAAGTAATAATTACACTTGTATTTAATTATTTCAAACACCTTTTAACATCTTGAAAAAGAATATGTGATTTTGGTGATTGAATATTATTGTCCTGCGAGACAGTATAATTATTCTCTAGTTACCTTTGCATGCTGTCAGCAAAATGTATTTGTTGTTTTTGTTTATATTTGAGAAATGATTTAATTGGGGTGCAGTGAATACTTCTTCCGTATATATATTTCTTTACATTAAAAGCGGTTATCTAACATAGTTTTATTAGGATTAATTTTCTTGTTTTTGTACATAATAAAAAATAAATGTTCTTATTAGTCATCAATATGTATTTCAATATCATCGAGAGATTTTGAGAGAAAAATAGTTGCCATCACTTTCACAGCTAATGCCCCTTTAAAGTAAGATGTAAGTGCACAGGTATCTGAATTTTAATCTAATTATTTCAATTATTTATTGATTCACCAAGCATGTTGGCATACAATCATGTTACACAATATGAGATATATAATGACAATAAACTAATTACTAACAGTTCATTTATATATATGTAAATACAAGTATATATTTGATATGTACCTGTGATATTAGACTATGTATACAATTTAGTATTGCATATTACATAAATTAAATGTAGTTATAGCACTCTACTTTTGGTGCGCAATTCAAAACATTCATGTAAAAATTAAATGTAGTTATATCACTCTACTTTTGGTGCGCAATTCAAAACATTCATGTAAAAATTCAAAAAACCTTCTAGCATGAACTACATTGACAGGGTTGCATAGTACTTTACAATGGTTTTCCTTTGATATAGCATCGTGTGAATTGTAGATGTTCAAAGGGTAATAGTTAATTAGAAAAAAATGTGAAGAATTTTTTTTTTTATATCTAAATAAATGGAGAGAGAGAGAGAGAGAGAGAGAGAGAGAGAGAGAGAGAGAGAGAGATATTTCTTTTCTTTATTTACATGTATATCTGTTGATTACAGTTCAGATACTGGGTTTGTGAGTTGAAATTAATCAAATGAGAGTGGTAAAAATCCACCTTTATATGTATAATTTACATATCAGGATTTTATCCAGGTACGTTATTCTGGTTTGTGGAATGCTAATTTATACTAAGTTAGAATAATCTAAGCTGTATACCAAAGTAGGTCTTCATGGGGCTTTACGGCTCTATGCATCGTAAATAGAGATCGGGTTCAATGCGTCGGGTGTGGGATTCACACAATATATGCTGAGCGCGAAAGTTGATATTGACAGGCGCCATAATGTTATACCGGTAAACAACATTTTGAACATGAATCGAGAACAGGAGTTGAATCAGTTGATGCAGATATTCTGAGGAGAATCTTCCAGTCATTGAGTAAGTGAATTACTGTGTATCTTATAGTTATAAACTCTCTAATATATTGTTCAAAACGAAACTGACCATCGCTCATATTGTATGTTGTTGCGTCAAATCTTGCAAGTCGGTGTTTACGTTCATAAATTTACATGCTTCATTCAATTCTTTGAAATTATGTGGAATTATTTTTTTTTAAATTTCTTTTGTATGAGATTAGACTCCTTCTAGTTGCATTATCGTAGCCCTCGCGGATTTTTTTCTTATACATTTGGACAGGACCATAGATCTATAGGCACTTTTAAAAAAAATGGAGAGAGAGGGGGAAGGCCGGAAAACAAACAAATAATTAGGCCTATTTCCGTAATACTTATGCTATTTTTTGTTTACTTTCTACTCGGGTGATATTTGCAAAACTTAATTAGTTTATTAAGTAAATTGTGTTTTTTAATGAATGGTTGATTATTTTTTTTTTTATTCAAATGCTTATCATTTGAACCCAGATGTCCAGTTAGAAAAATTAAACTGCATTATGATCAGGGATGTGACCTCCGGAATCTCAATTTTGTCTCTACATCAATGCATTTAATACGTTATTAAAATGGATTGAAGGTCTTGTCTTGGCAATAAAGTTAATTTGTACGTAAAGTTGGGTCAGCATGATATTAACAGTTGTACATCAGATATTGCATTTATTAGCCCAATGGGCTGTAACACAACATTGATTATTGCTCGGCTTTGAAAATCGGTGGCCCCAGGTGTCGGGTGACGGTAAGGCCACTGATAAAATGTGTTGTGTTTCCGCTAACCCGACCGACCCTAAATTATAGCCCCGACCCTAGAATTTTTTTTCGATATTTAAAAAAAAATCGTCATTTTCCTGGAAAAATTATAGAGGGCGAAGCCCTCTCACGGCCCGAAGGGCCGTGAGAGCGGAGCTCTCCCTATAGGTAACACGTCTATACATGTTTAAAAGGAAAATATAGGAAAATAATGAAAAATTAAACCATACCTATGGAACTTGAAAAGTTTGGTACCAATGGCGTCGATTCGAATATTAGCGCGTGGACATGTATTCCTCCATTTTGAATCTCGTCTACCCTAGTTCACGTCGTTCTGAGATGTTACATAAAATCCGTAAAAGCATGTAAATCTTATTTTCTTAATCATATAATATGTATACGGTGTGACCGTTGGGCCGAGCGAAGCATGTACGTAACTCCGTGTCCCGAGTGGTAATCATAATTCCGTTAAGTACGGTAGATTATGATTCTTTTATAAATATATATTTTGAATGAAATTTCCTTGCGCTAAACACCCAGTAACATCTCAATATTAAAGGAGTTTATATGGGGACAACAGTTTTACATGATCCGCAAGGCGACGTAAACTGTGCATTGTGACGTCACATTTAACCTCGACTTTTTTCTCTTTTTCAAAGCAAACAATTATAAACAACAATAATACATTCCGTATGCAACGAAAAAGGCCGTTAAAACCAAACAAAATTAACCAATAAATTCAAAATGGTTAAAAAGTAACCGTAATTTTATCGTATCTTCTCATTTAAAGAAACTCATGAACTCGTTCATCTATTTAGTCGTATTACGGATTTATATGTATTTATTTGCTAAAACCTCTTACAATGATAATTATACTATTCACTTTGAACAAACTGAGTGTTTAAATTACGAATTGCACGTTAGAGTCTTCTATTATTGGCATTCAAAATAAAACACGAATAACTGTTGAAACAGGTAATGAAAAATTAAAAGGCAGCGCCCATATGGATCACGAAAATTTCAGTGAACGTATATAGAGATGATCTCTTTTTCTTTTGCTGATTTTGACTTTTTTCTTTTACATACGTGTTACCTTTAGAGCCTTGCTTTGCAGACGGGCCTTTGGCCCGTCCGAGCTTCGCTCGGTATAATCACTCTACGTTTAACGCCATGTTTTTTGTTGTGGTTCAAACGCTATGTTTGTAAATTTGCTAAATAACGACGCTGAATATGACGTCACAATGTACTGTTTACATCAATTGCGTTATATTTCCCGCGTTCAATATATAGGCGGATCAAATGTCCAAAATTAGGATGCTTTGATACAGCTCTGTCCGCGTGCTAACTTCGGGATGTTTTTGTCCTGTTTTGGATATAGATCCTAATGCCAAAACTTTTTTGCTTCACCCTCAAACACGGTCACGCCGTAAAACATTATTCCCGGTTCTTGGTTTTCGTTTTAGTTAGACATTGAGATGAAGTCATTCAAATGCTTTAATGATATACAAAACTGCATGGTATTGTGTCAAGCGTTTAAACAACATTGATAATGTTTCTAACTAACAGCATGCAGCATGGATCATGGATGATGGTTGACCTAGTGGCTAGTACCTCCATGCGTGCTCACACAACGGTGATTTAACAATTGAAGTTAACAGACGGTCGAGAGACTTTGCCAAGTGTCATGTTTGCATAGAAGACTTTCTTTTGTCAAAATTGCCAACTCCAATGTTGTTTACTTTTTAGACGGTGGCTATTTATAGCCATGCACAGTCTTATGCTATCGTTTCAGCGGGCATTACTGTGTATACACGGGAACCCTAGTTTTATATGGAGGTCATGATGCAGAGTGACAGACATGAATGTCCAGTCTGTCAAATTTGTATGCACATCCTTGGTTTCTGCTGCAGTTCTAACTGAAAACACTATGAAAAAGGCCGCAAATAAAGCAGTGAGCGCATCCAAGTTGTTGATGGCTGGTGAGAGCCGAGAGGAAAAAAAGATGTGCAGATTGTTTTTAAAATAAAAATTTATGTCTGGTAAAAAGTTTTAGCTGGAAGAGAGTTGGATCCCATTAGGATAAGTGGGATCTGCCCAGACTGTCTTCCTACCCTTGTTCCATTTAGATTGTGAAAATACATTAGAAGTATTCCTGACCTATGACAACCAATCTAAATGTAGAAACAATATATCTGGTACTTGTAGAGCATAGTGGCATAGAGGAGTTAACTTTTGTGTTTTATGCTAGATATGTTTCATTGAAAAATATAGTTTCTTATAAAACATCTGGAAATAATCCTCAGCCAATAACGGGTGAAATGTTATGATTGAAAGTTTACTTGCAATGCAATTTAAGCAAAATTTATATTTTGAAAGTATAACATTTCAGTTGAGCATCACTGAAGAGACATTATTTGTCGAAATGCGCATCTGGTGCATCAAAATTGGTACCGTATAAGTTTTACATTCAATAGAACATTTAACTTGTGCAGTAATTGGGGCTATACAGACCGTGGATATATCGGCCTGGATAGCTCAGTGGTTAGAGCACCTGACTAGAAATGCAGGGGTCCAGCCAAAGATTTTCTCCTTCCCATACTACATTTGGTGCCGTTGACCACCCCTGGTGATGCAGGTTGGCCTGTCAGGGGCGAAAAGAACCTGGGTTGATATTGAAAGACAATTATAAAATTATAATTGATCTTAAGGAGGGAGGAATGTAGTAATTAGGGCTATACGGACTGGATAGCTCAGTGGTTAGAGCACCTGCCTAGTAATGCAGGGGTCCCGGGTTCGATTCCCGGTACAGCCAAAGATTTTCTCCTCCTTCCTATACTACACTTGTTATGAGTTTACAATGTTTTTGCATACTTTGAAAAAATAAAATTTAAAAAAAAAATAAAATTTATTTCCTACCTACCTACCCTATTTTTTTCTGGAACGTTAGCGGAAACTCAGCAATTTTTATCGTTGGCCTAATTACATGTACACACCCCAGAATGATTCCTCCTATGTTAAATGCCTTGCAAACTTATATATAGGAGGGCCAATGGTATCTCGTAATTATTTAAAATTTTATATCTTTTTCAGAATATATTTCATGATAGTCATGCAGATTCAGAAGTTGTGATGGTGTGTTGATAGGCTGTCTTCAACTTGCCATATCTTAGAGTTCCAACATGCAGGCCTGGATTAATGTGTATAAATCACTAATGAAAAAAAGAATGACATTTCAATTTATACACACTTGCCAAGTGAATCTGATGAGACTGCTACATGTATTTGTGAGTAAAGGCACTCTGTCTTAACCGAAAAACTATTTACAGTTTATCACAACAAATGGATGGGACAGTAGAGCTGTTGCGGACAATATGTGATTGTGATGACCAAGTACTGAACAAGTGGAAGATTAGAAGAAGGTCCAGAATTCAATCATGTTTTTGATTCTAAGGTGCACACAGCATGGAGATAGTCCTATTATTCTCCCGTTCATCTATGATGGAGAAACTTGTGTAAATGTTTAGTGTTCTCCCTAATAATTAAGTGCCCACAAGTCTGTATTAATTTATCAGAATATAAAGTCCTTCACAGTACTGATTTTAAAATTAATGTAGATTGTCTCCAGATTTTTCTGAGGAAAAGTGCATAGTTTACATGTGTGAATTTTGAATATATTTCATTCTTGTCTGCAAATGTTGCCGAAACCTGTTGTTATTGATGCACAGTCATGTTATGCAAATGATAGACCTTCTTAACTACATGTACAGAAGATCATGTCAACTCCTTTGTCTTAATTGTATACACAATTCTAGCATTTATAGCATCATTTATATAGCACTTGCTAGCTTAAGAAGGATTTTATTTTCTAAAAGCTTTCATTTGACATGATTGATCTAAAACGGCCAAAATTCACAAATCTATTTAAATCACAACCTGACCTTATGTCAGAAAAGTGCCACTGTGGGTTGATATTTTTCTCTTGGATCTTGAAAGAAATTCTTTATGCAGCAGTTTCCAAATAAAATGTACTCTCATGGCCAGGGTGGGACTTCACTGAGAACTTTTTAACATTGCACAATGCAATATTTGTAGATTAGAAGTTGTTGCAGTTTCTTTAAGTTTTCTCTCACATCTTGTTATAATTATATTTTTGGTTGGGTTGCACAATGTGCAAACAGTTTATAAAATGGTGAATGACTCAGTGGTGGGCAAGCGACAGTAGCGTCCCTGTAATAGTACCTACTTTGTGTAATCAACTCCTTTCATACCTCTCACTTGATGTTCCTTAAACTTTGTACAGTTGTTAGGGATACATTGAAGATGTGCATGTGCCTTTTTGAAAGTGATCAGACATTTTTTGAAAAATTTACATGTAGTTGAACTTCGTCATTTTTAAGCATTTCTTTAATCGACAGTACCTATTTTGTGTAATCAACTCCTCGTATACCTCTAACTTGACATTCCTCAAACTGTGTACATTTGTTTTGAACACATTGAAAATGTGCATATGTGTTTTTGAAAGTGATCAGACATTTAAAAAAAAATGTATATGTAGTTGAACTTAGTCATTTTTAAGCATTTCTTGAATAGATGGTAACTATTTTGTGTAATCAAATCTTCATGCACCTCTAACTTGACATTCCTTAAACTTTGTACAGTTGTTTTGAACACATTGAAGATGTGCATGCATCTTTTTGAAAATGATTAGACTTTTTTAAAAAAAAAATTATGTGTAGTTGAACTTGGTCATTTTTATGCATTTCTTGAATAGATGGTACCTATTTTTTGTGATCAACTCGTGCACATCTAAATTGATATTCCTCAAACTTTGTACAGTAGTTATGGACACATTGAAGATGTGGATGTGTCTTTTTGAAAGTGATCAGACTTTTTTCAAAAAAATTACATTTAGTTGAACTTTGTCATTTTTTAAGCATTTCCTGAATAGATGGTACTTATTTTTTGTAATCAACTCCTCTTACAGCATTTATTTGACATTCTTCAGACCTTGAACAGTTGTTATGGAAGCATTGTAAATGTGCATGTGTCTTTTCAGAAGTGATCAGGCATTCTTTGAAAAATTTACATGTGCATGGTGAAGTTGAACTTAGTCATTTTTTTAAGCATGGTACTTTATGTAACCAACTCAGCTTTTACTTAACATTTTCCAGACCCTGTACATTATAGATGTTTTAAAAACATTGAAGATATTCATGTAACATTTTAAAAATGCTTCTCTTTTTTTCTCTCTCTCTCTTTTTTGTTGTTGAAAAATTCTACCTTTAATTTGTCATTTTCCCAGTATATGTTTCTACTGTTGTTCCTATGATAGAGAACATATTTTACAAGAACCCGGTCATTTCTGTTTTTGAATAATTTTTTTTTAATTAGTATTTTTGAATATGTTAATTACTTGATATGTCATTGTTCTTGAAATTATATTAATTGAATTGTTATTGTGTTTTTGTTTTGTAATGACAGTTTATATAGCATCCCTTAATTTCGAGCAGACAGTGCCAGAAGTGTGCCGCAAGTTTGCCGCAAACTGTGTGCCAGAAGTCTGCAGCAAGAGTTTGCCGCAAACTGTGTGCCAGAGGAAAAATTTGCATACGAAAAGTATACTTGCGGCAAATATGCCGCACACTGTGCCAGAAGTGTGCAGCAAGTGTGTGCCGCAACTGTGCCACAAACTGTGTGCCAGAGGAAAAATTTGCATACGAAAAGTATACTTGCGGCAAACTTGCCGCAAATGCGCTGCAAATTTGCAGCAACTGTGTGCCAGAGGGCTTATATTTTGGTAAGGGTTAAGACTAATCCAGTCAAGAAAGCCAGGCTTGACTATTTGTTGATATCAAGTGAACTAATGGCTTTTGTTGAAAATATAAATATAAGTCCTGATTATAGATCAGACCACTCTGTCTGTTTCAGACTTTATTAAGGCAAAGGCTTTTAGAAATTTAACAATTCCTTTCGCAGGGATAGCAAGTAATCAAGCTTGTAAATGACACAATACACGTATCAACACTTCGCTGCGAGTTACGTCCCTTTGCGGGGTCAGCCCAAGGTCAATCGGTGAAAAACCAAGTTTTCCTTCTTTACCTTACCAAAAGTAAGATGTTATTACCTCACCTGAACCGAAGGTTCAAGCGAGCTTTTCTGATCACATTTTGTCTGTCCGTCTGTAAACTTTTCACATTTTCGACCTCTTCACCAGAACCAATGGGCCAATTTAAACCAAACTTGGCCAAAAGCCTCCTTGGGTGAAGGCCTTTCAAGTTTGTTCAAATGAAGGGCCATGTCCCTTTCAAAGGGGAGATAATCACAAAAATGCAAAAATAGGGTGGGGTCATTTAAAAATCTTCTTTTCAAGAACCACTGGGCCAGAAAAGCTGAGATTTACATGAAAGCTTCCTGACATAATGCAGATTCAAGTTTATTCAAATCGTGGGCCCCGAGGGTTGGATGGGGCCACAATAGGGGATCAAAGTTTTACATACAAATATATAGGAAAAATCTTCTCAAGAACCACTGAGCCAGAAAAGCTGATTTTTACATGAAAACTTTCTGACATAGTGCAGATTCAAGTTTGTTCAAGTCATGGCCCCCGGGGGTAGGATGGGGCCACAAGGGGGATCAAAGTTTTACATACAAATATATAAGAAAAAACTTTAAAAATCTTCTTCTCAAGAACCACTAAGCCAGAAAAGCTGAGTTTTACATGAAAGCTTCCTGACATATTGCAGATTCAAGTTTGTTCAAATCATGGCCCCCGGGGGTAGGATGGGGCCTCAAGGGGGGATCAAAGTTTTACACACAAATATATAGGAAAAATCTTCTCAAGAACCACTAAGACAGAAAAGCTGAGATTTACAAGAAAGCTTCCTGACATAATGTAGATTCAAGTTTGTTCAAATTATGGGCCCCGGGGGTTGGATGGGGCCACAATAGGGGATCAAAGTTTTACATATAAATATATGGGAAAAATCTTCTTCTCAAGAACCACTGAGCCAGAAAAGCTGATTTTTACATGAAAATTTTCTGACATAGTGCAGATTCAAGTTTGTTCAAATCATGGCCCCCGGGGGTAGGATGGGGCCACAAGGGGGATCAAAGTTTTACATACAAATATATAGGAAAAATCTTCTCAAGAACCACTGAGCCAGAAAAGCTGATTTTTACATGAAAACTTTCTGACATAGTGCAGATTCAAGTTTGTTCAAATCATGGCCCCCGGGGGTAGGATGGGGCCACAAGGGGGATCAAAGTTTTACATACAAATATCTAGGGAAAATCTTCTCAAGAACCACTGAGTCAGAAAAGCTGATATTTACAAGAAAACTTTATGACATAGTGCAGATTCAAGTTTGTTCAAATCATGGCCCCCGGAGGGTAGGATGGGGCCACAATTGGGGTGTCAAAGTTTCACATACAAATATTGGGAAAATCTTCTCAAGAACCATTGGGCCAAAGAAGTTGACATTTACATGAAAGCTTTCTGACGTAGTGTAGATTCAAGTTTGCAAAAATCGTGGCCTCCAGGGGTAGTTGGGGCCATAATAGGGACTAAGGTTTTACATGCAAATATATATGGAAAGTCTTCAGATATGAGCCAAGGTGACTCAGGTGAGCGATGTGGCCCATGGGCCTCTTGTTACTTTGAATTTTAGCCAATTACCAAGTTTTCATACAATCTGGGGCATTATTGTAGTTGACTGCAATTGATGGAAACATAACATATGTCAAAGCTACAGATAGGAAAATTACAAAGGTCAGCGTAGGGAAAGACGATTTTTATCCGGGAGATGGCGGACAAGGGACGTAACTTGCGCGAAGTGTTAATACGTGTATTGCAGTTGTAAAAACCAGTATATAGCTTCTCCATACAGTCCTTTAAATGTTAATGAAATAGAAAATGAAAATCTTTGTTTTGAAATTGATGACCAACGGTTCTTTGAACAACTCTTATTAAGTGTAAGAGGGGTTACAATAAGCTACTGTTCAAGGAGGAAAAAAGAAAAGGAAGTTCAAGTAAAAATATTAGAAGATGAAATATCCGATCGATTAGAAATTGCCAGAAACAATGAAAAACGCAACTGAAACCGTAGAAAAGTTAGAATAATCAAAACAAAAATTGGAAGATATACGAAAAGAATTTAATCAAAGGTCTATTTGTGAGAACAAAAATTAAGCGGATTGAAGAAGGGGAGAATGCAACAAAGTATTTCTTAAGCTTGGAAAAAAGAAATTATATAAATAAAGCAATATTTGAATTTGCTCAGGACAGTGGTAATATCATAACAGAGCAGTCTGATATCTTAGCAGAAATCGAAAACTTCTACCAAAAAAACTATATGAATGTTGTGATGATAAATTGTATGATGTAGACTTGATGCATATTGTAGACATGAAATATGTTAAAATCCTGAATCATGAAATGTCAAATCAGTTAGAAGGTGGAATAACCAAAGCTAAAGCTTTAAGAACACTAAAAAAAACATGAAAAATGACAAAAGTCCTCGAAGCGATGGCTTTACAGCTGAGTTTGTTTTTAATTCTTTTGGAAAGATGTTGGACAATTCCTTATTAGATCACTTAATTATGGATTTCAAAAAGGACAATTATCAATTTCACAAAAGAAAGGAATCATTACCATCTTAAAAACTGGCGTCCAATATCTTTACTTAATGTTTCATACAAAATTGCTTCTGCATGCATTGCAAATAGAATAATAAGTGTTTTAGATTATCTTATACATGACAACCAAAAGGGATTTCTCAGAAATAGATTTATTGGTGAAAATACATGAATAATTTATGATGTTCTTCAATGTGTGCAGAACAAAATATACCAGGAATTATTTTTGCTTACTGATTTTGAAAAAGCCTTTGACTCAGTTTCTTGGAAATTTATGTACAAAACACTAAAATTCTTCAAATGTGTTATTCAGAATGGTATATTTACACAATTTTTCAAACGTAGAAGGGGCTGTCGACAAGGGGACCCTGTTTCTCCTTATATATTCAATATCTGTGTAGAAATCATGGGATATATGATAAGATAAAACAAAAACATAAAAGGAATAAAGATTGGCAAAGAAAAATTATGGTTACTTCAATATGCTGATGGCACTGTGATGTTTCTAGATGGTTCAGAAAAAAGCTTAAAGAGTTCTTTAGATCTTCTTTTTCAATTTTCCAAATTTTCAGGACTTAAACTAAACATCACAACAACAACAAAACACACACACAAAAACGAAAGCTTTATGGATTGGTTCCAAAATTAACTCGATCAACATACACATTATGTAGTGATTTCAGTGGACAGAGGAACCATTTACAGTACTTGGAATAATATATACTGCAGACTTAAAACACATGTCTTTAACATATTAAAAAGGAGATAAAATGTTGGTTAAAAAGAAACATATCTCCAAATGGAAAAATTACAATCATAAAACGTTTACTTTTATCCAAAATCACTCATTTGTTTACTGTTCTTCCACAGCCTGATAAAAAATGGATAAGAGTATTGAAAAAACTTTTTTATAACTTTGTATGGAACAACAAAACAAAAAAAAAAAATTCAAAATATACAATGCAAATTTCAAAAGAGGATGGTGGTCTTAGAATGACGAATATCGAGCTCTTTATCAAATCTTTAAAACTATCCTGGTTTAAATTTAGACGATTTTTCATACAGACTCTGGTTGGATTCTACTGTTCACTGAAATCACAAACTGTAATATTCTCCATATATATTATTTTGGACCAGAATACTCTAAAGTTAAAGCAAAAATATTAATAATAGTTTATGGAAAGAATTTCTAAATATATTTTTAGATTTTCTAAATATTATATCATGCAACACAAACACAGGAGATATTTTAGTGGAACATTTACGGTATAACAATAAAATCATGATCCAAAATAGATTCTTTGTATGAAAAGGGGTTTACAATAGGTGACTTGTTTGATGGTAATGACAACTACATGTATGTGTTTTAAAGATATTATAGAAAAACAATTCTCTTAAACTCCCCATCACTTTTTATGAGGGGATAAAAAGAGCAATTTGACATATATGTTAAGAATTACAATTCAAACTCCACTACAAGACCTTTTCAGCCAGATATTTATAAAATATTGAATAAGAAAGGTTCTAAGGCAATATATGACATATTTTTATCTTCCCATAAGTACAATAAACCAAAGTGTGAATCTAAGTGGACTACAGGACTCAAGTTAAAGGAAGATCTTGATTGGAAACAGATTCACAAAAAATATGTTTTAATTACATTAGATTGAATAATATTAGAATTGTTCATAGAATCCTAGGCCCAAACAAGTACTTATTTCTGTTAAAAATCAGAGATGTAATTTATGCTCTCTATTTTGAATTGAAGCTGAAACAATTTTGCATGTATTCTTTTATTGTCCAAATGTTTGTCCATTATGGCCTCTTTTAGAAAAATGGATATTTAAAAAATGTAAAAAAAAAAAAAAAAAAAAAAAAAAAAATAAAAGCAAAAAAAAAAACAACAACAAAAACCAACAAACAAACAACTAAACTTTGATGTAATTACAGTAATAATAGGTCTTCCTAGAGAAGATGAAGCCATCAATCTAATAATATTGCTTGTCAAAGGTATAACTAGCTTGAAGTATATGAGCGGATCAAACGAGCAGCAGAAGAATGTTAGAAATCTGTAGAATCCGCCCCCAGAAAATTAACCGTGAATGTGGTAAAGATGTATCCAAATGCTACATTGGAATGGATCATGCTTCTGACATTCTCGACCGCTTTTCTAGTGGGAAATTTTTTTTTCAACATGTGTTAAAATGATATTAATGATTCTAAATTATGATGGATTCAGGAAATAAAGGTCGAAGTTGTTAGTATTATAGAGTCATGTAAACAATGCAGACGTGGGGTAATTTCTATAATCAGTAGTATTCATTATATACACATATGAACTATCAGAAAGTCAAATGTAATTAAGCGCATATATTGAAGTTTGTTAATACTTTAATTAGTATTAAATTATTTAAAAGCAGTTAGTTTAATCGTTAGCACTGTGAATGCAAATTAACCAAGAATGGTCAATGACAACCGATGACAGTTGATTATTTCTACATTTGATTGGATAATAAACAAGTCTTTATACCCACTAATATTCTATGAACTATCTTGAATAAAACTGTTCAATGAAGAAAAACAACTTTGAAAAATTGAAATTAATCTCTCCACTGGTACGACAATCTTTCTCTAAACATACTCGATGAAGATGCAAAGGTCCCTCGGAAACCCAGCATTGGTAATGATTCAAACCATTCAGTAGCCACAAAGACCTCGCCTCTGGGAACTATAAGACTGGAATGAACAGAGCCACCACAAAATCAATAAAAAGGAGGTTTAGCGATTTATCATATTAAAACAATTTTCAATGTTGTTGCACATGTGACAGTACAGGAGAGATATTTTTGAGTTGTAAATTTATACATTAACTATATGTGTGTTAGTTCGAACAGAGGTCGATGTCAGATGGGTCACTGTTATAAATATTTTCTCCGTTGGTCAGCTTCTCAAGAAATGGCCAGCACGGTTAATATCCAATGAAATCATTTTGACCTAAGGTTAACTGTGTGTATACATCATGTACAATAGGTGGTGAGCTGTATATCAACACGAACAGGGGATAACCAATGTTAGACCAGGTCAAGAGGTCAATGGTTGGAATACATCAGTAATCTAAAAATAAAATGTAAGAATATGCAAGAGCTGTAAGATAAATTTGACTGTGAAATGTTTCAAATCAAATAATGAAATTGCTTTTAATTCTAAATTAAAGATTTATGCCAACAGAGCATATTTTTGAGACGTTACAAATAAGGAATTTTGAAAACAGATCAGCGATGCGTTTGTGTACATAGAACCTGCTTCTGCGGAAAGTCAGTGGTATTTCCCAGACTAACTACAATTCGCATTGGTTTTATATTTCATTTAGGTAAGTCGTGCGCATTGAGATTTATCACATTGAACATAATAAGTGTTGTAAAGATGTTTGCCATATATTTTATAGTATTTTGTTTATTTTGTACGGAACCCGCATTAGTGCAAACCAAAACTAAATTTAAAAAAAAACAATCTCTGCCCAGAGTTCTCATTCCTTGCTCTCACTTACACCTCTGTTAACGTCTCAAAATAATCAATGTTATTTCACTTTTTACGGCTAATAAAACTAAGAACTATTTTATAAAATATCGGGGGAAATGTAGGACAAGCAACTATTTGTAGATTTTTTCCCCCATTACTATACTTCATGTACCTATGTATAGTCCCGGTGCCAAAAAGACTTGACATCTGCTCAATATTTATTTATTTGCGTATATTTTTGTAACTGAAGTCAAAACCATACTTTATTTGAGCATACGTGTCATTTTACAAAAATCTTGTAAAACCCTTGAGATGTTGACAGAGGTGTAAGTAAGTGTAAGGAACGATAACTCTGGGTAGAGATTGAAAAAACAAAATTATTATATAGAATACGAAATTATTAAATAAGAAACGAAATTATTAAATAAAAAACGAAAATATTATATAAAAAACCAAAACTAAATAAAAAACGACATTATTATATTAAAAAACCCGAAATTATTAAGTAAAAAACAAAATTATTAAATAAAAACGAAACTATTAAATAAAAAACGAAAATATTAAACAAAAAAATCAAACTAAATAAAAAACGAAAATATTATTTAAAAAACGAAATTATGATTTAAAATACGGAATTATCATATAAAAAAACGAAATTAATGAATAACAAAAGGAATGTACTCTACTGATGTGAACTGATAAGTCATTAATTCTACATGACACGGCAAAGTATTCAGTGCTTGGCATAAACAAAGGCCACCAGTTTTAGCAGCCACACTGGTACACACCGTATTACACCGAGTGTAAAGTCAGTTGATTGTTGAGGTACCTGACTCATGGAAGCCATATATTTCCTTACTTATACACGGTCAGCTAGCCTATGATATCACACCACTCTACACAAACATGCAATTTAAGGAAATTATTACTGCAGTAGAAACATACTACAGTAAATCGGACAAATCTGTCTATGCAATAAATACATCTACATGTACACCATCCACTGGCGATGTGAGCCTTCTCGTCAGATTAAATTTGGGAAATAATACTTTTAAATTTAATTCAAAAGTTTATAAACAGATATTTGGATGTGTTATCAGGGTCTAAATACTCCCCATCTGTATGCGATATCCGACTACATCAGAAAATCAGGATTTCCAGGTAAACATCGCATAACGTACCACGTGCGTTATCATGACGGTGGCTTTATTTCATGGTGTAGAAAAAGATTTATTCGCTATAGCAAATTCTTCTCATTAAATGCTTAAATTCACATGTGAAATGTCTGTGAATAAAATGCATTTCTTGGGCAGTACGGTGTATAAATAGTCTAAAAGGAAAGTGATTTGAAGCAACTCGCATTCTAGATTTGAAAACGTACATCAAACCTACAAATTGAAACGAAAAAGTACACAAAATCCTTCAGTTTATAAGGGATTTATAAAAGGTGAAACTATTTACCATATATACCGACGAATACCACTTTATCTTAGAATGTAGATTACTATCCACTCTACGGAAAGAATTTTGGGCTTCTGGATATTGTCATACACCAAATACACTGAAATGTAGAGAATTAATGACAACATCAAACTTTAAAAGTTTTAAAAAAAAACAACTATGTATTTCCATGAGTTAGTCTGCTGTCCTTCCTAACATTTTTATAGATTAAATTATATGCATCATGTCCTCCACCTTTATTTTGTGCTGATGCACATACATGTGCATGCATAAGTTATATACCTGTACCCTTGGCAATGTTGTTTAAATACTAATTTATATATTTATTTAACTCGTGTACCATCGTTTGAATGATATGAGTGAATAAATTAATTAAATTGAATAAATTCTTAAAGATTTCAAAACAAATCCTCTAAAGGGGGTCTAATCAAAACATACAGGTGGTACTTGATAACTACGATCGAGCCACCTCTGTACCGTTGTTTTCATCACCAGATACAACCCATAAAGCAAAAGGTTTTGAACAAAGACGTTTTCTCAGTTCTACATTGTACCGATCGTGTGGTTCATACCAATGGAATAAAAATGTAGGGGATGTGCTCATTCATTTCAGAATAATCAAACTGCATGATAATTGTGAAGTAAAAATAGACTTCTGTTGAAGCGTATTTGCATGCAGCGAAAATTCAATGTATCGATCAATCCAATCAATTAGCTCAATATCGTAACCTCGTATCACACCGCCGAAACACTGAATTAGTGTAGAGTCAAGTGATTGTTGAGGTACGTGTCTGATGGGAGCCATATATTTTCTTACTAGATTTATGGGGGTTAGTGTTGAAGTAATTTTGGAGAAATCCTGTAATCCGATACTTGTAAGATGTTTGGGACCTTTCAGCGAACATGGTAGATAAACATCTAGTGAATGGATAAGTTGGCTGTTTTGTATTGTCATTAGATTTCTGAAAAACTCCATTGTCGATGATGAAATCGCAGTAAATCAAAAAATTAGGAGCCACGTTTCCTTCCTTGTTAAGCTCTACTGACACACACATTATATTCTAAAAAAAAACCTGTCCTTAATTTCATTTTTTATTTAATAATTTAGTTTTTAATTGAGTTTTTTTTTTACATAATAATTTCGTTTTTTATTTAATTTTAGGTTTTTTATACATTAATTTCGGAGTTTTTAGCTCACCTGAGCTAAAAGCTCAAGTGAGCTTTTCTGATCACCCGTATTCCGGCGTCCGTCCGTCTGTCCGTCCGTCTGTCCGTCTGTAAACTTTTAACATTTTTAACTTCTTCTCAAAAAGCACTGGGCCAATTTCAACCAAAGTTGGCACAAAGTATCCTTCGATAAAGGGAATTCTAAATTGTTAAAATAAAGGGCCAGGCCACCTTCCAAGGGGAGATAATCAAGAAAAGGTAAAAATAGGGTAGGGTCATTAAAAAATCTTCTTCTCAAGAACCACTTGGCTAGAAAAGATGAAATTTATAGATAAGCTTTATTAGGTAGTGCAGATTCTAAATTGTTAAAATCATGGCCCCCGGGGGTCGGATGGGGCCACAATAGGGGATCAAAGTTTTACATACAAATATATAGGAAAAATCTTTTAAAACCTTCTTCTCAAGAACCACTGAGCCAGAAAAGCTGAGATTTATATGAAAGCTTCCTGATATAGTGAAGATTCTAAATTGGTAAAATCATGGCCCCCGGGGGTCAGATGGGGCCACAATAGGGGATCAAAGTTTTACTTACAAATATATAGGAAAAATCTTTAAAAATCTTCTCAAGAACCACTGAGCCAGAAAAGCTGAGATTTATATGAGAGCTTCCTGATATAGTGCAGATTCTAAATTGTTAAAATCATGTCCCCCGGGGTCGGATGGGGCCACAATAGGGGATCAAAGTTTTATATACAAATATATAGGAAAAATCTTTAAAATCTTCTTCTCAAGAACCACTGTGCCAGAAAAGCTGAGATTTATATGAAAGCTTCCTGATATAGTGAAGATTCTAAATTGTTAAAATCATGGCCCCCGGGGGTCGGATAGGGCCACAATAGGGGATCAAAGTTTTATATACAAATATATAGGAAAAATCTTTTAAAATCTTCTTCTCAAGAACCACTATGCCAGAAAAGCTGAGATTTATATGAAAGCTTCCTGATATAGTGTAGATTCTAAATTGTTAAAATCCTGGCCCCCGGGGGTCAGATGGGGACACAATAGGGGATCAAAGTTTTACATACAAATATATAGGAAAAATCTTTAAAAATCTTCTTCTCAAGAACCACTGAGCCAGAAAAGATTATATTTACATGAAAGCTTTCTGACATAGTGCATATTCAAGTTTGTTTAAATCATGGCCCCTGGGGGTTGGATGGGACTACAAGGGGGATCAAAGTTTTACATACAAATATATAGGGACATTCTTTAAGAATCTTCTTCTCAAGAACCACTCAGCCAGAAAAGCTGAGATTTATATGAGAGCTTCCTGATATAGTGCAGATTCTAAATTGTTAAAATCATGTCCCCCGGGGTCGGATGGGGCCACAATAGGGGATCAAAATTTTATATACAAATATATAGGAAAAATCTTTAAAAATCTTCTTCTCAAGAACCACTGAGCCAGAAAAGCTGAGATTTATATGAGAGCTTCCTGATATAGTGCAGATTCTAAATTGTTAAAATCCTGGCCCCCGGGGGTCGGATAGGGCCACAATAGGGGATCAAAGTTTTATATACAAATATATAGGAAAAATCTTTTAAAATCTTCTTCTCAAGAACCACTATGCCAGAAAAGCTGAGATTTATATGAAAGCTTCCTGATATAGTGCAGATTCTAAATTGTTAAAATCCTGGCCCCCGGGGGTCGGATAGGGCCACAATAGGGGATCAAAGTTTTATATACAAATATATAGGAAAAATCTTTAAAAATCTTCTTCTCAAGAACCACTGAGCCAGAAAAGATGAGATTTACATGAAAGCTTTCTGACATAGTACATATTCAAGTTTGTTAAAATCATGGCCCCTGGGGGTTGGATGGGACTACAAGGGGGATCAAAGTTTTACATACAAATATATAGGGACATTCTTTAAGAATCTTCTTCTCAAGAACCACGGAGCCAGAAAAGCTGATATTCACATGAACAGCTTCCTAACATAGAGCAGAGTTAAGTTTGTTCAAATCATGGCCCCCTGTTGTAGGATGGGGCCACAATAGGGGATCAAAGTTTTACATACAAATATATAGGAATTTTGTTTTTAAAAATCTTCTTCTCAAGAACCACTAAGCCAGGAAAGCTGATATTTACATGAAAGCTTTCTGATATAGTGCAGATTCAAGTTTGTTCAAATCATGGCCCCTGGGGGTAGGATGGGGCCACAAGGGGGGATCAAAGTTTTACATACAAATACATTGGAAAAATCTTCAAATATCTTCTTCTCGTGAACCATTGGGCAAAGAAGTTCACATTTACATGGAAGCTTTCTGACATAGTGTGGATTCAAGATTGCAAAAACTATGGCCTCCAGGGGTAGGTTGAGGCCATAATAAGGACTACGGTTTTACCTGCAAATATATATAGAAAGTCTTCTGATATGGACCAAGGTGACTCAGGTGAGCGATGTGGCCCATGGGTCTCTTGGTTTTTTTTTTTTCATATTTTCGTTTTTATTTATTAATTTCGTTTTTTATTTAATAATTTCGGGGTTACTTTTTTAGTTTTGGTTTTTTGTATATTAATTTCGTTTTTTATTTAATAATTTCGTTTTTGAATTTAGTTTTGGTTTGCACTAATGGGCTTCCGTAATTGTGTTCAGAAGTAATTCAGAATGGAATGTTGAATGAATAAAGAGTGGTATTTTACCTGGCTAACTCACAACTCACATTGGTTTTATATTTCATTTAGGTAAGTCTTGCAAGTCTTGTAAGTCTTGAGATTTATCATATTGAACATAATAAGTGTTGTAAAGATGTTTGCCATATATTTTATTGTAAATTGTATTTTGTTTATTGTGTTCAGAAGATATGGAATGTTGAATGAATAAAGAGCAGTATTTTACCTGGCTAGCTCACAACTCGCATTAGTTTTATATTTCATGTAGGTGGGGTTTTCGCCACTCACCGCATACCTGGATATACAGCAAGGAGGCCAGGGGACATCAACGAGCAGAGTATATATGCTCAATAAAAAGGGGTCCTTGATCGTATAGACGATTCTCTAAAACGAAGAAATCTAATCGGTCCTGGGGAGTGTATATGGCATAACAGGCCTAGAGTATCACGATTCCAGCATCCCTGATATTTGAGGTTCAATTCTAATCAAGGTTGGAGTATGTGATAGTGCTAGAGCTCTGGGATTGTACACAAGGACATGTGTTAGGGAGCTGTGTAGTACCTCTCGCTTCCGTAGCCCATCCCAATTCTAATTAATTTATAACAGACACAATAATTGTTACAATAAATGGTGGAAAAGGCTTGTTGTAACATCAACATGTTACAACAAACTGTTGATATAATAGTCATGTAGGAGATTTGATTGACAATTTTTCTGGATGTTTATAATGAGATGTGGTCCAAATGTGAAGCAATTCCAAACTTAATTTACATTAGCGGTCTTACGAATAAATAATAGTACTGTTCTGTCTCTCTGTAGCAGTAACACGTGCGCAGACAACAACAAAAATTACAAACGTCGTTATTCAGAGTAACACGAAGGGCACACTAAGTACTATGGACATATAATGCTTTAAAACGTTTTCCTAGATTAGCTTCTTCATGATGAGATCCACGAAAATCAAGTGAGTATGTTTTAAATATACACGCACCTGTTTAATAATCCATCTGATCTATGTTACACTATAGTGTGTTAACATACACGCACCTGTTTAACAATCCATCTCATCTATGTTACACTGTAGTGTGTGTTACTATACACGCACCTGTTTAACAATCCATCTGATCTAAGTTACACTGTAGTGTGTGTTCACATACACGCACCTGTTTAACAATCCATCTGATCTATGTTACACTGTAGTGTGTGTTCACATACACGCACCTGCTTAACAATCCATCTGATCTATGTTACACTGTAGTGTGTGGTGACATACACGCACCTGCTTAACAATCCATCTGATCTATGTTACACTGTAGTGTGTGTAAGAAAATATTTTCTATTCGGGGACAAACTTACCAGTATATACTGCATTGACAAATAGTTATGGAAGTTAGCATTATGTAAATGATATGCCTCTTTCCAAGATAAGAAACGACTTACAATAATGTACTTAATTATGAATTGATATCATTAATTCAGTTATTGTACACAATGGTTCAGTTACAGATAAAACTGTAAGTTGATGTGTTCCAGAACAGGGGGCATCAAACTGCTGTAATTTCTTTTTATTTCATACAAGTACATATATTGGAATTGTTTGTATGTTGTGTACGCCCCATTCTAGAACTTGTATATTGATGTTGTTTACGTCCCATTCTAGAACTTGTAAATTTGAATCGTTTGTATGTTGTTTACGTCACATTCTAGAACTTGTAAATTGATGTTGTTTACGTCACATTCTAGAACTTGTAAATTGATGTTGTTTACGTCACATTCTAGAACTTGTAAATTGATGTTGTTTACGTCACATTCTAGAACTTGTAAATTGATGTTGTTTACGTCACATTCTAGAACTTGTAAATTGATGTTGTTTACGTCACATTCTAGAAATTGTAAATTGATGTTGTTTACGTCATATTCTAGAACGTGTATAATGGAATCGTTTATATGTTGTTTACGTCCCATTCTAGAACTTGTATATTGTAACACTATTAATTTACAGATTTATTATTTATTTATTATTCACTTACATTTTCATACAACAGATTAATGTATTTTTCCTGTGCTCAATTTTTCATTTTTGTTTACTGGTATTTGTTTCGTCCCTTCGAAAATGTTTCACACATATTGAGACGTCACCTAACAGGGCTGTGGCAGTGAGGGTTCTTTAACGTTCCGCGACACAGGACCTCCGATATGAAGGTCATATCCGAACGACAGCGTTTGGTGGAGGAGCAATCACTTATATATTTACGTCTTAGGTGGCACGAACAGGGCTGGAAGTCACGACCTTCCGGTCAAGAAGAGAACATTCTACCACTGGACTAGCGTGACCGGTCACAATTTCATTTGTGAAATGTATTTGTTTTGGCACAAGGTTATTGCAAAGCCGTGCATTGAGTTTCCATTCACACGTTACCGTGTAGATTGACAGTAATTTAACCAGAGAACAGTACTTAAGAATCTTGCAATTTTTGTAAATCATTCTTACAGTATATCTATGTGGAGAGTCGTCTTTGAAGTTTACTGTTTTCCTCACTTTCTGAGAATTAGTCAATATTGTTACAGATGAAAGGTAGTCAGTTCAGCGTTGGGATGTGGAATCACGGAAATCATTAGGTGAATTGATTACGAAGTTTTTCTCGGCTATTTTGTCTTCCTGAACATGTTTGTATGATGAATAAATGAATTTTTTCTGATAGACATTATAATCTAGAAAACTAGCTTATTACAACTAACACACGATTCATCGTAAGTTTTTAATGGGGTTGGCATAGAGCGTGAGAGACTGACATTAATATAACTAAATTAGATAGAATTATCTAATGTTAATCATACTATTATCCTGTAAATCGCATAATTCGTAGTTTTATTTATTGTGATTACTTAATTATTGACATAATTGCACAATGCAAACAATAGGAGTGGAGACATATGTATGAGAAATTCTAAAATGTATATATCAAATGTTTATGAGCATGAAATTATCTACAAAAAAATGAAGCAATATTTGTATAAATGAAAATATGAAAAATTATATCAAAATGTCATTGAATAATTTATGATTTTAAGTCGTTTTTTAAAGGACAAAACATCTTGGCACCATCACAGTACCAAAGACGATGTAGTCCACGATTTCTTCTCCTAAGTTACTTCCCATTGGAGATCCGGGTTAGAATATATTCTCAGTACCCCTTCCTTGTCGTAAGAGACGGCTAAATGGGGCGGTCCTTCGAAAGAGACCGCAAAAACCGAGGCCCCGTGTCACAGCAGGAGTGGCACGATTAAGATCCCTCCCTGCCCAACGGTCGTAAGCGCCGAGCATATGCCTGAATATTTTCCAGTCCTTCACCGGCAATGGTGACTTATCCATATGAGTGAAAAATTCTCGAGAGGGGCGTTAAACCAAGCAACCAAAACCTCCAAGTGACAGGAAGTAAAAAAAAATTGGAATTGGTTTTTTTTTTTTAGCTGAGTACAAAACCAGAAAAGCTTATAGCGAACTTTCCTGATATTTATTTTCAAGGCTTGATCAGCCCACAGGACAATCTTGTAAAAGTTGTTAAAGGTTCGTCTCTTGAAAGGTATCATGAAGGACATAAAATACAATGTGTTAAATTCGTGAAGTAGATATGACGTTCTCTCACAGATATTTGAAACCAAATCCTGAGTGGGCAAGTCTATACAGATTTTTCTTTTCCTGAAATAAAAGCTATTCATTCGATGTCATTAAAGAATAGTCAGTTATCCAACATACATAATGAATATATGTCGGTATTCTAAGAAACAATTATAGTTACCTTCCAGAAATCTTATTTGTTTCAGAATGACCTGTGTGAGATTAAACAGTAAACTACAGAAGAGAAAGGCGGTGTTCTGAAAACTAACGGCGACTGCAGTCATCGAATATAACGTCACAAACCATGGTGAGGAATTTGAAGGAAATGTTAATATGAAATTAAAAGATTTTCTGTGGAATAACCTGATAATGAATACAACATGGAATGCCTCTGATAACGATGCGAACCCCGATGTAACTCTAGATAAATCAAGGCAGGCGTTAAAGCTCTTTATATGGAAATATTACGATTCTTCGTCTCTGCAAGGATTGGCTGTGTTTATTTTACTCATTGGGACGATCGGACTGATTGGAAATGCCATTACAGTCGTCAAAATTTTGTTCGACAAGAAATTCCATAAACCGACATATGCTGCCATAGGATGTCTAGCTGTCCCTGATTTCTGTATGATCATAGTCAGTTATCTCGCTGGCTTCACAAATATTGACTCGTATTTGCGCTTTAACTTCCCATGTGAACAATATTTGATTTCCATGTGCGATTTATTTGATGGTGTGTTTTATTTAGCTTACTTTAGTTCCCTTGGTCATGTTATCTGTTTATTCACCGTCCGATATTTATTAACTGTACACCCCTTACAGAGTAGGAAACACGTGACAGCTTCGGTCGTCACCGGAAGTTCAGGAATGATGTGGTGTATTAGTTTCGTATTGTCCATTACGGCAGTGTCAATAATTAAATTAAATGTACATCTTACAACAGATGAATCCTACTTTGCCATGGCTATTCTGAGAGCTGTTGTAGGATTCATTCCAGTGTGCATCATAGTTACTCTGCATTGTCTAAAATTGAAAACACTCAGGAATTCATCTGTGCGCACCGGTATTCGGAACCGAATGAATCTTGTCATTGCAGTGATTCTATTAGTTTTTACTTCCTATCAAATCTTTGTTATATTCTTTCCCATTTTATGGGTACTTGACATGACTTTTAACCTGGAAAAGTCCGCAGAAAATACATTTTACACAGTTATGGAACTTTTTGGATTTCTGCATTTTTCATGCAATCCTTATATTTACTTTTTTATTTCGTTTTGTTCAAAATAAGTTGCAGATACGTTTATTTTTTTTTAGAAATTAATAGAATTAATAAAAAAAAAAAGCCTGAAAAACTTATATAGCGATTTATATCACTTAATGTCAAAACAAAAAGGTAATAGTATAAATCATTACCACATTTCCATTTTCTGTTCAAAGTAATTAAAGTTGCAGGTACGTGTATATACATGTATATCAAAGAAAAAGAAAGATACATTGAGAGAGAGGGGAGACAAAAATAACGATTTATATCACTAAATATCGAAAAAATAATTAATAGGGGCCAGGATTTTGTCAGTTTCGTTTTGAATATTATGCTTTTGTTGACATGCTTTATCAAAATGGAGAAATATTGACAATTATTGTGCGTAATTAATGAGGGCCTAATATTCCCCTCAGATCCAGGAAAGTTAATTCTGTAGTATGGCTGAACTATTATATACGTAGGATAATGTAATAAAAATGTCATAAAGCTGAACTTTAAGTATCGAAACTTATACCCATATTACGTTATCAAATTCATAATCAAACCAATATTTCATTTTCAAAAGAAACTTTTGAAATCCATGTTCAATTATGTGAGTTTTATGATTTGATTTGAATACATTTTATTGCATATATACTATTCAACAGGTGTGCCTTCAAACAACTCTCGATGTTTTCAACTCAGACTAGTATTTGATAACAATTGTCATAAAGCATGTATACCCTATTTATATAGGTTTGCCAGTACAACCTATCATTGGGTCAAATGCTGTCCGACGTGTTTCATATCGATTGCTAGACCGTTCTTGGTACACTGAGTTTGACTACGGATAACTCCGTTTACCAGGCTTGAATTTCTCGAAAAAATCTCAAACTTAAGTTTGAATTTTCTTCTATTTGATCAGTCAAAATTTGAGTAAAATCTCTGACTTAAGTCCAAGTTTCGACTTAAGTTCTTTTTGAGAAATCCAGGCCTGATCAAGATATAGGGCTCACGGCGGGTGTAACCGGATGCCAGGGGATGTTTACTCCTCCTAGAACCCTGCTCCCACCTCTGGTTTGTCCTGGGGTCCGTGTTTGTCCAACTCTCTATTTTGTATTGCTTGTAGGAGTTATGAGATTGATGACTTGTTCGTTATCTTCACCTTTCACATGTACATATAGCGTAAATATATTACTATTACAAAAATCTACTTAAGGAGGTACAGTCCCTGAAACGTTCTTCTTGGTGAGCGAATGGTGAACGCACGGTGAACGAATGCAGAGCGAACGGTGAACGAACGAAGCGCGAACGGTGAACGGTGAGCGAACGCAGAGCGCAAAGTGAACGATGAACGAACGCTGAGCGCACGCTGAACGCAAAATGATCTATTTACTCGGAATGTTTCGAATTTTTCCTTGGGATTTTACTTATTTCATAATCAAGTAATAAAATGCATGTACATGTATATTTCATCAATTAATAAAAACATAGATAAACCGGAATCGTGATACAGCATATTTTACAGTTCTGGATATATTCAATGTAATATATTTTTGTACAAGTACCGAGTATACATGTATATATTTCACGAAATTATCGCAAATTGTACATGAATACTCGCAACAGTCATACACAAACAAATTTAAAGCAAATTTCGTATGTACATTGTGTATAACATTACATGTACATATACATTTAATGCATGGTATATAAACAATGCATATGAAAAGGAAAACACTATAGTCTACATGTGTAGTGACATCCAGAATTAACAGGTGTTCATGTAGGGCTTCAAACTTTACGAGCTCGATCGTTTGGGATACCTGTAATTAACAAACACCCCCGAAAGGAGTCAAGATAGATGCAGTAAACAAACAATACGGACGGTATAACCCGTGTCAACACCTCAACAGTATTAAATACTCCTACTTACATTTTGTGTCATTCATCTGTCGCAGCTACATCGACCCGAGGAAATAATCAGTACAAAACTTTCTAGTTTTATTATTGATGTGACCATAGATTGCAGTTAGAACGTGCAATATTTGTATGTATTTGATGTAGATTAAACTGTTTATTATACTGAACTATCTGTAGAATGTTTAAAGGCTAATGCAGAATCGTACCAGATAAACAATCACATCTTTGCATTAAGGACAAATGTTACAAGTTTCAAATTTGGCAAGAGCCTGACTCACTAGTAAATATCAATTTATTGACAATAAATATAGGCGTAAAAATAGCTATATCAGTTTGATATTCTGACACGTACATTCGGTACAATGTACATTATGTACAGTACACGACACGAGTTTTATACACCCCACCGTGGAATGACCACGGTGGAAAATCCACGGAGATACACCGTGTCCTCCGTGTTCCATGGTGTGTGTTATTTGCGAATACACACAGCTGCTAAGAGCTTTGTTCTGGCCACGGGCGCCTTGCGGGAGATGGGAAAATGTGCCGCAGGCCAAATAATCAAGATAAGGATGGAATTTTAATAAAAGAAAAAAATGTCAATATTTTCCCTCCTGATACTGATATTGTTTTTCAGCATTTTGAGCCAATTCCAACGATACCAAACACTATATATTATGTTTTTAAGAAAACCTGGTTTTGAAATTTTTTTCTTTAATAGTCTTCTTTCTTCATTAAAATATTCTTAAATTCTATGTTTAAATAATGCGTACTTGCAAGCAATTCCTGTTTTGAATGCGAATTAGTATATTCAGTAAATGAAAAACATACATGTACAACATGTGATAGGGATGTTTAATAATTACCGATGTGCTCTCTCTCTCTCTCTCTCTCTCTCTCTCTCTCTCTCTCTGACAAATGCGCTGTTTAACATAATTACTTCCATCATATTGTGCTAATATGCATCTTGACAAATATAACTTGATCCAATATAGAAATTAGCATTGTCGATTATTAACAATTTGGAATTAATTTATTACGTAATTAATAGAAGCAAAAATACAAACCATCGAATGATTTATTTTTAAAATCCCGAGTTAATTACATTTGACCGAGACTTGTATTCGATGTACTTTGGTAGAGATTTTCATAACAAAAAATGTTCATCGGGAGTGTCTGGATAATGCAATGATTTTTGTATAATAAGTATATACCATGCAAATTCCTAGGATCTTTGTCACAGTATAACTAAATTACGGTTAGCTAGTTTGGATTTTGACTTCGTAAGAAAAGTGTGAAATATATTCGGTCGGAGCGATATCAGATCTAGTCTAAGATCACGGGTATTTTGCGCCGACCCAATATATTTCACTCTTTCCGCAAGAAGCCAAACACTTCTGTTGATTTCAAATACACGGATTAGCTGACCCCCATTGTTCTACTGAGGCGAAAACCCCTTCGAATTTGCATGGAATGTACAAGTTATACACAGGTCATTGTTATAGTCATACATCATAGTACCGCTAACCCGACAAACATTTTTTTTTTTAATTTTGAATAAGTTATTGAATGGCGAAGTATGACCAAACTGCAGATTGAACTTTATAGAGCCCCGCGCTAACATTACTTATATTTTTCAATGTATCAGAAGGGGTATGTTGCCGGTTAAGTTGTGTAAATTTCTTGACAAGCAATAAAATAACAACAAAAATGGTGCGTAAATAACCTTAAATTGGGAGCGTGTGTGTGTGTAGGGGGGGGGTTAGTAATCTGAAACTGTCTCAATTCCCCCTTCCGACTTCAATTTCTTAAATCGTGCAGTGGGTAGGTCGCTACAAGCTACAAGGCTACATCCTTAACTTTCAAGTTTTCAAATTACACCCTCTCCGATTCTACGTGCCTGTAATCAATATTTAAGGATGTAAATCCTCGGTGTCAAATGCAACTAGTTCATGAAAAAAAGACTAATATCAATATAAACAGAAATGACGTAACGATTATTTGCTTTTATTCATATACGCTATCAATTATTAAAATCTTTAATTTAATCTTTAGATGCATTAGATAATGAAATTTTAATAATCGAGAGCGTATATGAATAAAAGCAAATAATCGTTAAGTCATTTCTGTTTAAATATTGATATTAGTCTTTTTTTCATGAACTAGTTTAATTTAATCTTTAGATGCATTAGATAATGAAAGCAAGATTATCAATCATTGATTATAATGTTCATGAATGTATGCAGATACGGGAAGTTTGATACGCTCAATATAAATCTTGAAAGTACAATTTCTTTCTGATTAATTATCCATCCCCTTTCATTCTGATATTGTTTTTTATTTCCCATTTTGTTTTCTTTACATGTTAAATTTTTGGGCTGGTCCGGGTTAGGACTAATGGATGAGTCCCCCCTTCTAAAACGATGTTACGTGCTTAGCTGTCTATCTCCTTCTCAGTCAAAAATAAAATAAAATAAATACATGCTATATGTACTGCAACATCATTGGATTTACTGGATAATTCTTCGATTTCACCTTCATAATACATGTTAATGCAAGCGGACTATCTAGGCTTCTTTTTTTCCATCTTCGCTAGCCGAGATTATTTGTCCACGAAGGCAAAGTTGACAGAAAACCCATTGCTAGCGGAGATGAGATGAATTTTACCCCCGTATTATGTTATAATTGACCAAAACCTAGTACGTTTGTTTTACAACTTTCATTTAGAAGACGCGCAAGTTTGTGAGTCACTGAATAGACGAGAAAACGTCTGCATTTTTATTTCAATCGTTGTCAACTCTATACTTTGTGATATTTCAAGACTACATGTACTCAATTCAATTTGTTGGATCTCATCACCATTATGCAATGGTATACAAAAATATAAAGACAAAAAGATGTTATATATACATTTAGTAAATAATACATGCGTGTAATAAAGTATTTATCAAGTTAGGAAAAAAAACTAACTTAAAAAAACGTGTTATTATTAATGTGAAGTATGGGCATTCTAGGTAGGGGAGCACATTTTATTTTATTATTTTCTTAATGAAAGTACGGAGTTTTCTAAAGGTTTGTTTAAAAGTAAAGATATTCTTAATATTTATTTGTTTAGGTGATAAAAATTTGATTCTTTGCTCACATTGCATCACAGTGGAGTACATAATGAAATTCATCTCCAATGTAAACATGTACATGTATATATCTGACCTTAATCACATATTCCTAATTACAATGAAAACTTTACGTAAAAATAAACCATTGCTTATGGTACACATTTCTTTGAACTGCTATTTATCAAATTGAAATTACTGGCATGTGATTGTCGTTGTTCATGACCCTTCTTTTATTTGGTGAAATTGTGCTGCACGTGCCGTGAAACAATGTACCGACGAGTGGTAGGAATAACACAGGTGTTATTATATACAGGATGTCGAGAATTTGGGCGTTTCATAAAAAGGTGTGAACGTCTGCAGGGAAGTCTACATACGGATATGTACCGAAAACACCAACGTATCATTAAACGACAATTACAAGAATTGAATGATTGATAGCTAATTTCTAAATAAGTAATGGGGTGGGGGCATGCATGCTGGCTAAGTGAAAAGGTTTTTGGGGTGAATCATTTCGGAAATTATTTCTTTGTTTTATCACACGGAGGTACACGGTGGCATCGACGGAGGTACAGGTGACATCCACGGAGATACGCGGTGGCATCCACGGAGATCCTCCGTGGACTTCAATGTCTAGCTCGCGCGGAAAAATAGGACTTCAAAGGTGCCGACAATTTTAAAGGTCCACCGTGTTTGGGGCAAATTTGTTCCACCGCGTTGCGTGGAACACGCATAAAACTCGTGTCGTGTACTGTAGCATCGTTTGTTTGTTTTTATTTTTCAAAGTAGGGGGGTGACTTGTTTAAAACTCTTGTCAAGCAATGCAAAATAATTATAATAATTTGTGCCCGAACTTGTAAATGCTAAATCGTGAACACAGGGGAAGAGGTTTTCATTACCTGAAACTGCCTTATTTTTGTACTTGGGTTAAATTCAAAACGACAAGCTCTTATATTCGTCTCTCATTTAGAATTGTTTTTAACAAAAGCTCAGATGAACCTTTCGGCATTTACAGTGGATAATCCTGATATTTTTACTTCAAAATTAAATTTCTGATATAGTAAGAAAATATCCTTCCACTCTTATGCACACGTTCAATTTTCATTTTCGCCTTGATATCAATATTGGTCCTTTCACTTTGGTGTTCCGAATGACAAAGAAAAAACTGAACAATGAACGAACGGTGAGCGCACACTGAACGCTTTGTGAACGGTGAACGAACGGTGAGCGCACGCTGAACGCAAAACTGAGAACGGAGAGCGCACGGTGAACGCACGCTGAACGAACGGTGAACGCACGGTGAGCGAACGGAAAAATGGTAAAGTAGAACGTTTCAGGGACTGTATGCTACACCAGCGAAATTTGACATGGATGAAAAGTGGAGGATATGAACAACAATATTTTGAAATTAAAAACTTTCAAAGTTACTTTATTTAGTCAAACAATTATTCAGTAGAAAGAAATCCCTGCTGGACTCGAACCCGCAATCTACGTTTCGGCAGTTGACGTGCTATTTTACTGAGCTACTCAGCTAGGCGATGAGTTTTGAAATGAATAGACAAATATTGCTAATATTTATGTTTTCATCCATGTTTTAAAAGGAAGTCGGCCATTATGACGATGTAGAGTAACTCCTTATAATCAACATAAATTTGTCAAGGATATTGAAATGTTTGCTGTTAACTTCATAACCCACATTGTCGTTACCCGTAAAATCCGTGTATCAATTCTTGTATCTGAAAGAGTTCGTTGAACATAACATTTCTTACAATAAAGAAAGAGAAGAGATATGCATCTTATTTCATAGGCACATTTAAGAGAATCGACGATGTTTCTTCTGCGTTTAAGCAAATAGTTATATATTAATTTGATATGAATAACATTTGCTATTCTTTTGCCAAGAAGAAATTGATTAGGAGCTTTCCATTATTAGACAGTACTTGTGCGAGTTTCATGAAATCTGAACGACGTTTTGAACATACCGGTATATAAAACTTCCACAAAAAGTATTATTGCTTGAATAACGGATGGATATTTCAAACAATTTGAATATCAAGCGGAATTGGACAATGAAAGATGAAGATAATGAACAGTCATCAATTTCATAACTCCTATAAGCAATAAAAAATAGAGAGTTAGGCAAACACGGACTCCTGGATATACCAGAGGTGGGATCAGGTGCCTAGGAGGAGTACATTTAAGCATCCCCTGTCGAGCGGTCTCACCCGCCGTGAGCCCTATATCTTGATCAGGTAAATGGAGTTCAGTGTGCTAAGAACGCCCTAATAATCGGTATGAAACACGTCGGACAGCATTTAACCCAATGCGAGGTTGTATTGGCAAACTAGATCGTTATAACGGCCATAAAATTTGCGAAATGCTGACTTTACACGAGATTGTTGGAACCCCTGCACCATCAACGTGTTTGTCAGTAGCTTGCTTCGATTTAAAAACTGACCATACGCAGATTAAGCTCTTGTGTATCGAATTACTTGAGATATGTAAACATCATATACAAGAATATTGCTACATGCATATGGGAAGTTGACGTACACCAAGAAGAAAATAACTCAGGTGTTGCTTTTATATTTTTTAAAAAATGAAATTTTAAACGCATACACAATCGTCTTCTTTAATACTTATATCAATTTTTAAGCGTTCAATTCATAGAAGGATACTGTATCATTTGTAATATATACTAGTATGTGGACGGAAGCATACAAGTATAGAGAAGTCAAATCAATTTCTTCCCACCAGGGATTAAAATTTCTGTGTCTGATGAAAGAGAATAGAACATTGTATTTTAGAGTGATGATTTGTGAATACAGCTAAAGGGAGAGTGCATAAAATTGTGTGATATATAACAAATTTTAATCAATGTACGTTTGTGCACAACATGTTGCAACGATCTATTTTGCCAATAAAACCTGCCATGAGATCAAATGCTGTCTGACGTGTTTCGTACTAATTGTTAAGCTGTTCTTCACATACTTATTTTGACTACGGATTATTCCGTGTTCTTGATGAAAATATAAGTCTAACAGCGGGTGCGACCGGTCGACAGGGGATGCTTACTCATCCTAGGCATCTGTTCCCACCTTTGGTGTATCTAGGGGTCCGTGTTTGCTCAATTCATAAATTTGTATTCCTTATAGGAATCATGAGATTGATCACTGTTCGATATCTTCACCTTTTCATATCTATGATATTTCCTAAATTTCTCGGGGAAAACATAAATCACATTCCTGTTTTACGTTCGTAAAACTTACACGGTTCCAATTTTGATGCACCAGATGCGCATTTCGACAAATAATGTGCTCAAGCCGAAATATTGGAAATTAGAAATAACCAACAACAAAAAAACTTGTGAGAACTAAAAACAAAGTGCCAAAGACTGGAGGTCACGTGACGAGCAAGAGAAGAACGGCTGTGTTCTTTTTGCTCCGTCGTTTTTGACAGTTTTCGCACAATTCTATGGGATTTGCAAAAAAACATCGGTACCGTTTGTGTGCAGCGTATATACTCTGACTCAGGATAGTCTTTTTGGAGTGTTTTTCTGAATTTTTGTATGTTTTATACTGTGTTTACTTTGTGAATACTGAGTATCTACTCACGATCAGCTCACGCTCTTAATCTAAGTGTGTTCTACCAGACGTGTACAACTCCAAGTATGGCCATGGAATGTACACAAAAACCAGTATACTTAAGAAACAGGGATATTCAGACTGAAAAGAACAAATATATATCGGACTATGATATTGCAGTAGCAGCAAGTGCTAAAGTGAACGATGTTTACTGTGTGCAACGCGACAGAGACCTTTGGCGAATCTATGTTAAGTCGCCTGAAAGCAGGATGCAACTTGTGAATACTGGTTTTGAACTGAGAAGTAGATCTATCCAGGTTTTTGATACTAACCCATATTCAGCAGGAACGGAAAATCCGAATGAGAAAGTGATAAGAGTGCTTATCAAAGGCCTACCAATATCTGTCGATGACAATTGTGTATCAAAAATGTTAGAAAAACATGGTGCAAAGCTCACAAGTGACATCAAGCTAGAGAAGATCAGACACCCCATTTCACACAGGATGACTGATTTCCATAATGGTAACAGGTTCGTCTACATGTCGCCCATGGACGGGAAATTTCTACCAAGAACTACTACCTGTGCGGGCCTAAGATGTACCATCGTTCATAAGGGTCAACCCAGCAGGGAGACAAAAAAGCAGTGTACTAACTGCTGGGCGGACGATCACTATAAAAACAATTGTGAGTATGAGGCATGTTGTAGGATCTGCAAGGAGCCAGGACATTCACCGGGATCCAAGCAATGCACACTATATGTGACAGAGCAGGAGGACGTGGTGGCTTTTGCGGGACAGGATAACCCGTTATCCAACTTTTTCCCCACGGAGCTGAAAATTTTTGGGGCAACATACTCGTCTGCCGAACAAGCTTTTCAACACGTGAAAGCAATGCGTTCTGGCGATCTCAACAAAGCGGAATCCATAAGTAATGCAGAGACTGCTCTCGACGCAAAACGGATTGGAAATCAAATCCTTGTCTCCGATGCATGGTTGGATTCTCGGGATGAAGTTATGAGGGAGATTTTGGAGTCCAAAATCAAGCAGTGTGAAGAATTCCGCGAGGCGCTTGGTAAAATCAAGAAAACCAACATCTTGGCCGAGGCAACGTGGGACACATACTGGGGAACGGGGCTAAACAATGTAGGAACCATTCATACTGTTATGCAACGATGGCCCGGCCAAAACAAGCTCGGACGCATGCTAGACAATCTGGCGAGACAGATGCAGGTAAACAGATCAAATTCGAAGCAACGGAGCGGAACCCGAGCCAGCAACAAGTCTACGTCAGGAAAGTAAACAGCCAATAAATGAATAGATTGAGATTTATTTCTGTTAATTGTAGAGGGCTAAATACCACTGAAAAGCGTACTAAATTAAACACATGGATTTCAGATAGTCATTTTGACATTATTCTTTTACAGGAAACGCATTATATTGAAAAAAATACTATTGCTTATAATGCTAGATGGTTTGGAAAAGCAATACATTGTTATTCAGACTCGCCCTACAGTAGAGGGGTCTCCATTCTTTTTCGAAAGAATTTGGCGTATGAAATATTGAATATCCATAAATCTAACGATGGAAGAAAGTTACTACTAAATATTAAATTTGACGACAAGATTATAACAATAATAAACATATATGCACCAAATGATATAAATGCAAAGTATGGCTTTTTTAAACGTATGAATATTTGGATAAAAAAAACATGCGGAGTGTCAAGAGAACATGCTCATAGGGGGTGATTTCAATTGTTCTTTAGATGAAAATAAACAAGACAAAAGTGTGAATATCTTAAATAGTATCCTAAATAAGTTGGAGCTCATAGACCTGTGGAAAAAAGTTAAACCAAATAATAAAGGATATACCTGGTGCAATGGTGAAAATATAGCTACGAGTAGAATCGATTACATTTTTATCTCAAAGTCTTTTTGTTATCAATGTGAATCTTTTTGTTTACAAAAAATCCCAGGGTCTCATTCAAATGGTGTTAGATTGTCAGATCATTTAAGTCTACAGTTCTGTCTGATTATAAATGAAAAATTAAGAGGACCGGGCTATTGGAAATTCAATGTCTCGCTGATAAAAAACCAGGACTTCGTCGAAGAAATGAAAAAATATCTATCAAATTACACTTTCAATGAAGTAGAACCGCATGAATCATGGGAAACTCTAAAAAGAAACATAAAAATATTCTGTATAGACTTTTCAAAGAAAATAAATAAATCATATAAAAGTAAGTTAGCCTATTTACAATCGGAAATCAAAAAAATTGAGGAATTACCTGCGGATAATATTGACATGAATCAAAAACGAAATTTAGAAAATGAATTATCAAAGCTTGTAGATAAAAAAGCAAAAGGTGCACAGGTTAGGTCTAGGGCCAATTGGATAGAACAAGGAGAAAAGAATACCTCGTACTTCTTAAATTTAGAAAAGAGAAGACAAATAAATAATGTAGTTAAAGCTTTAAGAGAAGAAACTGGTGATATCATACTCGATGATGATGACATACTAAACAATATGTGCAATTTTTATGAAAATTTATATAGAACAAATAATATACAAACCACGGATATCAACGAATATATAAATGCTATAGACTTAGAATTTACATTGAAAGATAAGGAGAAAAATGAATTAGAAATATTTCCCTCACTTCAGGAATGCTCAGAGGCACTCTTAAATATGAAAAGCAATAAATCTCCTGGTCTGGATGGAATACCATGTGAATTTTATCAAACATTTTGGGAAGAAATAAAACAATATTTCTATTGTGTTTTACAAAGTATTTTTGATTTAAATACAATGTCTTTTACGCAGAGATTATCATTGATTACTTTGATTTATAAGAAAGGAGACGAACAAAACCTAGGAAATTATAGACCAATTAGCCTTACCAACACAGACTATAAAATAATAGCTTTTGTATTCGCCAGGCGTTTACAAAAACTGCTAGATGATTTGATATCAATAAATCAAACAGCTTATATAAAAGGAAGAAATATCGCACTAAATGCAAGATTAATTTTGGACATTTTTGATTATTGTGAAGAAAATAATCAAGAACTTATACTTTTATTTTTAGACTTTCAGAAAGCCTTTGATTCAATTGAGTGGAATTTTATGTTTGAAGTACTGAAAAGATTTAACTTTGGTGAAAATTTTATTAAATGGGTTCACATCTTATATGCAAATCCAATCTTCAGAATAAAAAATAATGGATGGATATCTAAAACTTGCATGATGCATAGGGGAATAAGGCAGGGATGTCCGGTATCAGCAGTCTTGTTTCTCTTTGTGGCTGAAATATTAGGAATTTCAATAAGAAACAATCCCAGCATACATGGGTTTCAAAAAGAAGGAATGGAAAAAGACATTAAGATAATACAGCATGCCGATGATTCTACCCTTCCAATGGAAAATGAAAAGTCTTTAAAGAAGGCCCTCGAGGCGATAAGTAATTTTAGTAATGTTTCGGGTATGAGATTAAATATGTCAAAAACAGAATGCATATTAACTGGACCTTTAAAAAACAGATTTAAGAAAATTCATAATGTTTATGTAAATGTTTCATGTGTAAAAGCATTAGGTGTATATATTGGCCATGATAAAGAAATGTGCCTGAGAAATAATTGGACAAAAATCACCAGCGATGTAGAGAAACTTTTTGAATCTTGGAAAACAAGAAACTTAACCATTTTTGGCAAAGTTTGCATAATTAATAGTCTTGCAATATCTAAAATTATATATATAGCTTCGATATTAAACCTACCAGATTCAAACATTATCAAAGAAATTCAAAGACTTATTTACAATTTCATTTGGAATAAGAGAGATAGAATAAAAAGAAATACATTAATCGGAAATATCATTAGTGGAGGCATTGGAGTTGTAGATATCTTATCAAAAATTAAATCTTTAAGAATATCATGGATTAAGAAAATATTAGATAAAAGAAATCCATTATACCATTTTGTGAATAGCATATGTTTGGAAAACAATTATGATCTTGACTATTTAAGTAAAACTAATATCACTAATATCAAACAGTATGAGATAATGGATGGATTTCCTATGTTTTACAAGGAAATGTTCACATCTTTTAATGAATGCAAGGGTAGAAACAGGCTAGATTGTTTGAACAATATACTGAGGGAGCCATTATGGAGTAATAATATTGTGGTATATAAAAATAAACCTATATTTCTAAAATCATGGCTAAAGAGTGGTCTGAAATACGTGATTGACGTGGTGGATGAGAATGGTATTAAGCCGATGGAATGGTTTATAGATAAATTGATTTGCAAGAAAAACTGGATATGTGAATATAATATTGTAAAAAATGCCATAGGAAAATTACTACAACCTTTTGATGTTCAAAATATAATATATGAAAATGTACATATAAAAGATAATTCATACTTTCTACTGCTAAATCAGGGAATTGTACATGTGAAAGATTTCTCAAGTAAAATGTTCTATGATATTTATCGGGATAAGAAATTTGTACCTCCTCTACACCAAAATTTTTATTCTAAAAGCTTCAATGTTTCAAAACAGTCTTGGAGTGCAATATATAAACAAAAAATATGTAATATTTTTGATACCCACATTGCTGATTTCAATTACAAGTTGTTGAACAATCTAACCAGCAACCGAGTTATGTTAAAGAAATGGAAAGTTACTGATACGGATTTATGTTCACTATGTAAGGAAAAAGAAGATAATGAGCATCTGGTACTGAAATGTAAAAATGTTTCTGAAATTTGGAAAATCGTTGAGAAAACATTGAATTTTCAAGTTTCATGGAAAAACATTGTTCTTGGTTTTTTTTGGGAAATCAATGAGAAAACAGTATTTTTAAATAATCTTTTATCACTAATTGCATGTAAAATTTACAAATATAAAATGTATTGTAGAATATTAAAAAAAAGAGAGCAATCTTATGACATTCGAAAGAATGTAAAGGGAATCCTTGAATTCAATGTATCTGTATACAAAAAAATTAAACAAGGTATCTTTTTCGCATATTCTTGATAGTATTGTAAAAAAATTATAGTCTTATATATTTATATTACAAATTGTGTTGCATGCTATTCATATCATGTACAAATAAAGTAAAGGGAAATGATCTGCCTTCCCTTTTACATGACTACCCAGGGTCAAAATAGACTTTTTGGAGTGTGAGAAGGGCCCTTTGGGTAGTTGTCACGAAATACTTTAATATCCTCTAGAAATGATGTACATGTATTTATATTTGTATAACTTTGTTCTCATATGATTATATAATCTTGTATTTCTCTCAGGTTTTTTTTCCTTCTTCTACATCCTGCGAGATGTAATAGGGAATATATATTGTTATTTAGGTGGAGCTTAGTTAGGGCCCCATCCCTGGCAGCTTTCCACACTTTTTTTTCTTCTATCGTTTAGTCTATTTGTTATATGTTATAGTGATAGGTCTGGGAAATAAAAATGTCATAAGCCAAAAAAAAAAAAAAAAAAAAAAAAAAGTGCCAAAGACTGGAGTCAAATTTGTCTAAGGATCAGAGCTATGCATGAGGGAAATAATCCTTACGTCCAAGTCGAAATGATGTTTCCACTCATGTTGAGACATGGGACACCTGATCCCACCTCTGGTGTGTCCACGGCTCCGTGTTTGTCCAACGCTCTATTTTGTATTGCTTATAGGAGTTATGAGATTGATCACTGTTCGTTATCTTCACCTTTCACATTACAAGCAATAGCTGAAGTGCCACAAAAGCTTGACCTAATCCCGGCGCTCAATACTTTAGCACTCAAGGAATGTTTTCGTGCCAACGCCTACTGGGACACGGGACCTATGTTTTATAAGGTTATATTACAGGGCGCGATGGACTAGCCATTAGCAATTTTGAAGGGCGAAAGAAAAGGGGGAGGAAGAAAAAATCAAACTAAAACAAAATGCTCACTTCAGAATGACGGCGAGACATAATAATACTCTTTACTATAAGCACATTCTTATATTTTCTAAGTTTCAGTACAATCTACTTTTCGATCATAGATTTTTTATAGAATCTCACAAAGATTTGAATTCGTTTTCTTCAAAAGACAAAGGAAATATGGAGAATTGGAAATGTGTTGTGTTTTATGCACATTTTAATGAAGGATGTTTACAATGTTTTCATTATTTGTTAGGTTTACCACTTGTCCACAAAATCACGTACCATGTTTGGGCAATTTGATTTATAATGTTGATTAAATTCTGTAAATTATACTGGTCACATCTGTCTTTGTCTAACTGAATGTGAATTTCGTATCATTGTTTATAACCATTCTAAAACAAATCATGAGTGAAGTATGGCGCACCTTAAAGGCTGGAAAATCCGCGATTCGGGAATAATAATTATAATCCTTTTTTGGAAAATGAATTACGTTGTTTTTCTATGCTCGACATAGTATATAAACACACCTGTGTTGAATTGAACAATTTAAAAGAATGGGTCGAAATAGAAGCCAGGTAATGATTTTGATATGGGTTTTTTCGTCAATGTGGTTGACAATCGCTACCTCTGACAGTAGCGCGTGCACATCTAAGCCTCGTAAGTAAAGACATTTTCTTGTTTGTTTCTATTAATACTGATTTTAATAGGAGGACAAACTGTCACATTATTTTTAAGCACAACCTTGTATACATACACAATTGTGACCCAGTAGGTGAAGATGATTTTGAAACAATTTGGTATCAAACAAGGAATTATTCCACATTAGGTACAAGCACGCTATGTCTATATGTACAAAATCAAAATACTAGTATTAGTCAAATTATCAATTTTCAAATAACGTTACAATAAACATGCATGTAGGGCTTTTTGTTACGTGTTTTAAATACTAAATATCTGCAATGTATCAGAAAATGACAATTATTATGAGAAATCGCACATACGCTTGATGATTTGTTAAGTATCTATTTCATCAGAGGGATGTTATGATTACCGTATATACTCGCCTATAAGTCGGTCCGCCTATAAGTCCGTTGTATTTTTTAAGGTTATTTTGTAGGAATTTGCCATTGACCCGCTTATAAGTCGGTACAAATTTTTGTCAGAATCGGTTGACAATTTCAAGTCAATGCTCTAGTGTTTTTACCTATGTTTCAAAAAATAATTTGAGAAATTGATAATTATGATGTGCTCAATATCCAAGCCATGTCTGTTTGGGGTTTAAACGCAACCCTTGATATATTATGGACAATGATTCCTTGTTTACCTAAGCAATTATGGTCCCCTATATTACCAGTACCTGACACCGTGTTTACTTAGTGGCACGCGCCTCGCGAAAACTGTTATTGTGGGATTCCGGTATAATTCATTGTATCAACAATAGAGTTATTAAGAGTCAAGAATGATGATCTAAATTAACTGTTAACAATATTTAATCTTTTATGAAATATATTTCAGCCGGTATACATAAGAATATTTCAATATTAAATCGGGTTCGTAATTCAATTTTACCGATAAACGATAGATTAGTTGAATTGAAAGTATTAGTTACCGGTGTGTAAATAATTTTTAACTAGATAAAAATATGTAAATACCTGTACTTTATACATAATTTTAAAATGCATAAACAATACAATATGTCTAGATATTTGTGAACAATAATCATTTGTGTGGTAGTCCATGATAATCGTCGGAGTTGTTTAAAAAACACTACATTACGCCGCCCAGAAAAATACCAATCTTCTTAGGACGCGCCTATAAGTCGGACATAGAGTTTTGTACCAAAAATTGACTCCCAAAAATCCGACTTATAGGCGAGTATATACGGTACCTTATTATTTCAAAGACAAATTAACAGGTGTAGTTACGACTGTTTAACCAGGATAATTTTTGTTCTGTTGGATACAAAAAAAAAACCCATTGTGATAAGGTCTTTGAGAAATACTACGGAATCCTAAACACAAAACAGAGAACTTGAATAAGAATGAAATTGAGTCTCATTTTTATACAAATGAAAAATTTAACTAAAACATTATGTTCTTGCTGTCAAAGTTGAATACTGTTAGTCGGATTTTCTGGCAGAAATATGTACACGGTGGTTAATCCCCGAATTCATAATGTAGGATCATGCAAGGATATTCTTCTGAGGAACACTGGAAGCAATAGTGGGCAATATAAAATCTACACAGATGACGGAAAAACAGTTGACGTCTTCTGCGAGTTCACTTCAGTCTCTCATGGCTACACATACCTTAAGGACTTCCCGGGAAATTCTTTTGTCCTGAGCAACATCCTTTCAACCACCAATCATGTTAAAGTTATCCATCTACGGACGTCCGGGAAAAGATATAGCACAAGAATGGAAGAGCTCGATCGTTATCAGAAAAATTATTCGTTGAGTCTTCAGTTAAATAAAAACGAGGGCTTCAACTCACCTTTGAATGCCCCTTTTCTTGGAAAATTTATTTACGTGGGGTTCCTTCCCAGATCAATTGCTGCCAATCGTAATACCCAGGGATACAGAGCCGGTTCTAGAAATTGGGAATTCAGAAATTGTGATGCAAATCCTAACTCGTACATTGCCTTTTTCTACAACAATTCTCCATTGACAACTCACAGCTACCACAAACGATGTTGTTATAACGCTTACATGAGAAAATGGATAGATGTGTCTACGGAATACACCCTTCCGATTCCTTCTGAGTATTTCAGGTTCTTTGAGATGCACATGGGGGGATGTGGAGGGTATGTTGTCCCAAAATTTAATACATTTTCGGACATTGTGGGAGCCGTGCCTGGATTTCGATTCGGTAAGTTACGCAGATGATAATTGAAGGTAGACAAATATCATGAAATAAAGTATATTTCATAGATCTTTGATTTGTTTCTTAATCTTTTTCAAGATTTGACGTGTAACGATTTGATATGTCCTAATGGCGGATCGTGTACCATGAAGAATGGAAGACCTGTTTGTTTATGTCCGTCTGGATATACAGGTTCCCAATGCAAAGACAAAGTTCCTCGTAAGTTTTCTAGTTTTTAATTTTGTAATAGCACTACATTGCTAACTGAAATTAGATTCAAGCTGCATTTGAAGATCATGTATTAGAATTATACGTTTACGCTGCATTCGAAGAACACATAATGGAATTATAAGTTTACGTTATCAATGTTCAGTTTGAATTTCAGATTCCTGTAAAGACATTGCTTTCTCGCGAGGTCACGTCACTGGAGAACACACCATTTTTAATAGAGAGAACAGCCCATACAAGGTTTTCTGTGAATTTCATCAGACGTATGGCTACACGTTCGTATCAAACACTCACGTATCCCTCAACGTTGATGATTTGTTTGAAATCAAATCTCACGTGTTGGTGCGATATGTACGATCGGGTAAGCAATATGACTCGAAACTGGGCCAGATATCTTCACACGCCGACAAACCTTTAACTATTCAGTATAACTCAAATATTGGATTCAAAAGTCCGCTCAACGCAGCCCGGATGAAACCGTACCTCTATCTAGGTTTCCTCGATATCGTCACAGCAAAGTCCCGGTCTACGCAGGGGTACAACGTCAATGCCGCGGACCAAACGTTCAGGAACTGCGATGCCAACCCAAACAGCTACCTAGCATTCTATTTCAACAAGCAGAATAGGGCCCCTGTTGGTTATTATAAGAAATGTTGTTATACATCATTAATGAAGAAATGGATTGACGTAGGTATACCTGTGAATCGTGCAAATTACTTGCCAGAGGCCTACTTCCTTCAGTTCGAGATGCACATGGGTGGATGTGGAGGTTATGTGGTTAGTGGCTACAATTCCTTGGCGAATGTTGGAGGTGCATCACTGGGAATGCGTTTTGGTAAGCGAAAATATAGAATCTACAAATATAATTAGAATGAAGAGAATTGCAATGATAATAATTAATAATGTAATGTATAATGATGAGAGGAAAAATAATAAGGAACGAAAATATAAAAAAGATATATTTTAATTATATTCATTGAGAGACGGATATGACCGGTTACCCCCTGAGCACCTGATCTCACCTCTGGTGTTTACAAGAATATGTTTCCTCTGCAATAAATTTTGTAATTTTTATAGAATTCATGAGGTTGGTCACTGTTCGTTATTTTCATCTTTTTCATTTATACCTTTTTTTTCAGAATTATGAAGAAAAGGCACAGCATGAAGGTGTAATTCTAGATTATTGAAATGAAATAAAGCGTTTGTGAAAGTGGAAAAATCCTATTGTTAATGTTTGGAAAGGAGAAGATTTGCGGAAGGGGAAATTAAAATAATAGATGGTATAGTAGTTTGCCACAGCTTGTACAAATGGACTATCACACAATGTGTACGGGTTTTGTTTTTGTTCTGAGGGTATACATGTACATTAAAGTCAGGTTATGACAGAATAATGAAAAATCACATTTACCTTTTAACTCAATACTTGCATTTCATATTGGGGTAGGTAATAAAATGACAGTTTTTTCCGAATCGTGCCGCCAGTTCCTTAAACTCAAATTTACTAACAAAGGAAAAGATGCCGTCAACATAAGCAAGGGTTCTGTCGTATATTCCAACTTATTTCAAGTTCAAGTCTACACACAGGATTTCCTACAACTATACTTCTACTATTGCATCCAAACTTTTTAATCAAAACAAACTTTGCAGTGCCTAGATATTGACCATCGTAAGCTTTATTCATCTAAGTGTTCTTCGTCTTCTTTCCGTTATAGTCCAGCTGGACATGTCAGTACTGGTGATGGTGATATGAAGAGACATTATTTGTCGAAATGCGCATCTGGTGCATCAAAATTGGTACCGTATAAGTTTTACATACTAGTAGTTGAAAAAAGGGAACTGAAATTACTTATTTTAAAAGGTCCTAAATTCAGAGAACCTTGGTCTTTCGGAAGGTCGGTGGTCTCTTCCCAGGTATATTGTATCTGGGTTCTCTCTTCCACCAATAAAAACTGAGCGCCACCAGATAACTAAAGAAATTGTTGAGTATGGCGGAAAACATCAATCAATCAATCCATCAACAATCAATTGGCGACAGAACATCATCTCTGTAATACCCCCATCACACTAGCCCACGTTCGCACTACGACCATGTAAAAATTGATGATCGTAGTGCGATCGGGTACGTCGTAGTAAGGTCGTAGTAAGAACGTAGTAAGGTCTTTATGGTCGTGATGGTCGTGGAGCAACTTTGAACATGCTCAAAACAAACGTAGTGCGGTTGTGGTCAAATTTGATCGTAGTGGAAGCGTAGTAAGGACGTACTAAGGTCGTATTTAGATCGGCATGGTCGTAGTAGCATCGTAATGGGATCGTGATGCAGAAGAAACCGACTGCACTGCGATTCCACTACGCTCTCTATACGACCATCCCGTTTTCACTACGTTCTCATTACGATCATCCCGTTTGCACTACGTTTTCTTCACGCTTCCGCTACGATCACGGCACGTCCATACTATGTTGTTGAAGACTGTAGTAAGTTTCTACCAAGCTCATCCCGTCCTTAATACGTCCTCACTACGATTTCACTGCGAGCAAGCCACGACCGAATCACGTTCTGTTCTCCCCCACACACTGGTATAAAAACTGAACAAAAGTTGCATATGACCATTGCTTCTTTGGAATCATGGAAAGGTCAGACCAAGAAATATTGATGGAGATGTTGATGCATATTCAGTATATGACACTTAACGACCAAGCTGCTATATTGTTACTTAGGCGAAGGAGGAGGAGAATCGTAAGGCAGTGTAGATCTTGCTGGGTACGACCTTGGCTTTCTGTTGAAAAAGACTTCAGTTTGGCCATTATGATCAACTGATGAATGAATTGAGGATGGAGGATCAACAGTCCTGAAGGTTCTGAGCTGTATTTATACTGAATCTGGATCTGATTCAGCTGCTGCAAAGCGTGGCGACATCGGCGCGGAAACGTGGTAGAACCGTAGTAAGATCGTGGTAGAATCGTAGTAAGATCGTGGTACAATCGTGGCAGAAGCGTAGGAAACTCGTGTTGCAGTCGTGGGAGTCGTGGTGAGAGCGTAGTTAGAACGTGATGGACGTAGTGGGAGCGTGGTAAGAACTTGATGAACGTAGTGAGAACGTGGTGAAATCGTAACAAGGCCGTAGTTTAATCGTAGTGGAGTCGTGATAAAAGCGTAGTGAGGACGCCGTAACATCGTGAAGACAGACAAAATTACAAATTCATGCCGTTCGCACTACGATCTCACCACGATCTAAAAAAAATGATAGAACGTAGTGAGGTCGTGATGTAGTGTGACAGGGCCATTAGGAATTATATCACGAATTATGCTTAATATGAAAAGGAAGACTTTTATATACATTTTATGTATAATATTGTCAGAATGGATTAAACGTACGTGTATATGAGGAATATTGATATCCCGTATTAAACACATCAATACAAAAATACCTACCATCTAATCCCTCTGTGTATAGTAAACCAGAAGTGATCAAAAAATGAGATAGGTTATATGAGGAATATGGTATGCTTTTAATTGACAAAACTTGTAACAACATTAATAACAATAATAATGATTGGTTTTATATAGATCCTTTTCCAGTGTATGCTGCTCAAAGCGCTTTACAATAATCAATGTACATTACTACCCCGACAGACCTTATATCAATCTAGAACTTTCTCAGCCTCCTAGAAAGCATTACAGTGCAAGCTGCCATTACAAGCAGCTAGAGCACTAACATTCTAACAATATCTTTCACTGTCTATAGCCAATGACCCCTTTTACGCGTGGGTGGAGTGAGGAAATTCATGTAAAGTGCTTTCCCAAGGACACAACCTCAGCCTTGCCGCGGACAGGAGTCGAACCCACGACCTTTCGGTCGAGAGTCTGACGGCCTAACCACTAGGCCACCGACGCCACACATTGTCTTAGTAAGGTTTATTATTACAACTGTATTACGGCATTAGCTCCACTCTTGGTAATCGTACTTACACTCCAACGACCCTTTCGAAAGATGACATTCTTCAAAATCATACTTCAGTTTTAGACACATTTATATCTCAGTAAATGGGTCAGATGAATATGAGTTACCGTACCTAAACTGGATTCCTAAACTTCAAAAACAAACGTATAGTGTACAAAGAAAGATACATCGCTGGATCGAGCAAATGTTCTACCCATCCCCTATCTTTGCTCCTCACGAAAATATTAACAGCTATGAAGTAGAAACTTCAAATGTACTGTGCGATAACATATGCTGGAAGTGTTGTTCATCAAATGTGAATTCTAAAAAAAAATTCTAAAGAACTTGTAGTCAATTTGAAATCGCAAATATTTTCTCCAATCAACAACATCAAAACGTATGACTTTTCAACACTATACACGACCATTCCTCACGATAAATTAAATACTATACTTTTCGATATCATAGACAGTGTCTTCTTCAACAAAAATGGAAAACGGAAATATTCATACTTATTATCTAGTGATCAGTAATCAAATATACTTCTTAAACACCACTCTGCTTCCACGCATAAATACTCTGAAGTTAAAATTAAAAAAAATATGCTGGAGTTCCTCATTGAGAATATCTTCAAGGTCTTTGGTGATCAGGAATTCCAACAGTCTGTTGGGATTACCATGGGCACGAATTGTGCTCCTTTGTTAGCTGACCTGTATTTGATATTCTGATGAAGCAGAATTTATTTTAAAAACTTATACGCGAGAAGAAATCTCTTTATGTGGCTTTCAATTCGATATTTAGAAATGTCGACGACATTTTCATTCATATGTCAATTCGTTATATCCCTTTGAACTAGAAATAAAAAACACCACAGAGTCTTCCACATCTGCTTTAATATTTTATTAAAAATAAATACTAACGTAAACTAAAAACTCAACTTTATGACAAACGAGATGTTTTCAGCCTCTCCATCCTCAACTTTCAATATTTATTTAGCAATATTCCATTATCACCTGGATATGGTGTTATATTTCTCAACTGATTCGATATGCAAGAGATTGTTCTACATATGATATAAGTTTTTAGATTGAAGTAAGCTATTGACAACTCAACTTTGACAAACGGGATGATTTCAGCTTCTCCATCGTCATTTTCCTATAAATATGTACATATAGCATTATTCCATTTATAAGACTTTTCGTTATCGTCACCTTTCATCATAACCCTGAATTACAAATCATGCGTACATACTGGTGCTGGTGCACAAAACATTCTCTAAGAAGGTGCCTCTTTCTCGCTTTGATTTTCATTTGAGCGAAATCCGCAACTCCCAAATCCTGTGAGAATACCATGCGAGGGGATTTAGACACTGGTGAATCAAGAACTCTATCTGCCCTTTTTAATCATGGGTCATCCATCTTCCCTCTAAGCTACAGACATTTTGCTATACCAGATATAGTTTTAGATTTAACTTTCTTGAACAACTGTCCACGTGGCTTTGTTTCTTATTTTCACATTCGGCATGGTGGTTACAACTCGCCTCCCTTGACATATATCCTGAAATTATTCTACATTCTTACAAATGTAATATCACTTCAAATATGGAGTATTTCCAATTTCTAAGAGAATGACCGGGCCACAAAGTTCAAAATAATCCCTTGCTACTTACATGTACATGTATATCTACCACCGTATCGTGTAAAAATGAGGAATTTGTTCGGCAATGGAATGAATTGTTGTTAAATCACTATACGACATAACAATACAAAGTCTAACTGTCTAGGTTTTTTCTCTTCTAAACATTAGTTACAATACTTTTATGAGTGAAAACAAGGCACTAAAATAGGGTTGGGTGTGTGTGGAATTTCCATGGGCACGAATTGTGATCCTTTGTTACTGATCTCTTTTCATATTCGTATGAAGCAGAGTTTATTCAAAAGCTTCTATATGAGAAATCGAGACAGGCTACTGACGAACAATTTGACGTTACAGGGTTTTCAACAGTCTCGTTTAAAGTCAGCATTTTGCAAATTCTATAGTCGTTATAACGATCTAGTTTGCCAATACAACCTATCACTGGTTCAAATGCTGTCTAACGTGTTACATACCGATTGTTAAGCAGTTCTTGGCACACTGATTTTGACTACGAATATCAAAACATTACCAATAAAACTATGAATACCGGTAATAACATTAAATAAACAAATCATGTATGTTGAAACTGAATGCAGACATAAGGATACATTGAAGGCTACGGTAGCTGCCAGACCAATATATCATTACACGGAGATAGTGTATCGAATTTTTGGGGCATCATATGATTCATAAGTGACGTCACAATTGTCAAAATAATACACCCTCTGTCATGTGATTAGTTTTTATCCAATCAATTACTTACTTTGTCTGAAGCAGATGTAGATAGTTTTCCGGATTTTTCTCGCCAGCTGTTGATTTGAAAATTCCATATCAATGGGTTACAGATCAAGCTGATTTGGGCTTTGTTGATATACATGTATTTTGTAAAAGAGTTATGGAACCTGAGGACTGTTCAGATTTCAGAGATTTGATTTTTGCTATCCCTGCAGCTATTGATTTAAAAATTCATATATGAACTTATATAAATGGGTTACAGATCAAGTTTGAGTTTTGGCATAGTTGAACTTTTGACCTTTCTTAAGAGAGTTGTGGATCGTGAACTTAGCAAATGATGCCACAAAGCAACACCCCTTTGTAATGTTTGCCATCACAATGTAGTTTGTCGTAAGAGGTGACTAAATGGGGCGGACCGCAAAACCCGAGGTCCTGTGTCACAGCAGCTGTGGCACGATCAAGATCCCTTCCTGCTCAATGGCCATAAGCGTCGAGCATAGGCCTAAATTCTGCAGCCCTTCACCGGCAATGATGACGTCACCATACGACTGAACATTTTTCGGCAGGTACGTTAAACAATATTCAACCTGCGGCTCACCTTATTCCAGATCTGTGTATGTTTTGCTAGAATTATGTACTGAGTGTTCTCTCATCGGCACGGCACGTGACACGCCCATCCGAGGTTTATTCCGATACTCTGTATAATATAATGTGAACACACACACACACACACACACACACACACACACACACACACACACACGCCGATTAAGCACTGGGATGACCTACATATGATATACTTTATTTACGTGCAAAACAAGAGCATGATGAAGTAAATTTTATATTGCATTTTAAATATTCACATTATTAAATGAGCGGAAAATTACTTTTGATACGTCAAAATAATTGCTAATAGTAATTCTGACACACCCCCCCCACCCCCACCCCCCAAAAGAAAAAACAACAGTCCCGCAAAAACACAGCAACATTTCCTAAATGTGTATCTATCAACAGAGCGCCACCTGCCGGCTGGTAATAATGTTATTGCTTAGTGGTATATTTGTAAATTTACATGTACTTTTACATATGTTCAATATGGCTTACAAATATTTAAATTTGAATTTAAAAAGAATCTTAATTACGGAATGATGTAATCCATGATGGAATAAATTGCACATGAATTTCAATAATTATATATAATCCTATAAATCACCTGAGTTATTAAGTGCACGTGTTCTGCAGCAGTGCATGACTCTAAGAATGACGAAAACCTACAGCATCAATTATTAAAGATTTCCGCAGTGAATTTAATGCTTGTCTTAGCCATGTTAGTATGCAGCCAATTAATTTACACACGCACCGCAAAATCCGTCATTAATCCAACATGAGAGATGGTTTTAATTAAACTCTGTGTATGTAATCTATTTGATCTTCTGCATGCTTTAAAAGTCCAGACGCGTATGAATCTACAGCAATGGAAGTCATGACGTTGTTAACTGCAAATACCTTTATGTTACACTCATACATAAAATTTTAGTTTGATTTTTTTTTTCGAAAGCGTGCAGAAAGAACGTACATGCGTTTTGTTGTATGTGTATTAGAAAATACATAATTAGCAAATATATGAAAACATTGTTTAAAACTTCAGTTCTTTAAATAGTACAGGACTTTTTTTTTTTTAAATTCTGCATAGTAGGACTATTTTGTACCCTTTCGCTCCTGTTTTCGTGGAAAGGCGTTATTTGCCATACAGCTCCTGTAGCTGCATGCTTCTGGATCGATATTCTTTATTATTATTTTGTTGTTTGTTGTTGGTTTTTTATTTGTTGGTTTTTGTTGGGTTTTTTTTGGGGGGGGGGGGGGGGGGTGTAAAAGGAAAGTTGTCAATGTTATTTTATCAAACAAACAAATGTTCAAATATTTGTATTGACTGTGTTAAGAGGGACCACTCGTTCATCAGACTGAGGTATCTCAGAACTCCTGTCATTAATCTAGTACATGGTGATCTTCCTTTCATCATTATTTTATATGAATATACACATATTTCTCGTCGTTTGATACTACAGTATATGACAAGTCTCACTCAGAACTTAATCGTATTTGTTTGTTTCCTGTGGTGGTAATGATAATAATAATAAGAGACTATTTTCTTTTTATTGGTTATTAGAATGTTTTTTTAAAAAACACACAAAAATACAACACACAAGAATGCAACGTCAGAAGAACAAACAACTAGGTATCAACGATTAACACACGTGGCTTTGAGCAGTCAGTACATTTTACGACCGTGTTCGTGAGAAGACCACTTTCTTCACACTTCTATATTACATTTTTATTGACGACAAAATAAGCGGTAAATCGACTTCATGATGCTATGCTTCAACTGACTTTCAATTCTGAATACACAATTAGCAGTAATATGAAATGTCTTTTGCAAAATAGCAAGTTTCTGGAGACCTTGGCTACCATTTTCGTTGCTATATACTTCTAGTAGAATCGACAGAGTCTGAGTATCGGTCTGAATAGATAGTATGCCTTGGAGGGAATTCCAAGTAATGATTACCGAGACATGTGCTGCTGTCATAAGGAATTTTATTCAATGTCATGACGTCGTCATTACCTAGAAAGTAGTTCATTTAGAGTACATCATGAAAAAAACTGTAGCTAATTTTTGACATCGCCATTACATAGAAAGTCTAGGTCAATTAGAGTACATCATCTAATTAGAGCACATCATCTAATTAGAGCACATCATCTACATCATCTAATTAGAGCACATCATCTAATTAGAGCACATCATCTACATCATCTAATTAGAGCACATCATCTAATTAGAGCACATCATCTAGTTCTAAACTGTCACAGCAGCATATTTCAAAGTGAACTAATTCTGTTCTTTTCTCTTTAATGTCCGTCAAATTGTGTATATAAATTTGGACAAAATATGAAATGTTTATAATGTATTTGTTGTCATTCAATATTCGTTTTACCTAAACATAAAATGACACGATATATTTTGGTACACTCTGTAGGACTCTATACTTCCGATTCACCTATGATAGATCTCCTCCCTTCTTTCTACAGATGGTGTCGTGCCTTTCCCTATTCATGAATTTATTATGGTCAAGTCACGACAGAGGCAAACTTGCAATGTTGTTCTCGGTTCATGGTTGAACACCACTCAAAGGGTCAACATATTGCAGTAGATTTGGTGGTCAGTTGATAAAGCTTACGTAATGCTGTGGATACCACCAGTCCTAGCCTTTTCGCTCTTCTACAGCAACTTTCTACAATCAGATCTAAGCACTTCTAGTGTTTATCGCTATTTGAACTCAACGATAGATATGACGAGTTTCTCAGCCAAGCAGTTCAGTTAATTCTAGACCTCATGAGGGGATGTGGACGTCGGCGAGATCTACGACAATGTGTATGTCAGACTGATCCAATGGAAAAGCGCTAATTTCTCGAAGTATGCAGAAATAGAAACGGAAATGACTCGCCGGGTGACATCTTGTAGCAAGTGTGTCAACATCTTTTATGTAAAAACAAAGAAAAAAACCCACAAGATCTAATTCAAAGGACATTCTTTTCAGATGGTTCCTTTTTGGAATTCAATAAGGAATATTTGATACACTTTACTATTATGATATAAAAATCGCTTATGTTTTGCGGCAAATCATTTCTTATAACCCCAGAAAGGACAGGGAAACTTGTTACAATCTCCGTGAATACTATACATTGTATGTTAAGGAGAGAGATAGGCGGGCATTGCCTACGGCGAACATGTTCCCTTGTTAAACTCGTGACACAAGTCACAACAGTCAGAAGAATTTGGTCCATGAATCAATTTGCTGCCCTAAAGCTTTGTACACATTAGAATGTTATAAAACGTACAATACATGCAAAACTATGATATGAATGGTAGTATAGCCTCGATGTCAATAATTTAACTACAGAGAAGGTCGCTACTCGTGAATGGCACATGCAGAAGTATGAAATCTAGCTTTGGTAGAATATCCGGTACAAATTGTTAAAATCAATATTTACTGATTTTAAAGTTCTTTTACTAATTGCGGTTTTAGAACTGCTTTACAATTGTAGTTTTCGTCTGTTAACCGCCACAACCCCCGCACGCTCCACAACTTCCGCACGATCCACCACAACCACCACATCCACCACAACCGCCACATCCTGCGGTGTCTGGTATATCCATCTGGTCGTCTCCTTCCTCTCCTCCTAACGGCGTTTCCTCTTGAGCAGGCTGAATTTCCTCGATTGCTTCAGCTTGATGATTTGGTGTTGGATCCTCGGTCGTCATTTCCATAACATCGACAGGGTCTATAGCGTACATATACCCCACGCCATTTTGATCCGTTTTAGATCCAGAGGCTCCATCGGCGCCATGTTTCCGGTATATGTATTGGTTATTCGGTGTCTTCTCTGTATATCCCGCTGCCACAACAAGGCCGAGGTCTTCCGAAGGTAACTGCTTTATTTCCTTAGCGCCTCTGATAGGAGTTCCAGATATTGCACTTGCACCTTCTCCTTCCGGGTTGAAAGGTCGTGGTTGACAGAGTACGTGCAACAGCGCCACCCCGAAAGCCATAGCAAGGTTCTCTGCAATTTCAATCTTCTCCGAGACAATTTGGATGACTCCGTGCTCAAGGTCAACATCAGTCTCATGAAGGTGAAACTTGAACACGTTTTCAAGGTATGGTAAGGCCAGTTCGCTCCAATTATTCCGGATACATTTGAAAAACCGGATGCTCAATGTCCCGGGACTTCCGGGTACGCCCTTTCTTCCTTTGCGTTGTTTATTCCCTATCAAGCAGAGAAGAGTGGATACAAAGTTCGTCAGAAAATTGCATTTTAATTCATCAATATAATTTCAAAATTTATTTAGATATACCGGCTATGAGCTCACGAAATAAAAATTTCTCATATATTTATTAATTCCCTGTATAATACTTTGTTTGCATACTCGAATTACAGCTCGTGCATGTAGCGAAGGTTTGATGACAGAAGAACGTGCTGTGTTTGTTTTGTATCAGTAAATATATGCTTTAACCAAATTGTAAACACTAAATTCCGAGTACTGGACTTCCATAAATATATTCAATACATAAGCAATATTTAGCATAATCCAACCTAAAATTCGTTCTGTGTTATACTCATTCTTGTATTGACATAATTTCAAAAACCGTTCATTTTTTATGTATGTAGTCTAATGCAAATACAATGTAGATGTATGCTACTTTTATAACTGTGTCACAATGCTTACCAATTTTAAGGTCAAGGTCGTTCTGTTTTACGCCAACATGTGACAAATGGTGAGTACGAAATAAAACCACTGTTTAGGTGTGATGAAATGTGAGAACAATCATCAGAAGTTACCTGGTCGCCCGGCCTTGCCCCTTCTGAACCCGGTCCATTGGCCCGTGATGATACCCCAATCCCCCTCCTTGTTCTTTATGAGGACGGACCGCTGTCCTGACAGGGGAACTATGGTGGGACAATTCCGAGGCTCCTCTACCTGAAATAGGTGACTGTAATAAACAAAGGTGTTATGTTCTAGTATAGCCTAATGAGGATTTTTATTAAATCATTTCTTTTACTACTTCACATGGCGCGCGGCTGCTTTGAAATCTGTCATAACAGTCAGCTGGAATTAGGTCGCGGTAATGTTATGACGCATGTACAGCAATATTGTAAAATAATATTTAATATTAAATCATTATCCTAATATAAAATCCATGCATTTTGCATATCTTATTGGGGTAATAATTCCTCGATATTAAGACACGTGGAATTTATTACATGACTTTTCAATAACTTAATCACAATTTTCAAACTTTAATAATTCCACGTGAGCTTTTGATGAATGTATATCTTAGTAAAAATAAAAGTACATTGTTGTTTTAAGTATGTTGCAGGACTTAGATAAGTTATGCACATGAGCCCCTACAGCTCGGAAATATCATTAAAAAAATGGATTTTTACTTCAGCCTTCTCTTCCTCTATTTGTTCCCATCCCTCCCACCCCTCTCTCTATTTGTTCATGTTGTCCCCACTCACCCCACCCCCTCTCTCTATTTGTTCATGGTGCTTGTGGCAGGAGAATACCTTCGCATAAGTATTGAATGCTAAGACAATTTGATTTTGAAATAGTTACATACTTCAGACGACAGCGGAAGTTGGTCTGTACTGATCACGTGAGCTACAGCTGCCATTTTGTCATGGTAGAACACTTGAATGGCTGACATCAGGAGAGGAAGACTATGAATCACGCGACAGGTGAAGGTCATATCGCCATTGTGATTCACGAATCTTGAAAGAAATTAATATTAAAATGTGAACCATGGCATCAAATACCCCAAGAGGGAGAAAATTAAAAGAGGAACACATCGCCATTCTCATAAACGTTAAAAAAGATATTATCAAATGCATAAAATACCATTTACTAGTACAGCAAAAAGCCTGGGGCAGAGAATTGATTTGTGAAATTTTTTACTTGTGTGTGGCGACGATGCACTGGTTGTCTTTCCCCGTCGGTAGCCTGGGTAGTGGAATTGGTCCCCACATTTGTGTCACGTGTTCTGGCATAATGCATATTCGGTTGTCGTAATTTCCATTTTTTAAAAACAGTAAACATGGTCCGGTTTTCGATATCAGTTTAACTGAAGCCTTAACATGGATGCGAATATTCTGTTCTTCGTCTAGGATGAGAGTTTCAGAGATTTCCGTTTCGTTTTCATAAGACGAATTCTCGACTTGGCTCAGCATCTGGAAAATACACTGGCCCATCTGCTCAAAAGTAGACACGCAGAAAGGTTTATGAATTTGAAGAAGTGTGAACTTAATGGTGTTGTGTAGTTTTGTGTCGAAGGTAAAATTTATTTTTTTCTTTTTGTCCCACGTTCTGCCGGGTCCCTTAAGGGTGCCAATCTGTGGTCCCTCTCTATCGTTAGCCATTAGGTGTATTTTTATTTTAAACTTCCTTAGTTCTGCTGGTAGTCCCTCAATTTCTACATGATCAATATTAACGTTAGCTGTCTTCGTCGAGAACTGTCTAACCTCCGTCTCGGTCGGAGGATCTAGAGATGCATTAGGTGGATCTCCACGATACATCGCCCCTGCCTTCGAAAAATGTTCATTAAATGTCTCTTTCCACACTTCCCTCGTTTTTTCGTCAGCTTTATTCAACTTGGACCCTGGAGTTCTTTCAGTAACAGAGTCATCATGGTTGAATATTCTCCCAAGTAGCTTTTCTGTGTCCGGTTTGTAACTGCCCGGATGTAGCTGGTGTGAATGCCAGACAAGGTCCATGTCATAACACGGAACCAGAAATACCCCCGGATTTTTTAGTTTCAAGAAGAGCATTTTCTTGTATCGCCTAACGGCCTCTTGTAAGTATTTTTTGTCTTTAAAATGCGGCAAAGACACTTGATAATTAAACACATGCTGGCGTTGAGCGGCGGCCACTATGTCGTAAGTTATTTTGCTTTCAAATTCCGGGATGACTTCAGGGACCTCTTGAAGTTCAAAAGAAACATCCGGGTATTTACCGCTCCAAAGATTCTTTGAAATTCCGATTTCTTTATCTCTTTCAACATTTGTGAAAAGTTTATGGTTGATGGTGTGACCAAACATTTCCCGGCATACCTCCTCGTAGTTTACGGGAGACAACATATGACAGTGCCACACCCACTCTATATCCCAAGGGGCGGGTAAAATTTTGTCTTCATTATCCGCCACCAGAGGGAGCCAATACTTTTCATAACGCTGCAGAGCACATTGTAAAAACTTCTTGTCAAAGAATTTACTGTCATTTTCCACGAGACCAATAAAATTCAGTTGTCTAAGAGACGCGTCTACTAAATCTACTCCAAATGTAATTTTTTCGTCGAAGTTCTCCACATTTATTTCTGAAATTTCTTGTTCCGTCATACTTTGATCTACAAAAAGAAATTAGGATTCAGTCAACAAATTCTTCGGTTATAGATTGCTTTCTTGTCTTAAAAGAATAAAGCGCGTTTCAAGCAAATGCAGTTCGCATCCTACACGTGGCTACCACCGTTTCGTTGGCGTTTGCACGCGCCTTTGATCAACAACGTTGAGCTGAAAAATTGAGGTTAACAAGCAATAATTTATCCAGAATATTCTTAGATCAATAAAGGATGTAAAGATATATGGGATAAGTTACTCGAATTAAATAAACCAATACAATTTACGGTTCATAGACAGGACGGTAGGAAGAAGTATTAATCAATTGGTGATGGATCCCTTTACAACGGGAAGCCAGATTTAATTAGCTAATCAGTTTTGTTTAATTATATTTTGGGTGTTTATATATCGTGTTTTTACTTTTGTAGAAATGAAAGCTGAAGACACCAGTAAACAGATAATTTGCTTTACGTGTTATATATGTACTTGTAAAAATAGAATTGAAAATGAATCAGAAATAAATGAATCAGTTAGGAAAACAACTTTCTTCATTTTTACCGGAGTAAATATCTTAATAAAAACAACCTTCTTCATTTCCGTTATGAATGCCATAGTATATTGCTACATGTACAAGTAGGCGGAAACTGTGCTAATGTGCGCGTGGTAAGTATCAATGCGTATTCTGAGCGAGAGAGAAAGAGAGAGAGAGAGAGAAGAAAGAAAATCTCAGATACAGTTATATTGATATTACGCATCGTGGCAGAAACGACCCCGCGTCCCGTATATAACTTCTCGCTATCAGTTATATCTTCTCCCTCAGTCTCTGTATAAATACTCAGCGGTTCCCTGTAACTTGTGTCAATTTTTCTACTTTACAGACAAGCGAATTCAATGTAAACATGGACAACGTTTTGTAGTTCAACTAATTGACATAAAATCGTTAGGCAGACTGCTAGGGACGGTCATTCGATGAGCTGAATGTGTCCGAAGGATATAAAATGACTAAACAAAATGACAACCCCTTAACCAATCAATACACAGTGAGAAACATACTTCAGTGTGGCATTACTCCGCCGAGAATTTACTTCAAACATCACACGGAAATTAGCATCTTATAACATTTAGGTTTTTAGTACTCATAATTCATGAAGTGGCATTTCAAGATATGAATTTTACTTCAAACAACTGATGAAATGAGATACTGAAATATATTCAATTTTTGCCACAAAGGAAAATAATAATATTATTATTATTGTGTGTGTGTGCAATTCTTTTCTTTTATCTTATTCGTTTGAGTACTAGTACTTGCATCAAGATGAAATGAAATACGTTAGAGGAGAAGTGGTATACTAATTCAATTGTAGTATATCTGGTTTCTAAAGCGGTTTATACTACTGTGAGCCTGTCACAGTAAGAAACATCTTCCACCATATCTACAATTGTGCGTATTTCTAAAAAGAAAAATGAATATGCATTTGTATACTATTCTAAAAAAAATGCATGCAAAACTAACTCTTAACCGTTAAAATAAATAAGAACAACTGCAAAAATCTTAACAACTTATTCATTAAGGTTTACCTTAGTATGAATTCTGACCAGAAACGGGCACCTGTCGATGGTGGCATCAAATTCCGATAGAGCAGATCCGTGTAGTGTTTTGTCGTAGAGAATTGTGACCTAGTCCGGGTGTGTTCTTGCATAAAATCATAAAAACAGATTGGAATTCTGAGAATATTTCTACCGTCAGGGAGCTGTGAAACTGATCAATGAAGCGAACGGTAGCTAATAATCCCGGAATAGCTAGCGAGGCGAACAGCTCGGTCTCCGTCCTATACCGCACTCCCCTTATCGTACAAAATCCACTCGTCTCTCCTTCACGGCTGCTCATGATCAGGGTTGTTTTTTATTTTTCTTCTTCAGATATACCGGAAATATTATCCCAAAACATTTTTTGTGTTTTATTTTATCACTTAGCAGAGAGGGTTATCTTTATCATCGATTCTGTGAACGATTTTGAGTAGAATTAGTACTTTATTTAAATAAGCATCCATATTCACGGAATTTCACTTCAATATCAATTAAGATTTATTTAAGATCTACCGGGTACGATAAGGTTCTATTCTAACAATACGGGACCTATATTATTGTGGACTCTGTCTCGGGTGTACAGTTCCGACCTCGGATGACCTAATTACCGCATTTATTAAAGGACACTAACTGTATTTTTGTCACCAAAAATTAAATTAAAAATACTTTTTATCATACATTTCAGGAACAACACCAGTTGTGAATTATTTCAAACTCTTTTTAACCTCAAAACAGGCACATGGATATGTAATTCCGGTAATTAAATAATTATTGTTTTGCAAGACAATGATTCTTCCTTTTATATTTTCTTACACTAAATTTAAAAGCGGTTATCTAATATTGTTTTATTAGGTTTCTCTTGTTTTTGTATAAAATAAATGTTTTATTAGTCATATGTATTCCTTTACAATTAAGAGATTTTGAAAGAAAGGGTTGCCATCACTTTCACAGCTAAAGTTGTAAGTTGTTAAGATTGACATGTGGAACTCACCTAAAAAATAATAATTAAATGTCAATAAAACAAATAAAGGAGTTCCAAATAGAAAATTGTCTTCCACTAGTTAATCAATTGATTGTTGGATGTTAAGCGGATTAATTTAGCAAAGCAGCGGCGTCATTGACTTGTTCCTAGGAACACTTGGATATATGAACGCTGAATGATTTGAAATTGGAGTGCTACCATGACAGTGTAGTGGGCAAATAATGTCCATAATGCCCAGTATAAAACTTAATCTGCCCATTACCTTGCCACAGCGATGCGACAAGTGAACTGTTTCAATACTGAAAGGGAAATAAGTCTTGTATAAAAATATATTCCATATGTATGTTGAACGCACGAAAATGTTTTAGAGGCCTGCCATATTCCAATAAGATATTAATATTCTGTCCACTTGAATGACATACACATGTATTCATAACATTATTTTTATTCTGGCATAACAGTGGCTGATCCATAGGGGGTTCCGTATAGCAATCTCTTTCACTGTTTATTCGAAAAATAAGATATCTCTTTAAATTAAAGAGATAGCTCTTATTTTAAAGAAGTATCCAGAGATATCTCTTTCACTTTGAGAAATATCTCTTTCACTTAGAGAGATATCTCTTTCACATAGAGAGATATCTCTTTAACTTTCAGAGATATCTCTTACATTTAGAGAGATATCTCTTACACTAAGAGAGATATCTCTTTCACTTAGATAGCTATCTCTTATACTTTGAGAGATGCATGTATCTCTTTCACTTAAAGAGAAATCTCTTTTACTCTGAGATATATCTCTTTTACTTTGAGAGATATCTCCTTCACGTAAAGATATATCTCTCTAAGCATTCTTAGAGATATCTCTCTCAAAGTATAAGAGATATATCTTTAATCGCTAAAAAAGAGATATTTCTCAAAGAGAAAGACATGTCTCTTTCCAATATTTTTATTAGTTTGAATACTTAAAGAATTCTCCCTAAACCGGAAACCCGTCAAAGCAAAACTTACCATGATGGCTGCAATCCCGGGCGAAGATTTTGAGTTTACCGCATGTGAAGTGTATACAGGTAAAAAAACAAAACAAACAAATACAATAAATTGATAAAATAGCTAGACTGGATTTAGCCGGATTTAGCCTCTCGGCAACTTGATAATTTTAGCCGACCACCCCTTCAACCCTTTCCGCCATTTTTACACTAGACGTATTTTGATTGGTTAAAAAATTAGGGTTACATCATATTAATAGCGATGCAACAGAGAGAAGTCATTATGACCACAAATCTGTTTAATTTAAAGAGATATCTCTTTAAGTTAAAGAGATATCACTTTTGAAAACTTAAAGAGATATCTCCCTTTACATTGACAGAGAGATACCTCTTTACGCTAGAGAGATATCTCTTTCTCTTTAAATTGAGAGATATCTCTCTAGCTTTAAGATATATCTCTCAAAGATAAAAAGATATCTGCCAAGCGTAAAGAGATATTTCTTTTGGTTAAAGAGATATCTCCCTGGTGTAAAAAGATATCTCTCTAATTTATAGAGATATCTCTACAACCAAAAGATATCTCTCTAGTGTAAAGAGATATCTCTCTTATTTAATAAGATATCTAATTTTACGATTAAATAGTAACAGGGCTTGCCATAGTTCTGGGGGTTGGAAGCCTCCTTTCGTGAGAAATTTTTGCTTTCAAAAAGGTAAAACTATCAACGCATTTTGAGGATGGAACACTCCCCATCCCCTGAAAACCAGATTTAATGGTAGATCAACTCCCCTATCAAAACCTTACTGGATCCGTCCATACATAGGATAACAAATTTGAAGTTTTAAATATTATCCAAGGACAGATAACTCATGCACTGTAGCATTTTCCAGCTCTACTGGAACGTTCACCCCTTTTGAATTCGGGCAGCGACACTTCGTATATACACGTACCATGCAAAGTTAATTTCCCGATGTTTTTGTTGTTGTTGTTGTTGTGTTTTTTTCCCAGAAGATACTTTAACAACCGTGTCACGGTAGGCGTTGGCACCACACAGAAACCTTAGTTCCTGAATGGCCCGAAGTGGCTAGCATATGTATTGTTTTCTTCCCGATCACGAGTTGACGTAATGCTTCATAGTGACTCTCCAATGTGCAGTGTGCACGTGCAATATGCAGGTTCCCAAATAACGTGCAAAGTTAAAAACGTTTTTCATTAATTTCCTTCCAATCTGACGAGTGACGAGTGTGCAATACCTGGACATCTTAGTTGGTTTTAATATTTTTAGGTTAATGTACCACGAATTCAGAAAATGTCGAAACAGAAATTGTGAAAACATCAAAATGTGTCCCCCCCCCCCCCCCCCCCCCCCCCCCATAATATGTATTTGATGTGAGATATTTGAACCATACCTGGGCAGTGTCACTATAACAATTAAAGGTAAAAGTTGATTGAACAATGATATGAACAGAGTGAGAGGTACATAATGATTAATCAATACTTTGAATTTTGTCAGTGATATATATGTACTTTGCTCGATAAAAGCAATGAATTTGAACTTGATATAAAAACATTAGGTCTGCACTCACAACAAGAAATCTTTCTGAATTACAATAATTCTAATGTAAGGGTTTGTTTAATTGTTCATATGAAATTTGTATGTCATTTGAAGATTTTGTTATCAATAATTTTTCGCTTAGTAAATACATGCAAGGTGAAGATAACAAACAGTGATCAATCTCATAACTCCTACAAGCAATACAAAATAGATAGTTGGGCAAACACGGACCCCTGGACACACCAGAGGTGGGATCAGGTGCATAGGAGGAGTAAGCATCCCCTGTCGACCGGTCACACCCGCCGTGAGCCCCATATCCTGATCAGGTAAACGGAGTTATCCGCAGTCAAAATCAGTGTGCCAAGAACAGCTGAACAATCGGTATGAAACACGTCAGACAGCATTTGACCCAATGCGAGGTTGTATTGACGAACTAGATCGTTATAACGACCATAGAATTTGTGAAATGCTGACTTCAATTGAGACTGTTGAAATCCCTGTACCATCAACTTGTTTGTCAGTAGCTTACCTCGATTTAAAAACTGACTATACCCAGAACAAGCTCTTGCATATCGAATCAGTTGAGATATATAAACACCATATGCAGGTGATAATATAATACGTACATCTCCTTTATATATGTATGATAAAGACATGTACGTTCAAATATACATATAACGATCTAGTTTGTCAATACAACCTATCATTGGGTCAAATGCTGTCTGGCGTGATTCATGCCGATTGTTAGGCCATTCTTGGCACACTGATTTTGACTACGGATAACTCCGTTTACCCGATCAAGATATAGGGCTCACGGCGGGTGTGACGTAAGGGTTAATCAACTTAATGTACGAGTATCGCTCCATTCCTTAAAAGTAATGAACCGAGGCCCCAAAGGGGCCGAGGTCCATTGCTTTTAAGGAATGGATTGATACGAGTACATTGACCCACTTAAAATCCACCTTTGCTAAACTAAACTTTGTGCATTTTAATCATGTCTTACGTTTTTCATTCTTTTGTTGCATGCATTTATATCTACTTGTATAAAGGTTGACATACTTTCCGAACACTCCATTCCTGAAAAATAATGGAGTGTTCGAACAAAAGAATGACGTCATAGGTGGATTTTAACTGTCGACAAGGAATGCTCACTCCTCCTAAGCACCTGATCCCACCTGTGGTATATCCAGGGGTTCGTGTTTGCACAACTCTCTATTTTGTATTGCTTATAGGAGTTATGAGATTGATCACTGTTAGTTATCTTCACCGTTCATACAGATATTTAAAAAATACGCACTTTATGAAAAGCGTGTCGCCATGGAATGTCATAGTTCATACTTTCATGAATTTTCAAAACTGAAGTTTATTTTTAGTTCACCTGAGCTGAAAGCTCAAGTGAGCTTCTTTGATCGCCTGTTGTCCGTCTGTAAACTTTTCACATTTTCGACTTCTTCTCAAGAATCACTGGGCCAATTCCAACCAAACTTGACCAAAAGCATCCTTGGTTGAAGGGCTTTCAAGTTTATTCAAATGAAGGGACATGCCCTCTTCAAAGGGGAGAGAATTACAAATATGCAAAAATAGGATTGGGTCATTTAAAAATCTTCTTCTCAAGACCCACTGGGCCAGAGGAGCTGAAATTTACATGAAAGCTTTCTGACATAGTGCAGATTCATGTTTGTTCAAAGCAGAGCCCCCCGGGAGTAGGTTGGGGCCACAATAGGGGATCAAAGTTCCACATGGGAATAGATAGGGAATATCTTTAATAATCGTCTCAAGAACCACTGGGCCAGAAGAGCTGAGATTTACATGAAAGCTTCCTGAGATAATGCAGATTCAAGTTTGTACAAATCATGGCTCCCGGAGGTGGTTGGGGCCACATTAGGGGATAAAAGTTTCACATGGGAATAGATAAGGAAAATCTTTAAAAATCTTCTTCTCAAGAACCACTGAGCCAGAAATTTACATGAAAATTTCCTGACATAGTGCAGATTCATGTATGTTCAAATCATGACTCCCTCCGTGGGGGAGGGGGGGGTGTAGAGGGGGGTCACAATAGGGGATCAAAGTTTCACATGGAAATAAATAGGGTAAATCTTTAAAAATCTTCTCAAGAACCAATGGGCCAGAGGAGCTGAGATTTATATGAAAGCTTCCTGATATAGGGCAGATTCATGTTTGTTCAAATCATGGCTCCCGAGGGTAGTTTGGGGCCACAATAAGGGATCAAAGTTTCACATGGGAATAAATAGGGAAAATCTTTTAAAATCTACTTCTCGTGAACCACTGGGCTAGAAAAGTACAAATTCACATGAAAGCTCCCTGACATAGTGCAGATTCAAGTTTGTTAGTATTATGCCCCCAGATGTAGGTTGGGGCCAGAATATAGGGATCAAAGTTTTATATGCAAATGTATTGGGGAACTCTTTATATATGGGCCAAGGTAACTCAGGTGAGCGATGTGGCCCATGGGCCTCTTTTTATATTTACATTCTGCTATCATTTTTGAATTCCCAGCCGTTAAAATAGACTTACTATAGATTTATCACGATTCGTGCACACGTTGTTCAAACCTGCATCATATTCACGAGGAAACGGCTTATCGTTACAATTCACAGAGATATCAAAGGCGAAAACATTAGAAATGTAAATAATTGTGAGTATTGGCCCAAGATATGCGACATGTGAAATCCAGAAGATCGTACATTTTAGACCCGACTTGCGAAAATAACGCGATATTAGTTCAATAACCCTACAATTCACAAATACTGTAATAACATGCTAAGTGGTTTTCGGTACAAATAGGGCTAAACACTATCGCACAGAAAGATCCATTCGCCTCAAACATTAGAACTTACCCCTTGAAATTTTCTTACAGAGAAAAACAGTTTACAATTTTCTGATGATTTTCTTTAAGTAACAAGAGTCTTTCGTTTGACCTTTGTTCCACCATTGTACTTAATTTTTATTTCCTAAATTGCTTCCCTTACACGTGTCAGTTTCGCTACATATTGGCACATGGCGGGAAAAAGCAGCATGTTGTTGCATGCATGTTACCATATCAACAGGTCACGCCACGGGTACCTATTCCTAACGAGAAAAATTACACGAGAATTCACATTTAGGTTTTAGAATAATTGTTCACACACACCCTTTCCATTCTTGTGAAACATCCGTGTCGATGATGAAATGGAAATAGTTGTATGTACCAAAAATACTGACTACATCAATGACAATCAATGACACGCATGCTGAAGGCATGGTAGGTGACGGTTGACAGCGTCGTGTGTGGTGATGTCATCGCACGAAGTCAACTTCATTTGTACGGAGGACTTGCTTTGGGAAAAGCCCCATGTCATGATAACAGGTATTTATTTATCTATTATATATCTTTTATTTATTCTCTATATATTCCATCTATTTATCTATTTTCTTACGTCTCCGTGTCAGTGAAATATTCTCGAGAGGAACGTTAAACGATAAACAATCAATCTATTTTATTTATTCTATATACATTGTATTCTATCTATTTACCTTAAGAGGATTAATATTTACACAGGTATATTCTCTAATTATCAAATGAAATTTCTCCGATAAACTTTTGGACTTTAAACGATGGACTAGCGGGTACAGCCATATGGTAAAGGCCTAGTTCTGGTCCCTCAAATGATTCTAGATATTTTGAAGAACATTTTACTTAATTTGCTGAAAATTGTATGCATATCTTCTTGTTATTTTTAGGGGGGAAATGTTGGTAATCTTAAGAAATGATGTCATAAATCGGCTTTTTATAAGCGCACATGTTCGTGACACTAAATGTTTGCAACACAGAGCGACCCTGTGACTGTGATTTATATATAGTTAGTACACTGTACATATGCATATCTCCGACAATATATCAGGTTTTTAAATATTTTTTTTTATCATTGTTGCGAATTTTGAACAACATCGTGAAGATCGAGATAGGATAAGCGCTGCATGTTGTCCCAATTTTTCATCACTTAACTTTCAAAATACACTATTAAAACCGTGATATATAGTAGACACTTGTTTCAAGATAATATACCATTTTTCTACCAAAAGCTGCATCTGATCCTGTATAAAACATGAATGTTTGAGAGATAAGCAAGTTTGTGCTCCATAATTTCTGTAGCAGTATGCATGCTTCGAATTTGTTACTGTTTGACCCAAAATAAGGAAATTCGGGACTTTCACTACACTTTGTAATATGGATATCCATTTTCAACTTGACAAAATCTGGTTTATTTACTAATGGTCTACAGTTCTGTTTATACAGGCTTTTCAAAATGGCGGCGGGGGTATATCAAACCTTTTAGCTGTCTTTCACCTTTAACATTGGATTTCATTAATAAGGGCATTGTTGGATTTCATCAATAAGGGTATTGTTGGATTTCATCAATAAGGGCATTGTTGGATTTCATCAATAAGGGCTTTGTTGGATTTCATCAATAAGGGAATTGTTGGATTTCATCAATAAGGGCATTGTTGGATTTCATCAATAAGGGAATTGTTGGATTTCATCAATAGGGGCATTGTTGGATTTCATCAAAGGGCATTGTTGGATCTCATCAATAAGGACATTGTTGGATTTCATCAATAAGGGCACTGTTGGATTTCATCAATAAGGGCATTGTTGGATTTCATCAATAAGGGCATTGTTGGATTTCATCAATAAGGGCATTGTTGGATTTCATCAATAAGGGCATTGTTGGATTTCATCAATAAGGGAATTGTTGGATTTCATCAATAAGGGCATTGTTGGATTTCATCAATAAGGGCATTGTTGGATTTCATCAATTAAGGCATTGTTGGATTTCATCAATAAGGGCATTATTGGATTTCATCAATAAGGGCATTGTTGGATTTCATCAATAAGGGCATTGTTACAGTAGAATTTCTGTCGTTCTGTGATAGGATAATCACAGGTGAAATGACTTGACAGGAGTTATCTCCAAGCTCTCTGGATTTACTGTACATAGACAGTGGGAGCATTCTGAATGGAAATACACAAATTATTCTATATCATTTACGATGAAACACAGCAAACGGTTTTCAGTAGACATTTTCATGCAACTGGGTTAATGAAGCTGCATTTTAATTTCTTGAGGGGTGCTAGCATTGAAATGGGACTTTATATAGAGCGTCATATCGACAGATATTTCGTAGCAATCGTAACTCCTCGGACCTTTCCGGCAACCTTGAATGTATTACGATAGCATTCATTTTTGTGTCAAATCTTAGCACCCCCTAATAAAACATAAAGAATGAAACCAATTTTTACTGAAAACTTCGATTCAAAATAGCTCAGAAACTCTGCTTTTATCGTCACCCACCTCAAAGTTCTTTCTGATCCAATAATTTTAATATTTATGCCATAGAAATAATCCTCAACGACGCGTTCGAAATATACGTGACGTCATGATAGAAAATATTTTTCACCATACATACGAACTTACTGGAAGCATCATAAAAATTAATTAAATTCACAAATAAATTGTTCTAGTGTTTTAATCTTACATGTGTATATATATATATATATATATATATATATATATATATATATATATATATATTCAAACAACGGTCGATCCCCCCTTCTAAATATGATTATTGATTATTCCTCAGGCTCTATATATAGTAAATAAACGTCTTCCTGTAAACAAACTATTCATTAGGTACCTCATACTGTGAGCACTGTAAGGATCGACAACTCTGTATGAGAGATTGATAAGGTACGTCACGCCGCCATCTTTGTATTCTTTTTTATCAGCTGCATAATTTGGAATTTTTTGGCGAAAATTTCGACTTGATATAATAATTATGCAGCTGTTTCAAGAGCGTATCTCTCGCATTGTCATGGCGAACTGGAAATAAAGTTCATTTATCAGCTATAATAAACCGTCATCCATCGTCAACTGCTTCTCAAATGCGAAAAAAAATTGTAATTTATCATTAATCACGCGTATATGTTAAAACATATATAGTTTAACTGCACTGTAGTTATGTATATTTTATTATAATTTTGGTTTCATAACCTCCGGAAGTAGTAGCCTAAAGCTTAACTCGCTCAATAACCGGAAGGACTTTGATTCGATTATCGACCCCGTCGCCACGTTTAAAATAGGTAAAATCTTTATCGTGACACACATGCTGTGCCACGGGACCTCAGTTTTCTCGGTCTCATCCGAAGGACCGCTTCTACGACAAGCAAGGGGTACTGAGGACCTATTCTAACCCGGATCCCCACGGGATCGTCCGTCATTAGAAGAGAAAACAATGGATCATTTACGGATTTAACCTTAAAAACGAGGAATGTTAGCACGATCAAGAACCTTTACTGCTGCGGCCTTGAGCGTCACTTCCGCTGGCAACGTTGCTCAAGGCGGGTGTGATCGGTCGACAGGGGATGCTTACGTCTCTTCGGCACCTGATCCCACCTCTGGTATATTCGTGTTTGCCCAACTCTCTATTTTGTATTCCTTAAAGGAGTTATGAAGATAGATCACTGTTCGTTATCTTCACCTCTCTATATCAAAGAAAATTCTTATTATATATATACATGCAATATATATTTAGTTTTTTTTATATAAATGTTAGGTTGAAGCATGCATGATAATAGGCGAGGGATTGGAATCTTAAAGCCCCTAGTGGGTCCAGGGCAGAATGGGGTCTAGGGACAAATTGCTTCATATACACCTCTGTCAACGCTTGGAATCACGTGATAATATAATCACATGATATAAACAATCATTCTCGGTTTCCTCTCTCTTTAAAAGTTCTGGCAACAGATGATACATTAGGCTCTTTTCATAGCCCACTGGCACTTTTATAAGACTTTACCTATTTAATATTTAGCTGTTACAAGTTTTATCGTATTTTTACAGCCTTTCGTTCTCTTGATTCCATGTTTACATTTAAATCTCCACCACGTGCATGTCCTACATTCATACGCATTTTACGAAGTAGTTCCAAATTTAGGATCAGAAAACGACGATTTTAAACAATTTACAGTAAGCATCAATTTAATTGCACCAAAACATTTCATAATATGAATAAATATTTAGTCCAAAACATAAATGTTGGATATTAGAACCTTTTACAAGATTTCTGTAAAAAGCCATTGACAGAGGTGTAGTGCGAGGAGCGCACGGAACTCTGGGTAGAGAATGGTAAAATATTTTAGTAGCTTGTCGGTCAGCATACAACTTCTGTATTGTGTCTATCAAGTTTAGGGTTCATTTTCTGACTATTGGTAAACAAGTATTTCATAAACTTGCTCAAAATGCTCAGATTCATATCTGGCTAAAACCTTTTCCTTACTATAGTGTAAGATATCGATCTAATCATCAACAGAGCTTGTCGTCAGTTAGACAATAAAAATCAGAACTCCATTCTACTGTAGATGCCTGAATATTCGCGAGTAAATTATTTTCGTGTACATTTCGCGAGACGCATTATTAGCGAAAAATGTTATTAGGAACACCATGAAAGATTTACCGTATGTAGTCGTACTGAATGGTAATTTCATGTTAGACATGAAATTTAACTCCCCCCTTCATGACTCAAAGTTGTTCTCTCTACCCTGTTTCCGTCTGACTGTCTTTTATCGTTGAATGTGTCTCGCCAACAGCCTGCAGGCTGTCCACGACTTCACGTGGCCATTCGAACTTCCGCGTGCAACGTCACATGGTCATGAATATTTCAAAATGGGGCGTTCAGTATCCGACTCTGAGAAAACATAATTAGATAGGAAATTAGTTTTATTACTTTTTAATCCGAGTGAGTTAAATTGCATAATTTGCATAAAGTGTATTAACTTATATAGTTTGATATAAAACACATGTTTTTATTCCTGCGATGATATCCAAAGATTACGGCATATATAGTTTAACGTACAGACAAGTAACTTTATTCATCTTTATAATAAAATCATTTCAGAGATAGGAAGTGAAATTTACACTGTACATACATGTATGTAGTTGAAATAAAAGAACTAGGAAGTTGGATATTGTTACATTAGAGTAAGAGCTTCTCTATCGCCATTTGACGCTCGGTATCAGGTGTGAATGTCCTCGGAGATGGCCTTAAAAACGGATGTCCCGTGTCGCAGTAGGTGTGGCACGCTAAAGAACCCTCACAGCTTAATGGCCGTAAGCGCCGAGCATAGGCCAAAATTTGAAGCCCTTCACCGATCTTGGTGACGTCTCCATATGAGTGAAAAATTCTCGAGCGAGACGTTAAGCAAGATACAATCTCTCTCTCTCTCTCTCTCTCTCTCTCTCTCTCTCTCTCTCTCTCTCTCTCTCTCTCTCTCCGATTTCTTTTATTTTATTTTAGGGGTAGTAGTAGTCTAACTTTTGCCCCTTTTTGAATCCGTCACGGATACACCGAATTTTATCTGCGACTGATGCATGTACAGTATTACGTGAAGATGGATTGCTTTGTCGATATTCATCAGAAAAATTGAACATGTTACAGAAATCTTTCTTTAGGATGAAAAATGATAGATATGAACCTTGACAAGCAATCTATTTTGAAAACATAATCTTGTGAAATACGTTTAACAGCAACAAGCTGTAATCTAAAGTATGTTGTATCTGAATTTGATAAGGCTAAGTTCTACCTGACCAATTCTAACAATCAGGACATATAGTGAAATGTGGGTTGTTTTTTTTATAATGAGCGGTTTGTCGATGCAAAAGCCATACTATATAAAGATTTCCTAATAGAAATATGTACCTTCAAAACATGAAGTTTGATTGCGAATATCGATTATCGTTAGGAATATAACTTTTCATACGTAGGTCACCATCAAATTTATCCAGGGTCTTATCTATAGCATCTCTTCAATACAGAAATCGAGTTAACTCTCTTGCTCAATGAAATGCTCATGATCACCTATACATCTTTTTTTTTTTTTTTTTTTTTTTTTTTTTTTTTTTTTGCCATTGCGAACATTACCTGTGTAGAGTTGCACATAATTTGTAAATGTATTCCTATATTATCAGTACTCTAAATCATACATTTTTTTTTTATCATGCATGAGGCCTAAATGGATTAAACAACAGGCGTAACCTATACAAGTCCTTTTCTCAAGTACAAGTATCATTAGTACTCTAACCATATATTGCATATCCCCAACCACACATGATGTCACATAAAACTGTCACGGTTAAGACATTTTCCGGCTCGGTCCGGTTCACGAAACAAAACCTTGGTTTTCGGGGGGGGGGGGGGTCGGTTCGGTTCGGTTTTATTTTGTGATAAAATAAAACAATTTAATGCATGCAAGAAGAAGTAATTATTTTCTGTACAAATTCAAATATAAATTTGTATTGCATCGTATTCAACAATATACTAAGAAATATTTATTTACAGACAACATTATGTACAAAACAAAAGGCAACATGAGCTCTCGATAGATTTTTAATCGACTATAACCTCTTATAGTTGGGGTACTGTAAATCTAGACCTATGAATGACACTTGCGGTCGTAGTAGTAAGGGGTTTTGATTAAACGTACCAACGCCTGCCGCGACACGGAGCCTCGTTTTCAAGGTCCTTTCCGAAAGACCCGTGACTTTCACATTTATATGTTGAACGTTTGGCGAAGGAGCAATCGCCGTCTATGCTTAAGTGTCAGGTTTGAGTGGGACTCGAACGCACGACCTCCCGAAGCAGACGCTCTACCCCTGAGCTACCGCGACCCCATTGCATACTCAAACTCGCATTTCAATATTTTGCTGACTGGGTGCTTTGTTAAAGACCACCAACTTTGACCTCTAGTAACTAGATTACTCCCCCTTTCTTATAAAATTAAAGCAATCCGACCCTTGTCACCATTATTACCTACCGATGTTACTTTGACTAGTTACTTTCATGGGTAAGAATATCAAAGCGCGTGTATCAAACATAAGGGATGTTATAAAATGTTAAACCGAACAGAAATCCAGAAAATACGAACCGAACAAAACCGAATGTGTTTTTGCTGCGATATTAACCCCTTTTTCAGTTAACCTTGACAGCCCTATTGTCACAATTAACTCTCTTAAGTTCAAAATTATACTTATCTTAGCGAATATATTATTCTGAATAACTATCTTTGTTTTATGTGAAGCGTATTTTACAAACACCCAATGGCATGCACACTTCAAACAGCCTGTTTTACATACTCTAGAAGGCATATGTTTCGTGGGGGTTCAATTTTCGTGGGCATTGTTGGTACCTCAAACTTGTTCACGAAATTAAAAATCTCAACGAAATGCACAACTGATTTATTTCTATTAACCACAAAAATTGATACCCACGAATTCAAAGGATTCCACAAGACGCAGTGCAACAAGAAATGATTTCTCCTAGTGCCGACGTCATCTTAAAAGTTTGAAATTTTACTATCAAAACGTAAATGTGTTGTGGTTTGTGTTTTACATACTTCGTTTCAATGAGTTTCTCTCCCTTTGCGTCCGGAGTTGTCTATCTTGCTGTATAAATTGTGTTAACGTTGGTAAATAATTGATTTTTGTCGAACTAATTACTAAAACCCTGCAGTATGACAAGTGTTTGATTAGCCCCGGGTTTGAAGTCTCCACTAATGAGATTTTGTTCATCCAAAAAAGACCCCTGTAACAGATAGAATATCTGAGGCTATCATATCACGTTCGTGAGACGTCTGAGAAAAGTGTCGGACTGTTTCCGTTCTGAACGAAGAATCTCGATGCGCAGGTTTTACGGTAAATCCCGACAACGTCCCCGTTCTCGTGTGGACTGAACGGTCGTGGAACCCCAAAAACCCATCAGCTGATCTGTATTCTAATTCTATAATAAGTTTATATCGTGGAATTAAGATTGATGTAGCGATAATCACTGAAGAGATGCGCTAATAACGGCATCATGGTACCGCTCTCCTCAAACTGGAAATATTATCTGTTATTACTGAGGTGCTTTTGTCGCGTTTTAGCGCTGCGATTGAGCTTATTTATAGACCTTTAGTTTACGTGTCATTCTGACATCACATTGGATATTTCATTCCGAAAAACATTTCCGATCTTTGTTTTCTGCAAATCGGAGTACTTTTTACGTGTGAGATTCAGGGACGACATGACAACACCTGGTATCCGCCAGCAACGTCTCGGACACTCAATCCCAGCACACTTATCCGCAAATGTCGAGTGCGCGTCTTTTCCGATAATGACTTTGTCTCTGTGACCGTCCTACTATCCGCATCTCTACACGGTTTCTAGTTTCTCAGGAATGTTTAAGTGGGTACAAGTCGTTAATGCTAAAGCCAAATCCAAGATCTGGAAGTCTAAAGCGCTCAACAGTAAGTACTGCCACTAAACACGTGTTTTATTATTTCCCCCAAGACACTGCTCCTGAAGCCCTCCCTTTAGCATTACGTGATATAAATGAAACAATTTCTTCTTGCTGTATATCAAATTAAATGGCATTGGCATTTGCAACACATGAATTTTTAGAGAGGTCTCTGAAAGTTGATTTGCGTGATGTACACAGGTGAGCTGATGGTTAGCTCTCACGTTTACTTGTGCATCAATATATACATATTCTAAAAACACAAGTCATATTTGTTAAGTGGAATTCTCTTATCGTAACGTCTTCCCCTAAAATACGTCCCAATCAATAAGTAGTATGTGTGTGAAGCCGATTTACCTTAATTGCAGTGCATGCTTATCTAATCAACTTAGCGCACAATTAGTCACAGACGGTGTCTGATCCTGGAGCTAATGAATATTCATTACTGATTCGCAAGGGGATTTCCAAAATATCTTTCTTTTTATTGAATTAATGCACTCGATGTACAACTTGTGAAATGTCGATTCTATATGTGTAGGCCCGATATTTCTTGACACCCACTACAATGCGAACGTCGACTTAGAAACTGAATACGTTAGAAAAAATACACAAAACACCGCCAGAAATACTAAAATAACCGTGGTTCCTCTCTGTGCTTATTGCAGTGTGAAAGTATTTATTTATTTGGCATAAAAAGATTACACTTCGATTCTCGTTATAGAGAGCCAAAAAATGGCCACGTGCTTCGCGCTGTGCATCATTTGTAACACACCAGTCAATATTTACATCCCCGATGTTTTTGCCTTTGATATTTTTACCAACTGTAATGATAGACATTTCCCCATGAATGCGATGCAGATGTGAGCAGTGTGTGAATATAGCACGTCTATTTTAACGACTGCATGGGAAATCTGACAGATATTAAAGTAGAATGTAAAAATTTATGAGGGTATGAACTGCAATGTCTCACGCCGGCGTACTGTTCATGAAGCGCAAAGCATCGCGCGGTTCATTCCCTCATGTATTTTCAAAAACGAAATTTTATTCCTAACATATATCGTTATGACGCATGGTACTCCCGTTGTAGGTACAGTGCATGGTACGAAATGAGAGTCACAACATCGTGCAAGGTACATGTATACCAGTGATTGTGTTTCTCTTTAACGCATTCGAGATATACAGCCAGTTTATGCTATAACTACCCCTGCTCCACAAGTTTTTAATGCTGTTGTCCTTGGCCCACAAAGTCATGTCTCAATGTCAAGGTTTCAGATCAAGGTCATAGGGCAATCGAAATTAGAAATTGTGTCGAGGTTGTACATGTTGGTGTACCTTGCTGTTCAGTTCAAGGTCGTTTGATTGTGATGCACGCGGTGATTTTTAAAATCGTGTTCACCCTGATATCAATATTATACGCAACAGAAGAATGAAGATCTCTGCGAGTGGGTGATGGTTTTAGAATCGACGTTAAACAACACACAGACACATAACCGAAACAAAAACTACTCTCCTCAACATTTATTTTACGCTGCCGATATCGCAAATTCTAAGATATATGAAAATAATCTTAGTTGCATACAATTTCTACATCATGTAGGGGTTTTGGTTTGGGTTCCGCTAAAGGATAAAAGAATTAGGATTTGGGTCATATGATTGCATTTACTGGAAAGGATTTAGAGTAGGTGTTGAAGATATAGGGGTGAGATCTGTAAAGATAGGCCTGGAGTTTGGAGTTGAAGAGGTAGGGATGCGGTCTGTAGAGATAGGCCTGGAGTTTGCGGTTGATGAGGTAGGGGTGGGGTCAGTAGAGATAGGCCTGGGGTTTGGAGTTGAAGAGGTAAGGGTGAGGTCTGTAGAGATAGGCCTAGAGTTTGGGGTTGATGAGGTAGGGGTGAGGTCTGTAGAGATAGGCCTGGAGTTTGCGGTTGATGAGGTAGGGGTGGGGTCTGTAGAGATAGGCCTGGAGTTTGGAGTTGAAGAGGTAGGGGTGAGGTCTGTAGAGATAGGCCTGGAGTTTGGGGTTGATGAGGTAGTGGTGGGGTCTGTAGAGATAGGCCTGGAGTTTGGGGTTGATGAGGTAGGGGTGAGGTCTGTAGAGATAGGTCTGGAGTTTGGGGTTGATGAGGTAGGGGTGAGGTCTGTAGAGATAGGCCTGGAGTTTGGAGTTGAAGAGGTAGGGGTGAGGTCTGTAGAGATAGGCCTGGAGTTTGGGGTTGATGAGGTAGTGGTGGGGTCTGTAGAGATAGGCCTGGAGTTTGCGGTTGAAATCATGGTAGTAAAATGTATAGTAATGAACGATTTAAAGGGATAACCAAAATTACATATCTAGTTCTAGAACATCGTAACATCGTTCCTTGTAGGAGCTATGAGATTGATCACTGTTCCTTATCTTTGCCTTTTCATTTCCGATTTCGTCTAGCTGTTTATTGCCTTTATAAACGTTACAGCAAACCTAGTAACAATAAAAAATACTCAACCTATAAACCCTTATGTAGATATTCGTTATAAATTAACAGCATTTACCCCTGTGATATTTAAGTATTTGTGAGTAGATATTTAATAAATACATTTCATTTTTTGAAAATACATGAGGGTATATGGACTGTAAAGCTTCACACCAGCGCTTCATGAAAATTATGACGTTACAGTCCATACCCCCATGTACTCCCTCGTGTACTTTCAAAACTGAAGTTTATTTCTTATATTTACAGCTTACTGTCGGAATTCACGGCCTCTGAAATAGGTGTACAAAATATATCCGTGTTCACACTCGCATTGTTTACAACTACAATGCATTCATGAAAAAATGGCTATCATTGCAAATGTAGAGATACCAAAGGCGACAAATGTGAATAGGAATTCACGACATGGTATAGTCATACAGATACATATATGGCTAAGAAAATCAATGCTAAAATGGTTAAACACATTATGTACATGTATAATCACCATTAATATGGCCTAAAGCAGATTTACGTTTGTGATTGAAACTACCAGACTCTGCATCCAAAATCAATGCATGTGTTTCTTGAAAAGAATAAGATCAAATATTGATGAAAAATTATAAAATGTTTTGAAAACGTTGAAATTTGCTATAAAGTCATAGATAAAATTCGACAAATTACCACCCACTCACTTTTTAAGAATATTTCAATATTTTTGTAAACAAACAATTTTTATGGTCATTCATAAAAAGATATCGACAAATTACAAGCATGTCCATTCATTTAATTAATGCCCCCCGCCCCCTTCTTCCCATTTTCAAACACTCCATGCATGTAATAGTGGGTTATCTAAAAAAAAAAATAAAATTTTTTTTTTTAAAAATCCGGAGAACGTTAAGTGCTGATGCATTGTTTTTTTTTTAACAAATCCGCGCGTGATTATATAGTGCCAGGTTTAGAATCTCTACTTTGGACTCCGCTTAGCGCAGTTTGTAGGTCTGCAGAGGTTAATAGCAAAATGTACGTATTTTCTTTTTTTAATATTAGTTTTTGTTTTCTATTCACGATTCATTAAGACGACTTGCGGTTTTTTTTTTTATTTATTGTACCTCATGTACCACTGATGGATAGTGTGAGTGAAAATAAATGAACTACATTTTGAAAAAATGAAATAAATAAAATAAAATAAAATGAAGAAAAAAAAAAATGAAATCCCATTGTATATGTCCAATTAAAATATGAAAGCAAACTAAAACATCTACTTCCGTTTGATTACTGAGGATTTCCACATTATATCAGATTCCGTGGAAATCCGGGTAAGGAATGGGTTCTCAGTACCCCTTGCTTGTCGTAAGAGGTGACTAAATGGGGCGGTCCTTCAGATGAGACCGCAAATACCGAGGTTCCGTGTCACAGCAAGTGTGACACGTTAAAGATCCATCCCTGCTCAATGACCATAAGCGTCGAGCATGTGCCTAAATTTGGCAGTCCTTCACCGGAATTGGCAACGTCTCCATATGAGTGATAAAATTCTCCAGAGGGACGTTAAACAAGATACAATCAATAAATCAGATTATTAAAGAAAGAACATATAGGATTTAGCAGATACATGTATATCAAGGCATTGACAATCAAGTCTATCATTATGCTATTTTACATCTGTACCTCTTTAAAGCTATGTATTATTTATATATCAGTCTTGGTTTTAATTCGTCCATAAGATTGAAGCCGAAACTTCGAAGCAGAACGGTTTTAAAATATTTCCATTTGCAAGATTTATAAATGTAGACCCTAACATCGGCTGTAAACATTTTGCAGTATACAATGTACATGTGTACCTGCACTCTGATGAACGCCAGCTCCTGATATGTCACTGCTGACTTTAGTTACACTGGTGTACATGTATCGCCCATTTAATTGTCATCAGAAACACGTCATCGCTTGTAGATGCACAAGGTGTTCCCTCTCTACATCAACTCTCATCTACACATCAGTTATTGAAGATGAGTTCAATTTCATCTTGAAATGTTCCACTCACGACAATCTATAAATTTCATATTTGAAATCCTAGAACTGCTGACTCACCATGTACATGTAGGTCAGCACACTGTAAGGGAACCCTGTGTATTACACGCCGAGGAGTTCCAAAAGGAACCTGTGTATTACACGCCGAGGAGTTCCAAAAGGAACCTATGTATTACACGCCGAGGAGTTCCAAAAGGAACCTATGTATTACACGCCGAGGAGTTCCAAAAGGAACCTATGTATTACACGCCGAGGAGTTCCAAAAGGAACCTATGTATTACACGCCGAGGAGTTCCAAAAGGAACCATGATATGTATTACACGCCGAGGAGTTCCAAAAGGAATTTATGTATTACACGCCGATGAGTTCCAAAAGGAACCTTATGTATAACATGCCGAGGAGTTCCAAAAGGAACCTTATACACTACACATCATGGGGTTCCAAAAGGAACCTCGAGAACTACACGCCGAGGAGTTCCAAAAGGAACCTTATGTACTACACACCGAGGAGTTAAAAAAGGGAACCTTAAGCACCACACACCGAGGAGCTCTAACAGCGCCGTGGATTTACTATAGTTTTCAAATTGAAAGTACGGACAGGGAACGTGCGCAGGCATGGGGGCTACAAGTAAACATTCGTATTGTACTTAAATTCTTCTGCGTTCGTATTTTAGCTGATCACTTCTTAAATATTAGTATACAATCTACCCTTGAAATACTCATTAAATATTGTTCATCACTCTGAGACTCCATATTACGCAACACGAAATGATAAATACCTTTGAATTCGGTGAATCGGAGGGATAAAACTAGATGTAGCAATTTTCTGGTTGTCGTATTTTGGATTACTTTAGAATGGTTTCTTAAACTTAAAGCGTACCGGAACAGCAACACCGAAATATTAATCACAGATGTAAAAATGCATTTGATGTCAGAACTATATATTATGTATATAAACATTTCATTTCCCTAACCTCTGCCATCAGAACTCGGTGTTTCATCAACATGTTATTTACTTGACCTTATTACACCAGGGCTTCATTTGATAAAAAAAAAAAAAAATAAACCCACATAATTATCTGATCACAGTCCTGAACTCAGTTTTATGGACTTAATAATTAGTCCATGATAGGTCTTCCACAGCTGTTCAAAGACACCGGACACCGTTGTTCTCCAAGCATATTCATTCTCCATCGACATTCGTGTGATCTATAATATATGAGTGCTTGTGATCTTATTTAATTATCTTTCTTATAATTCAACACTGATACAGTTTGTTCTTTTCTCTACTCTAGAACCCCAAAATATAATGATCTAATCACAATTTCTACCTGCAAGGTAATCTGAAAGTTCCTGCACTTGTTTGTGTATTATAGCCTTCCTTTGATGTGGCCGTCTTATTCCTCATCCTAATTGTTATGTTAACACTCCGTATTTTCCTTCAACTGTTTCTTCTTTTTAAATTTCTTTAGCAGAGACTGAAGAACTTGCTGCCTTTATTTAACTCTTTGTACTTGTCTACATTTATTTAACAGGTATACGGTGTTCTCCCAGCATGTGGTCACGTGTCTCTTTGTCATTGACAGATCTGCAAAATCTCCTTACCCTAGATCTTTCACATTCACACCTGAAACCTCTCTGATTTTCCCAATCAATCAAGGCGTCATTCTCAGAAACTGACGTAAAATACAATGTAGAGAAAAAATATACAATACGTTTAGTACATATATTTAAAACGCGTGAAATAAAAACTTAAGCTCGAAAGACAATGATTTCCGTCAATGTCTCTTATAATGGCTTTAAAATGTACATACATGTTGGGGCTAAAACCAATCAATTTGTGTTAATTAAGTCACATTGTTTGTACAATGTTAGTAGTTTTATCAACGTAGTTTGTAGTGTTACATAATGGTTATAGAAATACTCTAAATTGTAAAATAAATGAATCATTAGAATTAAATAAGTAATGGAATTCATTACCAATTTCATTTTTCAGATATGATTTAGAAATTTTATTTTCTCTTGATGCCATATATCATCTCCGTACCCTCAACAGCTAATACAGAATTACAAGGTCTAAACCTACATAGATATGTCAAATACTTGCAAATCAAATCAAATATTTTCTTGACAAAATAGTGTTTTGTGCATTCTATAATGAAAGTCAATAATTAAACGTCTCTCTGCAGCGGTCGGAGTTGTCTAGTAGTGAGGCCGCGGCGGTCGGAGTTGTCTAGTGGTGTGGCCGCGGCGGTCGGAGTTGTCGAGTGGTGAGGCCGCGGCTGTCGGAGTTGTCGAGTGGTGTGGCCGCGGCGGTCGGAGTTGTCGAGTGGTGAGGCCGCGGCGGTCGGAGTTGTCGAGTGGTGAGGCCGCGGCGGTCGGAGTTGTCTAGTGGTGAGGCCGCGGCGGTCGGAGTTGTCTAGTGGTGAGGCCGCGGCGGTCGGAGTTGTCTAGTGCTGAGGCCGCGGCTGTCGGAGTTGTCGAGTGGTGAGGCCGCGGCGGTCGGAGTTGTCTAGTGGTGAGGCCGCGGCGGTCGGAGTTGTCGAGTGGTGAGGCCGCGGCGGTCGGAGTTGTCGAGTGGTGAGGCCGCGGCGGTCGGAGTTGTCGAGTGGTGAGGCCGCGGCGGTCGGAGTTGTCTAGTGGTGTGGCCGCGGCGGTCGGAGTTGTCGAGTGGTGAGGCCGCGGCTGTCGGAGTTGTCGAGTGGTGAGGCCGCGGCGGTCGGAGTTGTCGAGTGGTGAGGCCGCGGCGGTCGGAGTTGTCGAGTGGTGAGGCCGCGGCGGTCGGAGTTGTCTAGTGGTGTGGCCGCGGCGGTCGGAGTTGTCGAGTGGTGAGGCCGCGGCTGTCGGAGTTGTCGAGTGGTGTGGCCGCGGCGGTCGGAGTTGTCGAGTGGTGAGGCCGCGGCGGTCGGAGTTGTCGAGTGGTGAGGCCGCGGCGGTCGGAGTTGTCTAGTGGTGAGGCCGCGGCGGTCGGAGTTGTCTAGTGGTGAGGCCGCGGCGGTCGGAGTTGTCTAGTGCTGAGGCCGCGGCTGTCGGAGTTGTCGAGTGGTGAGGCCGCGGCGGTCGGAGTTGTCGAGTGGTGAGGCCGCGGCGGTCGGAGTTGTCGAGTGGTGAGGCCGCGGCGGTCGGAGTTGTCGAGTGGTGAGGCCGCGGCGGTCGGAGTTGTCGAGTGGTGAGGCCGCGGCGGTCGGAGTTGTCGAGTGGTGAGGCCGCGGCGGTCGGAGTTGTCGAGTGGTAAGGCCGCGGCGGTCAGAGTTGTCTAGTGGTGAGGCCGCGGCGGTCGTAGTTGTCGAGTGATGAGGCCGCGGCGGTCGGAGTTGTCGAGTGGTTAGGCCGCGGTTGTCAGAGTTGTCTAGTGGTGAGGGCGCGGCAGTTGGTGTTGTCTAGTGTTGAGGCCGCGGCAGTCAGAGTTGTCGAGTGGTGAGGCCGCGGCTGTCGGAGTTGTCTAGTGGTTAGGTCGTTCGTTTCACAACCGGCAGTCCCGGGTTCGATTCTTGATCCATACGGCGTCAAACCTAAGGCGTGTAACATAGGCAGTGACTGTTCCTTCGCCAATCGCCCAGCATTAGAAGTGAAGGTCATGGGTCGTTCGGATATGACCTTGAGAAGGGAGTCCTGTGTCACGGTGGGTATTAAACATTGTAGATCTGTAAGTGCGATGCAAGCATAGTTCAAAATGTGAGGCACTTCACCTGTAGCTGACGTCTTTACACGAGTGAAAAATTCTCCAATTAATGGGATGTATAAAAATTTACAAACAACCTTTGCTCCCTCTACTGACTTCGGGCTCGGGTTTCTTCAATGTTTCGCAGAATGGGAAGGAGATGCATTGGTTTTTTGCGCGGTTTTTTTTTTCTTCTTCCGGGTTACAAATATTTGTATTTAGAAAGATTTTATCGTGTTTATTTCCACAATATTATGAATTTCATTCACTATTTTATGAGCGGCTTTTCGTGTCAGAATCATCGTCATCGATCATCAATGTAAGATATTTCCATCGTCGGAATCATCGTCACCATAGTCCCACCATCAGTTGTTTGTTTAACATCCCGTTGAGAATTGTTCACTCATATTGAGACGTCGCCAATTGTAGATGAAGTAACACAAATTCAAACCTGTGCTTCGCGCTTACGGCCGTACATGTAGAACTGAATGTGTCAAAACCTGCCGCGACACGAAACCACTGTTTTTAATGTCATATCCGAAAGACCCATGATTCTCACTTCTATATGCCGAGCGTTTGACGAAGGAGCAATCATTAAACTGATGAACGGGCGGGACTCGAACTCACGACCTCCCAATGTCGGAATCATGGACACAGTGGCATCATTGCAATGGGATAGCGGCCTGCATGGTGGAAGGCAGGGTTCTATTGAAACTGGAAATATGAAAACATTTACCGTCTCACTTACAAACATAAATGACGTCACAGATCATTGTATGTCACACGTAAACGCGTACATTCAAATATATCGATTAATATACTAGTATATGTTTACTAGCAGTTCTGAGTGTGCAGCGGATATATATATATATATATATATATATATATATATATATATATATATATATATATATCATGTACGTTTATTTGAACATAGGGTTTTCTTTGAGTCCGCTTTCTGTAAGATTGGGATGGGTAGGTTTGTTAGTTATGTATATATCGCTACATGTATATAGTGCATATTTTGTGCTTATTTCCCTAGCGTGTCGGATAAGTTTTAAAAAAAAAACCCACTTTAAAGAAGCAGCAAAAACCGCCTCTTTACTGAAGAGTATAATGAAATACTTTTTTCTCATTATGACATAATGCTCTTTACGTAATATATGTGTATACCGGGGGTAATGGATTGGTAATGGATATTTTGTGTGTGTGTGCTTGCGCCGCAGCGGACAGCTCAAACGGTCATGACATGATTGATAACTCTAGTAATCAAATTCCATGAGAACTAGTAATGAAGAATTGTTTTGGTAAATGAATTGTACACATTCTAGTGTGATCTCGTGTACCTCTCGCATCCCTCGCTGCTTGAGTAAGATACTTATGGGCCTTGCTTTACGCATCCTCAGTGTCAAGATTCTGTGCTTACGTAGCGGAAGTTACGTAATCATAAAAGTGTGGGATTTTTTTTGGTGTGAATTCGGTAGTCCTTGTATTAGTGGTGTCTTTAAATTTAATTTCTTTAAAACAGAAAGTAGATACCATACAGTGTTTAAGAGAAATAAACCTGTTGACGTTAAATTGTGCTTCTAAACCGGGCAGCGGACCTTACGTTAGTTTCACTTTCACGTTAGGTTTGGCATGCGCATTTTGTTTTGACATGTTAGGAGTCGATGATATAAGCATTATCACTCAGTATAGAGTGTCTCAATGTTGCAGGCTAAAACTCAATAATTAATAAGCGAATTTCCATTTCCCCGGCAAAAATCGTATATCAACTCTTTCTATGCCCGGCAGTTTAAACAAATTGAATATAAAGTAATCCCGAGAGAAACTCGGATTCTTCTCAATATGTGATGCTTCACAAAAGAGTAGCATCGCGTTTTACATATCAATATTTCTCAAAAAGCTTCCGAGAGCATTAGCTTAGCTGTTTGTGTCTCAAATACTATATTACTTTAGCAATCTAGGTAGAAGTCAACGGATTTTTCATTTTCATTAGATATTGATAATGACCCCTGTCCGCCTCTCATTGTACGTGATGATGAATTAGTACTTTGAAAAAGTATAAAGCAAGACTATCTCATGAACATCACTCGGAAAAGAACCAAACAACCTTGTAGGCGGATCCATAGGAACACGGGGCCATGCTTGTATCAATCCTATCAGGGAAGATTACACACATTTCATTTACATGTACTTTCTGTACTTTACACTTGTGGTCAAGAACCTCCATTTGGCTTTAGGATATTGTATACTTTTAAGACCTTTTTAAGCTCCAGATTTGTTGACTATTGACGTGTGGATGGTAGGGTTTTCTTTTGAAGATGAGATAGATGAAAGTTAAAAAGAACGTTTATACAATGTCAATCCGCAAAATATACTAAATTTCTACATGTAGGAATGGTGGGGCTAACCAAACTATGCCCAGTATGTTTAGTTTCAATTAAATATTTACTCACTGGTCACCTTGGAAACGGACGACGGAGGTACATGTATGTTCTAAAATCGATCTTGCTTGATTTTTTCGGTTTCGTTCAAAACCAAGAAGCCTCGGTGCATTCTAGATATCAAATTAACTGGAAAAGAAATTTAATAAAGATATCATAGAAACACAATATTGTTGATAATGTATGATATGAAAGGCCATTATTTGTTTACAAAATATTTACGTTTTCCAACTGGCTGAAAAATATCGATATCGTGTTGATATCAAAAACAAAATGCAATGATTACCTTCTTGATAATCGAGTCTTGTTGATCAAGTCGACGAATCTTTTTATGGAAAATTAAGCAATTTATAGCCACCCCATTCTCTCTGTACACGGCTCCAACACGGGGGAATGTTATCAGTGTTTGAATACAGTTCAGATAGGTCGGTTTATGCTGCGTCACCACTGAACGTGAGGACAAGAAACTTTTATTTTTCATCTTTGTTAAAACCCTTTTAGCGCCGTCTGGTATAGACAATGACTTGATAAACTGCCTTGTGTGTGTTTAAATCTTTAAATCGCGGGATAGTTTGGTGATGTGTATAGGGCTATATCTGGAAATATTTTGTGTACTTCTCTGTGTCTTCAATATCGGCAGATAGGTGTGAAGAGGACGAATTTGGCGGTTTTAATTAGGCTAATTATCGCACTGGAAAAGATGTCCAGTCCTTAGCATAGACGGCCGATATTTACTCTCTTCTTAAAAAGAAACTTCGTGAGTATACAAATTGTGCATTGGAGCGTCGACAACTCAAATACCAGATTTCTTAAGCAAACAAATACACTTAAAGTTGTTTATTTAAAAATATTAAGGAATCTCAGCTAGAGGCACAGATTTGATTGGAAATTCAGAAACAATCAAGACGATAATCCCTGGCCTGTTAGTGTTTTTGTGTGTGACTTTTCCTAATTACAGAGGCTTTATACGGGTTCAGTCCTGCCCAGCAAAAGTCAAATATTACATGTAGACGTACACCTCTCATTTTCAGCGACAATAGAATCGGTCTGCTAGATTGCATTTTATCCAGACGGCGGCATCAATCCAATTTTCTTCTTTCTCCGCGATCAATGGACTATTGTCGTGTTAATTCGTCCCGCAAATCATGGAAGCACTTTTCCTGATATTATTATTTTGCACACAAATAGAGCGATGCTGCCATTTTTTATGTGGACTTGAACAAATTTGAGAACATTGGATGGCGACTAACGTGTGGGAACATAAATTGAGGGTCTAATTTTTATTGCACTGGGGTGCGTAATGAGATTAGATCCGCCACATGCAAATACAAATTGTATGATATAATCGACGTTTGTGGCAGTCGAACGGGGAGCAATTTGAGAATTAATATTTTATGACATCGGTGAGACATTATGAAATGATGCTTGAAGCTTGACAAATGCTTCTCACGGGACTGGATGAATTTTTGGACCAGTGAATTCAGATGAAATCTTTCACACAAGGATTAAAAAATAAGAGCCCTTTCCTCTTTGATTTGCGGCCCTAGGACGGTAGAGGTTGTCAACGTTTCTGTGACACTAATTAACTTCTGATAGTGAACTCCAACAAAAATGTTTTTAATTGAAAATCTAGATGGATTTAACGAGGTTGCGATATTTGCGAAAACAGAATAGCGCTCCGTGTTTACGAAGGAGGGCAAAATCTTGGGATGAGAGAGATGAGGCGGATCCAATGATAAACAGGCGTGGATCACAAGACGACGGTCTGAACGGCGATTCCGTCCGAAGGTTATACGGGAGGCTGTTTTATCCTCGAGTCAGGACAATATCTGAATCAGCTTTAGAGGAAGGTATGAATGAGAGAGAGAGAGAGAGAGAGAGAGAGAGAGAGAGAGAGAGATCCGTTCATTCTTTGCGTCATACTAATTGATAATTTCTCAATTGTTAGTTGGTCAGATATTCACTGCCAGTTGAAAATTGTTTTCAGTAAAATACATTATTTCATTGTTGCCATTTCGCAAAAATGCGGACAACGTTCCGTCCGTCCAGAAGTCTGTGGGTTATTGCGGTCTCGTTCTGACGAAGGACTCTTTAGAGACGTTTCAGGAGCTCACGTTCCACACTCAAAGACAAAGTGGAGGACTGCGGAACATTTCGAATTGGCTCGCTTTTTTTCTGACTGCTGGTTTAAAAGATCTATTTAGGATATGGGCCTAATTCTGGTCCCTTAAATAACTTCAGGTTTGAGGCAACGTTTACCTCATTCTGGGGAAGAGTTTATGCAGTTTTTTTTTTTTTAAATATTTATTTTAATAAAATAATACTGGTGATCGTAAGATTTGACGACATTAATCTTTTGATAAAAAGAAGCGCATATGTGTACGAATTTTGAAATTCCTTTCTGTAAATATTTAGCGCATTCGAAGTCATTCACACCACGTGTTCTGGTACATCTATTTCTACGTGTAAATCTCAAAAGACAAGTTCTCCAATGTGCTCAATGATTTGAAAATCAAGATAAAAATGTTAATATTTCTGACGAAATGGCGAGAAAATATTGATTGATTGATTGTACATGTATATTGTTTAACATCCCTCTTGAGAATCTTTCTCTCATATGGAGACGTCACCATTACAGGTGAAAGGCTGCAAAATTTAGGCCTAGCTATGTTCGGCGCTTATGGTATTTGAGCAGGGAGGGATCTTTATCGTGCCACATCTGCTGTGACACGGGACCTCGGTTTTTGCAGTCTCATCCGAAGGACCGCCCATTTAGCCGCCTCTTACGACAAACAAGGGGTACTGAGGACCTATTCTAACCCGGATTCCCGCGTGAAGCGGGAAAATATGTCGAAATTATCATCACGGCTTGGTCACACAATAATGATCTCTGTTGATTTACGTCCTATTCGGGAATTACGCAGTGCACGAAATCTGGAATAAAATCCAAGATTTCACAGGGATATTCACAATTTTTAGAAGTCAAATTAAGCCTTTGTCATGTGGATTGTTTGCAAAATTATTTCTTATCTCTCTAGTCAAGCTAAAGGCATTATGTAAATGGTTGGATCGAGATATAAATTGGTGGAGAAAGAAATGTTTTTAGGGTGGGGTTGTGGTATAATATGGTACGTTTTGCTCACCAATGATGGCTTGCTGCCCCCCGCATAGAATAAGTTGAAAGGGGAGGTTCACTAAAAGGAATTCCCCTCTCTGAATTTGCATCGAAATTCCTATTTGACGATATATTTAGGCTGTATAGGCATTTCGTATATTATTGGAACAGGATATAAGCCTGGGTAGCGCTGAGGTTATGCATCGGCAGGCGTCGATCCATGAGTTTGCATGAAAGGACACTGTTAGATTTAGAGGGGTCTGGGGGCCGGCGAGGCCCCAGCGGGTCCAGGACGGAGCTTTGGTGGTGACACTGTATGACAGATATCTGAATGAATAATAAATCCTGAAAAACGTTAAACGTTGAAGACTTCTGTACACGGTTTTAAATTTCGTCGGAAAGAAAAACGATGCGTCAATAGAAAGCTGTGAAAGCAATGAAAACCTGCAAAAATATTCATGATGCTGCATATTTTATATCATGCAGTGCCGGATGTATAGGCGATCGTTGGGGGGGGGGGGGGGGGGGGGGGGCTTCTTTGTGACCAAAAACGAAAAAAGAATAATAATCATACAAAGAAGTGCATAAAAATAAATCAATTATTTGTTGTTGTTTATTGAATTTATCATGTATACTTAGTATAGCTAGAATAATCCATAAAAGAACTTCAACCCCCAGACCCCCAGCTTACTGCCCCCTTCCATTTTGACAAATCCTGGATCCACCACTATTATATAGGGATTTCCTTAGAAATTTTACACAGGGTCTCAACATTTTAAATATCTATAATAAAAATAAAATGTCTTCCTGTATTTGTTCAAAAGAAGACAATTTTTTTTATTATAAATAATTAAGAAGTCGAGAGCCTGTTACAGACTATATTTATAGACATCAACTATCTACATTGAACGAATGTGTCCATTTACGTATCCTGAATTATATTAACTTTATGTATATATACAACTTTTGTTTATATTTATGTTTATTTATTCAATGTAAAAACGTTAAACCTATGAACTGTATGGTTCTTAGTAATAAACAATACAATATTTTAAATTTAACCTTATGCCCAGTTCCATATAGCACATTGTAATGTACACGTAATGGTCTACATCTAATAAACAGGTGCCCCGTGGGGATCCGGATTAGAAGAGGTCTGCCTCTCTATCTTTCTCTCTGTAGAGGGGGAGGGGCGCCCCTGCCCGAATTTCCTCATGTTCAGAATCATGCCTTAGAATGCGCCATTGTTATTAGATACCGAAAGAGTGAAGTAAAGTGTACAAGATAAATGACTGCCAAGTATTCATTGCTCGCGCCCCCAATAACGCGGTGAAACCGATAAATGTCTACACCTGCATTACATCACGGGCACGTGTAAACCATGGAATGCAGCGTCTCCTATCGTATCAGAGACTTTGACAGAAAATATACATATTTATCGAGAAGTAGTTAATTAATCTTGCTGAGCCAAGCCACATTTTTCTTTGCTTATGCACTTTGACAACGCATATCTAATACAATAATCAATTATTAAGAATTTCAAATTTCCTTTCGTCCTGAACTTCAGTAGAGTGATGCAGAAATTGTTTTAGACTCATCTGATTTACTATATCTACCAATTTCATTTAAGTCTATGAAAAGGATGCACCCTCTCAGGATCTGGTCCACGCAAAAAACACCCCCAATACATTCACAAACTTTCCAAGTGTATCTCTGCAACTTTGAGCAATCTAGGATATTTCGCTTCGCATCTTACTCGATTGGATAATTTCCGGGAGATCACGTGTCAAAAGACGTTTACTTTTCAAAGGCCCAGAAGCTGTAAAAATACAATACCCATATTTTGATATTTAAAAAACCCACTAGTCTGGGCTCTTTATGAGATAAGTACTGAGAATCCGTTAAAAATTCAACAGAATGGCCCCCGTATTTTGGAATTAAAGAAGATTAGCCTAAAGACCGGAGACTGTTCGAATTCTTTGTTTAGTGTTCAGACAGTGTGTTGACGGAACAATGATCAATATTGTCATGTATTTTAAAAAGCTGTTTAATGTGTCAAGTGGCCCCCCTCTCGGGGTAGTTAAGGACAAAATGAGGAGTACAAATGATGTATAATAAACCCTGGAAAAGTTAATTACGCGATGATGAGCGGTGGACAGGATTTAGGGGTCGACTTGGAAAAGGAAAAATTCATCAATGCACAAAAGTGGTTGCATTTGAAATGGAATAATCTCAGAAGTAAGATTAGTCTATTGTGTATGAATGTATAACAATCTTATTTCAAAATGTTTTTGACATAATAAAATAAATAAATCAAGTCCGAAGCTAATTTTGAAATTACGTGCACTTATTACATAAATTGCATTGAATTTCTGTACGATTCCATGTCTGTTTTGCAAAACCTTCAGATTAGGTAAAAATGGCACGAAGAATATTTAGACTGCGATGATTTTTATTTCAATATAGAATTGATATTTTGTGTTTTTTCTGGCTTTCAATGACGATATTGAATTTTGTTCTAGAGCTAGGGCTCATAAAGAATTGATATTCCCAAATTGATATTGCCAATTTATACGAAAATGAAGATAATTCTTAAATCATTGAGTGTTGAAGGTGATCAGAAATGGGTTATACCAATTTAATGTAGTCCTTAGAAAATAACACCGTACTAATTAAACCCGTGTAATATTGTGTGCTGTATAGAAAAATCATTGTAGAGAAATATACACTTAGTCACGCGTTGTCACTTTGTAAATTTTGAATGCAAAGTTTTGTCAAAATTTATAATTGTCAGAATTATGTTACACTTTATTTACAAATTCGAAATTTACAAATGAACATATTTACAAAACGAAATTTAGAATAGCACATTTTTAATTTAAAAAATTTTTTTTTTTATTTATTTCATTTATTTTTTATTTTTATTTCATTTATTATTTTTTTTCTTGCTTTTATAAATCCCTGTCTTCAATGTGAAATAACGACATCGTAAGACAAATTGAATTCTGTTCAAAGCAGAAAAAAATATGAGAATATTATAGAATTTCTAGAAAATGTATTAATTTTTATAACTACATGTATTTTGAATTCAAAATTCATAATATGAAAAAAAATCTAACGAAATTTCTCCAGATTTCTTTTTTCTAAATCCCCGCCTGCAGTGTGAAATCAGTATCCACGACATTGTGAGATATAGCTAAAAATTCACCCAAAGGACACGTGACTTCAACTCACACGGCATTGGTAAAGTCACGTCTAAGGTTTGGTGCGGTCGCTAGGGATCGAACCCGTGACATTTCGGTTAAATCTGTACGACAGCTGTAACGTAGAGTGAATGTTAATATGACGTACTCGTTCACCTCTTACAAGGCATATGTCAACAATGCTTAACTAACATTCAATAGTCATTTAAAAACTAAAATAGACCTAATGGATAATTTTATAAACAGGTGTATTTGTATCGTTTAGTGCTAATAGGTCAACAGAAATGTAAAGGAACTGAATATCTGATCTATTTCTCATGGTAAATTTAAAGATTTTAACATTTCAATTCCTCAACAGAAATTTCTCTCCATTTTCGTCGCCGAAATGAAAACATTTAACGTCTGCTAAGAGCCTTGTGGCGCGCGTATACACCTCATTGAATACTCCGCCACAAATCTTCTAATTGTGTATTGTAATCTTCAAGAATAAATATTTGTCTTGACGAATTCAAGATCGAGTAAACCTATCAGGTGTAATTGTTATATATATATATCAGACGATTTAGGATTTGTTTCAGCAGACGATCTGCTGGAGTTCTGCCGGATCTGTATGAGAATTCATGATTATTCATTTACTGATTTATAAGTAATGATGATTGATGTATTCATTTCTTACAACAAAATACACCCCACCCCACCCACCTTCCAATGTATAGTACATTGTGATGAGCAAAATAATTATTTGATGAAATATACAGCATATTGAACGTTTTTATATTGTAACTGCAAACACAGCTAGATGTCGTTTGAGAAGTATAAAATTACATTCATAAAACTGAAATATGCCCGGATTACACGTGTATTAAAGAAAATAGTCTCCACCTAAAGGACTAAAAATTGCAATATAAACAAATATCTTCAATAGAAATCCCATCCCAGCTGAATAAACAGTGTGCGCTCAATTTTCTGTCTCCTAAAGCAAAATTATCCATTAAAACATACTGCATCGCCTTTACGGTCACCATTTGTGGGATCTGTTCTCGACCGAACATTCCTTGTGTTGGGACTAATGCGGTCATTCAAAGGTTTGTTTTCATTTTCGATATACTAATACCAATATTTCCCCCTTCCATTGTGTGCATGAAATGAACTACTCGAAAATTTCAAACACATAGACCCGCATGGGAAGACCATACATTTAAAAGTAAGAAAACAACTTACTTTAATTCCCTTATTAAGGGGTTTTTGTCAAGAAATCTTCGAATATTTTTATTTAAACATCCAGAAGTGTTTATCTAAGGGTTTTTTATACGACCTTCTGTCCACCTGAAATTGGGACTGATTTTCCATCATGCAAACTGAAACTATGCATCGTAGAAATAGTGAATCTTCGTTGCCAAGGAATTTTAAGAGCACTCGGTTTGCTAGACGTGTATCGGTTACATTAGGGAAAATTCGCTGGGAGCTGTTACCGCATAAGGGTAGGCGATCTTCTTCTGTGCAGTCCTAGTAGACAGGCAGAATTCAATTTCAGATCCATTATGTTTCCTAATGCAATTGAACCTTTGGTGAAATGAAGTTTAGTAGGAAAAGGTTTGCACCTAAAATGCTTCTGTGTGTTAATTTCATTTTGATATAAACCATAGATCGGGAAATCGAAATGTAAGCCGTTTAGAGCGTTTTACAAAAGCGCCATTTTTATTAAAAAATTCAAGAAAACCAAAATTCATTTCGGCCTTTACAAGTGCTTTCCATGCAGTTTGAAACTACAATTTTTTCGATGAAGTTTCGGTTGCTGGTGGCATTTCTGTGGTATGTGAAGTGTTTAACGTCCCTCTCCAGAATTGTTCACTCATATGGAGACGTCTCGTTGCCGGTGAAGGGCTGCAAAATCTAGGCCTATGTTCGGCGCTTACGGCCCTTGAGCAGGGAGGGGTTTTAATTGTGCCACACCTATTGTGATACAAGGCCTCGGTTTTTACGGTTTCATCCGAAATACTGTTTATCATGACGTTTTGGTTTACGATCTCTACGTACATGTAGTACGTCAAAGTTTGTGTAATCCAACATGCACGTCTACACAGCATACAAATCATGTCAGTTTGACCTGATTCTGAATAGAAGTGGGTTTGTTTTTTTTTAGAATGATCGATTTATACGTTTTCGATTTCCACTTAGATTATTGATGATATTTTGTTTTGCCCGCCCTGATGCCATCGTTTTAGAATTAATTTGATTGACAACATTGTTATACCATGGGAGCTAGCGTGTGAGGTCGGATTTCATTTTCATGCAAAGCTTGATTTTGGTGTCTCTAGACGTTTTCAATTTGAAGTTGAAAATGATTGCATAACAAATTACATAACAATTTCCTATTTCAGATTGAAAAGCATAATTAAAAATGCATGTACATGCCGGAGACGAACCTTTAATCAAACGCATAAAGCATTTCTTTTCATTTTCTAATCTTTCCATATCGAAGTTTTACGTAAATGTAGGTTTGTATTAACTTTATCCTATATTAAGTATTAATATTCACACGCGTAGACATGTTTTATAATTGCTATTTTCACAAACTATATCCCATCTTGTACATTCTAACGGAAAATTCGCTTTTCATTAGCTCAACTGAGTTAAAAGCTCAAGTGAGCTATTCTGATTACCTTTTGTCCGTCACCTGTCCGTCCGTCTGTCCGTAAACTTTTCACATTTTCACCTTTTCCTCCAGAACCACTGGGATAAATTCAACCAAACTCGGTATAAATCATTCATGGTAAAAAGGAATTCGAGTTTGTTCATATGAAGAGCCATGTTCCCTTCAAAGGGGAAATAATCACGAAAATCCAATAATTGAGTGGGGATCATTTCAAAATCATCTTCTCAAGAACCACTGGGTCAGGAAACTTCACATTCACATGACAGCTTCCTGACATAGTGCAGATTTAGGTTTGTTAATATCACGGCCACCGAGGATAGGGTGGGGCCACAATAAGGGATGAAAGTTTTACAGACACGTATAAATATATAAGGATACTCTTTAAAAATCTTCTCACGTACCACTTGGCCAGGAAAGTTAAAATTCATATGCCACCTTTCTGATATAGTGCAGATTAAAGTGTGTCAAAATCAAGCCCCGGGGGTAGGGTGAGGTCACAATGAGGATCAACATTATACATGGGAATATATAGGGAAAATCTTGTTAAGAACATTGGGCCAGAAAAGTTTACATTTAAATGAAAGCTTTCTGTCATAGTGCAGATTCAAGTTTGATAAAATCATGGCCTCCAAGCGTAGGATGGGGCCACAATAAGGGATCAAAGTTGTACATGGGAATAAATAAGGACAAATCTAAAAATCTTCCTCTCAAGAACTACTGGGTTAGAAAAGTTTAGATTTTCATGAAGGCTTCCTGACATAGTGCAGAGTCAAGTTTATTAAAACCATGGCCCCTGGGTGTAGGGTGGGGCCACCATAAGGGATCAAAGATTTACATATAAATGTATAGGGAAAATATTCTTCTCAAAAACCACTATGCCAGGGAAGTTTAAATTTACATGGCAGCTCGCTGTCTATTCCAGTTTGCTAAAAATAATAGCCTCCAGGTGTAAGATGGAGCCACAGTAGGTAATCAGAGTTTTACATAGGAATATATAGGGAAAATCTATAAAATTTCTAGAACCACTAGTTTACATGAAAGCTTCCTGATACAAATTCAAGTTTGCAAAAAGCATGGTCCCCAAGGATAGGGTGGGGCTACAATAGGGGATCAAATTTTTACATACGAGTATATTGGGATCTTCTTTTCAAAACTCACAGGGACAGAAAAGTAGAAATTAACATGAAAGCTTTCTGATAGAGTTGATCCAAATTTTTGCAAGTCATATCCCCGTAGGTAAGGTGGGGCCACAATAGGGGATCAAAGTGTTATATACTGATATATAGGGAACCTCGTTAGAAATATCTCTTGGACTGTATATGCCAGGACTTTTATATTTTGTGAGTACATTCTTTACGGACAGACCTTTCATGTGTTGCAATGCTGTGTGATCTGGAAGTTTGACTTACTTTTAATAAAATTCTGATCTACATTGTATTCAATATTTCCTCAATTATTTAAGATAGAGCTTTCATATTTTGTTTATGAATTTCCTATGGCAAGGTCTTAAATTTCGTATCATATCATGATCTATGACCTTGTGTCATTGGTCTTATCCAGAACAGCAATATCATATTAGTCATATTGGTGTTAAGGCATTTCCGTGGTATGTGAATGCATTTTTAATTATGTCGTGATCCTTTGGAACCACAATAGGGAATCAAAATTTTCATGGGAATAAAAATTTATTTTAAAAAATTCTTTTAAAAATCACAATAGCTGAACAATGGCAGAGCCAAGGTGATTCAGGTGAGCGATGTGTCCTATGGGCCTCTTGTTTTGGAGATCGTGGTTTCAAACAAAACGAAATTAGCTCTTGTTGGCTGTCACATATTATAGTTCATATTCACATAACTCCAATCCATGCACACTTATTCTTCTCGATATAAAATCGAAATTCGTCAAACAAAAATAAAATAAATAAAAAATACATGTAATAATGAGGAAAAAAAGATACGGAGAAATATTTTTGCCAGATGCTTTTTAGTAGAAAAAACTTAAGTTATTAATTTAGTCTAACTAATTTGATTTGTACAACTTAAGTGCCTTGGAATCAAATTGTCTCAGCAGCTGTTAAAGGAAATGCAGAACCATTGAATACTGAGAATGATTGACTGCACTTATTAAGAGTACTCAACGGAGATAAACGAACGTTCTCCGTACAAACTATCTGATTATATGAAGGAGACTGTGATAAAGCATTTATTTACAGAGAGAGATGAACAGAGGGAGTGTGGAAAGAGAGAAACAGATGTCAAGAACGAACAGACGACAGACCAAGACAAACCGCCTCCAGTTCCTCCTCGAAGGTCAAGGTCAAATAAAAAATTTCTTAGCAACAGTTGGTCCCATAATGCGCAACGAGAATGGAAAGGAAATCCGGAAAATTGCGAAGGTGTTCCGAACACGAGTGTGGGGCAAACCCGAACGGAGTGGGGCTCCCCTCAGTTTACACGGGTTTCTAATCCCGATGAGAGTTTGGTTACCGATACGCACGAACAATGTAATCTTGACCTTGCCATTGGTCAACTTCAGGTCAATGTGACAGACACTAGTCCACGTGTGAAACCCCGCCTTATGACCTCGAGGTCATCGAGTTCACTAATCAACCCGAGAGACTGTGCTACCGAGAACTTTCACGAGTTTCGAAGACGGCTGTCTGCCAAGACTGACGTTATAAATAGAGGGGACTTTTATTCCGGACTAACATCAACGAATTCTGATAAAAATTTAAATTCAATTCCAAATACCTCAGATTTGCCAGATCTCCGACGGTCCCCGAACTCTTGGCCTCGTCTTCTAATGAACCCAGTGGAAAGTACAGAAGCCGATGAAATTTGCGATCATGTGAATTCCTTGGACGCTGCAAAAAATGACAAAAGTGTGGCGAGATCCAAAAGTTTGAATGACACAGTGTCACGAGAACAAAGTCAGATTCGCGGCTACAGACCGCATTCATTTAACGGACTACGTGATAGAGGACTGTTGACAGATACAGGCACTATTGATTCTGCTCCAGCGCGGATGGATACCTCGACAGTAATGAGACCTCCGAAATTTGAGAAAAGATTTTACAAAACCTTGAACAGGTAAGTCTCGGATGAATGTTATATTTCATGCACCTTATATAGGTGGTGCCTGATAACTTACTCTTTTCGTTATTTTTAAGAAATCTGGGGGGGGGGGGGGGATTATACATTTCGTGTAATTATTGTTTTGTCATCTACAGCTGATTTTTTGAATAGTTAATTTTATCCATATAGATCTAATTGGGTTTTGTTTTTAGGATTTTGAATTTTTTTTTAGCCAAATTCAGATGCATTGAACTTATGAAAGTTAATTGTTTTCACAATATTGTGGGGGTTTTCTCCACTGAAGTAAATGAAATTTGCATGCACTTCATCAATTCATTTAATTATGCATCTAATTGCTGTTCAAACGCACAAATTCAAACAAATCGATTCATCTTCCAAGATGTGACGCAATATATAAAATCAGCACATGGCATGTTTTAATGGAAGTACAAATACATAACATATACTATATTTTCGTAGCAAAAATCTTCCAAAAGTATGTTGTTAGTTAAACATTTCAAGCTCCAGTACTCCGTCAACTTGATGTTATCGTAGGTTAATGTAAAATTTAAGACACCTCGATTTTCAAAATAAGTCGAGTACCCATCGTTAATGCGCCACCCAGCGATATAAGCTATACAATGTCACACCTTCGCTGAGCTCTTTCCGTTTTTCTCTTTCCATTAGATGGATAAATAGTTTGATATGAAATTCAGAAGACAAAAATTTGGTGTTTTTTGTTTTGTTTTTTTTTTATAATTTGTTGATTGCTAGATTTTGATTTTGTTTTTCATTGATATGTCTTTCATTTTCGTTAAGGTTTGAAATAATAGAGTTTTGCCCATCTTTATCCTACAGATATACGGTTTCTAAATGACCCCCATTGTGATAAAAAGCCACTTGTGGATATGACTAAGTTTGCAGGTCATATTGTTTAAAGAGCGTCTTCACGGCATCTTATAGTCCGATTTTATGAAAGCCTAGATTTTTATCTTTAAAATGTTCTTCTTTGTGTGAAAACTTTAACATCCTTATTCCATTAGTGATATTTAATTTTTAAATGATTACTGATGATTAAAATTTCCGGATGTTATCCGGCAGTGACTTGATTAGTACACGCAATTTGCGCTGAGATGTGTATTGCATAAGCATATGTGGTTCATTCCTCCATTTTATTTTGATTTTATGTACATTGTATTGTGTCTTTTTTCTTCCTGGAACACATTTCGGTATTTTCCCCCGTAAAATTATGACATGTAGTTCAGAAAAGGAGACTTTAGTCCCAGGGTCATGAAACATCTCGTACAAAAAAAAAAAAAAAAAGCTGTATACTGCGCAAACATAGTATACACGATAGTTATAGTTTTCAAACAGTCCAAAATAAAATGGGGTACGAGATTATAATACTAGATATGCTGTTAAAAACCATCGTATAGATGATGGAAATTTTGATAAGTAAGTATGAATTTGTTTTATGATTCAGTCTCCTCAAACATGGCAAGATTCCGTCTAGGCCTTTAAATATATGTACCTTGATTTCTTCTAAAATGTTCTAACCCGGTTCTCAACCCTCTGCAAAATGCCACTCATTATATGCGATACATGAATAAATTTGTCTTCATTTCATGAACCGTACAGCATCCTTCTGTTAGTTAGCTGGACCTACTGAACGCACCCAAAGGATGCTCGGATTCATAGGATATCGAGCATTTTCCTAAAGACAAAAGCAATCTTTAAAACCTTTTCGCATCAAAAGAGGGCATGACTAGGGACAGTACTTGAAAAGGAAAGTAGAAAGTAACTACTTTCAATTTACAATTAACATGTACTTCTATAAACCCATGTAAAAAAAAAACATGTGACAAAATAAAGTGATGGTTGGAGTATATTGTCTTTCAACACCACTGTTGTTCTTTCTACATGAATGGACATAAATTTGTTTATTGAAGCAAAATTTGGTGACAGTTGTATATGAAAATAGCAACCTAACCAAATATTTTGAAGTGAAATTTGATCTACAAGAACCATGTCAGGTTAACTTATAAATGGAATCTTAATCTGCGCTGTTCATCAACGATATATTAAATAAGATCTACTCAACCGCGTGTCGCCAGTCAAATGGTCAGTTCAAGACACTCTGGACTATTGACTGGACGATAGCTAATCGGGTTTCACATCTGGTGAATGTTGGGCACTTGTTGATTCTTGTCTTTGAGTAGATCATAATCCATTCAACTCTTCTGACCTGGAGTGAAGTAGTGCTTACGTTTAAGCTACTTTACCTGAGCATAAGGCTGCCACCAAGGAGCGCTACTGTTTGAAAGTTAAACGTACTTCCTTTTCTTATGTCAGCGCATGAATATATTACTGGGGACTTTTGAGTGAGCCATATCACACCTTCAGCTTTCTTTGATAATAACAGACATGATAGAAAGCGTCCACTATAACGTATAATCCCATATTCAAAGCTCAATTCCTATACAAAAAGATTTGTTTCTTTTGTAGCGGTCAGTCGGGTTCGATCGCCGGTGTCAAGATATCTCAGTTGGTAGAGCACCTGACTAGAGATCCAGGGGGCCCGGGTTCGAATCCCGGTCTGGTCCGTTGCATTTTCTCCCTTCCTGTTACATTTGGTGCTGTGACCAGCCCTTGGAACTGACATGTGAAAATGCCTGCCAGGGGATTGAGATCCTGGGTTGATGTCTTCAGGTGTGAAGACATTTAAGGATAGAAATGGAGCGGTCAATCGGGTTCGATCGCCGGTGGCCAGATATCTCACTTGGTAGAACACCTGACTAGATATTCAGGGACCCGGGTTCGAATCCCGGTCTGGTCGGTTGCCTTTTCTCCCTTCCTGTTACACTTTAGATGTAAACAGAATCATACGAAACAGTTATTTTATTTCCCCAGTTTATTGTGTATTCATAAATAAAATAAAGTTTGGCTTTAATCTTCATCAGCATTAAAGAACGGCCATCATTATTCGAACATGCAGGCCAGAGACTATATGAAGGAGTTCATCGCTGATTAGACAATGACAATTATAGTTTATTTTCATAAACTGACAAAATGTACAGTGTGGAGATACATTACACTAATAAAGCTAAATACAAGCATGAATTACAGTATCTGATGATGAGCTAACCAAGAGAGCTAACTCTCTCAATAATAGTTTTTATGAATTTACATAGTGTCATCAATTTAATTTTATTTGTTGTGTTAAAAAGTTGTTCAAACGTATATACATGAAGAGAGGGGTTGAAGGTTACTGCAAAACACGCCCGAGTACCCGTATATGCAATGTATAGTAAATAAATGTTTATAAATTTATTAAACCAATGTTGACTGCGCAGATTTGTTGGGGGGAAATCAATACCAATTAAAATAAAAAACAACAACAGTGAAATTACTTTGATATATAATTGATTTATTTTCTTTAAATGTTTGAAAAGTTCAACTCCCAGGAGTACTCTCTGTACTTTGATTTTACAACTGACATCCGAACCTGCCCCGCGACTTTGGGTATATATATAATTTTCCTTGAAAAACTGTAATAATGTCGCTGTAAAAAGTAATTTAGACTGCTTGTATCGCCTGTAACCTTCGTGAAAGATACCACAAACCGTAATTATTTTTCGATAGACTTTGATAAAGTGCACGTGTCATCTCTCAAATAAACCAGAAACTGCACCTCATGCGCAACTCGTGTGCGTATACACACAGAAGAGTCCCGTAGTAACGATCAACCTTTTTTCTCGGGTATTGGATTCGTTTTCTAATAAACACAAATTGAAATTGTTCCATTTTCGTTTGAAATTGAGAATAAAATGTGTTTATGGAGCGGCAAAATGTCAGTATGTTAACAAATCACAATATAAACTGCGTCTTAACCATACGACACCGTCATTATATTCTATCCTCCCGTGTCGTTACTCGTCTTGTTCCACAGGAGATTGCTCTTGTTCTTGATAAAGGTTCTGATTGATTTACATTGCATGAGAAAACCCCTATGATATAGATTTTTCTCTCTCTTTGGATTTTTGTGTATCATCTGACTTTAAGAATGGATTTGGAATATAAATGGAGACGAAACCTGTAACGTTGAATGACTATCGAGTTGAAATTATTGAATTGGTTTTTTTTTTTTTCAGTGCTGTTGATATTTCGCGCGAAAACAATTTGCAGACGGATTCCGAGTTGCGCGCGGTGTATGGCGGGATGCTGGACTTTGAGACCGGCTCTGTCAACATTCTACCATCTCCTCGTGTGTCACCCGACATATTCCATGACATTCCAGGATTTGCCGTGACGTCAGAATCGGATGATAACTCGGGTAAAATTCTGGTACTTTAAAGAAATTGAATACATGTATGCATTGCAGATTAGCAAATAGTGTTCCATAAGCGATTGAATTGTTTGTACATGTAATAACTCCGTGTTTACCTTTGATTGATTTCGAGTATGCGTGATGTTGTGCAGTACTGAGAGTGAATGCAGATCTAAACTGAAGTGCTGTAATGTAACTTGGATAGACACGCTGGAGTTTAAATTTAGCTGCATGTAATATATGTTTACACATGGAATTTGGAATTTATAGATATATGCACATGATACGCATCTCAATTGTTTGATCAAATCTCGGGTGTTCGTTCTTTTACGATGTAAGTATACACTACCTATCGTGGCTTATGCAGCTTAGATTTAAATTTACTATTGCTGAAAGCGGAATTCTTGTTTAAAACCTTCAACTATATTGCATTCGTGATTTTCATCCGTTACAGTCAAAACATTTGACGTCACAATGCGATGGGCGGATGTTAACGCCAGCGCGGAATAAACTGATCTATCGCCGCACGGGCGGGAACATTTTCAGCGTGGGTACCGTGCTGGGTTAGCATGCGACGTCAAATGTTTTGACTGTAACGGATAAAAATACCTAATGCTGTATATTTCATTTCTTGCCACTTAATGTTCGGGGTTTTATATTTATAGATATTTTTTGTATAGTGAGTTTACTCGTACTCCCTCTTTCAGCGCAAATGGGCATACAGAACGAGTTTGGAGTCATATTCCTTTGTAAATAGAAAACAGTCGTTTTAAATCGATGTAGATTCTACACTACTTGACTCAACTAAATATGTATGATTGACGAAAATTAATGAAAATATTGGAATTTAAGGCGAAAGTCGGGCAATTAATTGCATCTCGTGGTTGACCTTGTTGGTATAGATCTACGGTTTTCAGGATTTGCTTCTTCCTTTTTTTTCTTCTTTTTAAATATATACAATATGAAAGTTACAATCTTTGTGAAGATATATTATACCGGTAGATCTAGGCGATTCCCTGACCAGTGGTCACCAGTTACACTTACAGATGATATTTTTGTATTATAGATCTAGGCGATTCCCTGACCAGTGGTCCCTGTTACACTTACAGATGATTTTTTTGTATTATAGATCTAGGCGATTCCCTGACCAGTGGTCCCCTGTTACACTTACAGAAAGGACAACAATTCCTCGCCGTGCCCAGAAAAGTTAGTATCGAAATTCTACATTTGTTCTTGGTCCTAGGTGGGATTGATTGATTGATTGATTGAATATTGTTTTACACCCCTCTTGAGAATATTTAATATTTAATTCCTGGAGACGTCACTATTCAATGCCGGTGAAGGGCTGCAAACTGTAGGCCTATGCTCGGTGCTTATGGCCTTTGAGCAACAAGGGATCTTTATTGTGCCACACCTGCTGTGACATAGGACCTCGGTTTTTGTGATGCCATCCAAAGGACCGCCCCATTTAGTCGCTTCTTACGACAAGCAAGGGTCACTGAGGACCTATTCTAACCCGGATCAAGGGAGTTAAAGGTTAAAGATATGTGCAACTGTAGATCTAAATAAAATAACATTTTGATTGAACTCATAACACTGTAACCATGCAACCTCTCATTCAAAAGAAAAATGTCTGATAGGAAATCTGTGTCGTAATGTTTCTTAAAATAACATTTTGGTCAGATTACACTTTCAAAGACAAAAAATATGTACATATGTACATGGTTGACAGGCATGTATACTTACTGTAAGAAATAGGGCAAACAAGAACAGAATGAGGTATTTAAAAAAACCTAGGATCACAAAGCTTGTTATTGAACAACAGTGTTCTAAACATGGCCTTTTTGCACTTAGATTTAGTTGATTAAACTTGATTTGTCTGTTGGTGGCAACACAACATAAGCAACACAAATCAATCATTGCATGAAATAGATATATAATCATGTCTTGTAACAATATTACAGATAAAAAAGTTTAATACTACATTTAGTAATGGAAATAAATATTGACCTTTTTGCACTTACATACAAAAAAATCATGATATCAAATTTGAGTGTTTAAAATGATATATTAGGAGTAATGTCAATTTCTAAAATGTCACTTTTTTTTTCAAGTTTTTTTTTAAAGAAATTAGAATGAAACTTTAAACAGTGGGGGTTAGAGGTCAATTTTTTTAATTATTGGCGAAAATACTGAATTTTTATGTGTCCTGTTAAAATATATCAACCAAATTGATAAATTGCAATACTTGAACTAGTTCCAAGTCTTTTAAAACTAAAATGCACGTACAGGAGTATAAAAATAGAAGATATAATAAATTGGATGAAACAGAAACTGTCAAATAAAGCAGATTTTGAACTGTTTGATTAATCAATCCTTCCTCCACAAAATATAGTCCCTGCCAAACCCTTTCAAAATTTGAATTGACACAAAAAACTTTTCATCTGGATTAGGGTTTAGTAATAGATGTGTAATATGTTTGCACCAATGGGATCAGTATTGAAGCAGTGAATAGTTGTGCTCAAAAGCTCAGGAGTTACAGTGTAACTTCCATAAGTTAATATGCCTTGTAAAGGTAACAGAGTATTCAAATGGTACAAAGTATTGAAAACTTATATGCATACGTAGCTGAATTGAAAAGTGCAATTTGTAAGGCTATTGTGACTATGCAGTATGGTATATTCCTGTATTTATTACGAACTTTTTAAAAAAGTTTAAATCTTTGGTTTTTTGTTTGTTTGGGGGGGGGGGGGGGGGTTCGTTATATTTGGTGGTCAATCAACTGAAGCTTTACAAGATTTTGATAAGCTTAAAGCTTGCACATCGAAATTTTGTAAAGTTCATACTACATGTAGGTATAAAATGTAAATGAATTTTCATCCTTGTTTTTGAAATTGACCTTTCTTTTCCTCTCAGTTCATCACCATATGATAAGTGGTGCAAAATAGTTAGATGTGCATAATTCTCAGCTGTTATGGCCGATTTACACATCACGGTAAATATGCAAATTTACGTGTGGGGGCAATTTACACCAGATACGCGAAATCGGAGCAAGACGAGAGTGTCTTTGTACCTGCCCTCATGAGTGAGGACAGGCCTGAGTGAATTGCTACTTTTGACAAAATTTCATATTTCACAATTTTTCTTAAGTGGAATGTCGAAAAGAACATATGCATCGCACATTAACCCCAAAATTAACACCCATGATTTATATATATATATATATATATATATATATATATATTGTTTATTTTTTGATTTTGCTGATCTTTTAACTTTTACTATAATCTATTGTAATGGATTGGCGTATTCATATTTTAAAGTATCATTCATTAATTAAATACACGAGAATTAGTCGTTATTGCAAAAATCGATAAGTGAAAACCTTGTCATATAGTCCATGATTCATTTCTGAAAAAGTGATAATTATATATATATATATATATATATATATAGTGTAAATTGATAAATTGAGCCTCAGTTTCTTCAGTTCTTTAAGACAAATGGTGTAGGCGATCGTGATCTCAACGATCATTTTGTTTGAATAGGAGAATGTTATACTGTGCTGTAGGTACTTATATGTGTACGTGTATAACTGTGAGTACATTATTTTTTTTTATACTGCTTCGTTGTTGAAATAAAAACATGAGCATTAATATTGGATGAACATTTGTCACAGTACTTACTCAGCTATTGAATATTAGAGTAGAGGAAGTAACACTTGAGTGTTTTCAGTCACACAGAGGGAGAATGCGGCATACTTCAGCAAGTGCGAGCTGTTCCGAGGAGAGTGATAATGAACCCTCCCCGCCATTATCACGTAGAGGTCGAAGGGCGGCGATCGTGGATACAAAGGTATTAGATATAATGACTGCTCCCTGGGAAAAATGGATTGCTGGGTAGGGTACAACGATACTGGATAATTCATGACCGCAATTATTGTTTTAAGAATAGAATATCACCATATTAACCTGTGTGCATGCTTTATCACTAGGGATGCGAATTGTCTTGTCTTGGTTCCATTCCTGTATATTCATGTTTTCCCAGAATGTTGGCGATGTATCTCCGACAAATCTCTCACCAGAAGGTTCCCCGTCGAATTCGTGTGATGAAGGCGAACCGCGCAGGTAGGTCGAAAATAGGTTTAGACTTTTAAATGTTGGACGTATTTCTTGCGCGATTGGTACAATTCACATTTCTCAAAACCTGTACATATTTTTTTTTTATACGAATGGGTAATCAAAGTTTTAAGCATTATAATTTCATGACAATATTAAATGACTAAGGTAGAGAAAGAAAATTCGCAGTTTTGCCAAAATTGATAGATTCAAACCTTGAATTCCATCATGCAATAAATTATAAACTGTGCTATCTCCGCCAAGGACATCTCTTTATGTAGTTCAATACACCGTACTATGTTTAGAAAATTAATTACTCATCAGGAATGGGTGTGTGTGTATAGAGAACTCTGAGACGCAATTATTTGATACAGTAATGTGCATTTTCTAGCAGAAAACAACGCCTATACGTTCTCAATTTATTTTAGTCAAAAATAGTTCAAAGATATATAATCAATGGATTACTATATTCGCTATTTCTTTGAAGTATATATATATATATATATATATATATATATATATATATATATATATATATATTATATATATATATATATATATATATATATTAAGCTCAATAAAGCGTTAATTTGTTTTAAGTGTTCGGTTAACAAACTGTAGATCGGGCATTCAAATCCTATTTTGAAATTTAAAAAATTCTTGATGATTTTAAGGCAGACTTGAGATTTTCCAACACCCCAAATTTATTACACATACATGAATTCTATAGTTTTTATTCTTGAGAAGTCTGAACGTTGCGTTCCGCCTCTTTGTAAACTAAAATACCCCGTGTTCCGCTATTACATGGGTAAAAGCCATTCTCTATACCCAGAGTTCCGTGCGCTCCCCGTGTATGTGAAGCTTGGGTAACACTCCCTCTCGTTAGAGAATGGGGTAAAAGCCGGGCTTTTATCAAAAGAACTCAACGCTGTTATTTATTACGTTAATTCAACGTTATGTAACACTTAATTTTGAATATCAAAATCGGGGGAACTGCAGAATCATAAAAGTGACATGTTCGAATATTTCTTACCAGACTCTGTAACAAGGATATGTAGTGGTCAACATTTGTTTGCGCCATTTAGTGAATTTTATCAACTATTTATTTCATTATTAATTACTTTATTTATAGCTTTAACGGTCGACCTGCTCGTCATCGTTCTTCGTTGGAGACAGATATGTACACACATCCGGGTGATTTATTAGTCACAGATCATCACCGGAAGTTACTTAAAAGAAACACCATCTCCGAATTTCCTCCCAACCGCAGTTACTCCGCACTTACCACTCAAAATGATGGTAAAGGTTAACTGATTTATATTTTATTTCACTGTTACATGATTTATATTTACTGGTACACGTATAGGTATGTTTTATCTTGCTCTTGCGGACAAAAAAAATCCCTAGCAATTTATTCCATATCGGAGGTAATTGTTATCTTTCCTAAAATTATAAAGTCGCTAAAATTAGCCCTCTCTAGATATATGTACCATTTTTATGAAGAAAAAAAAACCCAACAAAGATCGCAAAATTTGAGTCTCACTAAAATTTCTGTTTATGCGGAGTATTTCTCAAAACGTTGGACTTGTTGCCCTTGGGTAAATCTATATCTCGCGATTATTTGAGTGATGATGGAAAATTGAGCAACTGTGAAATTTATTTCAGATTCGAAAAAAGGGCGTCAATCTTCGTTTTCTCTCCTCAAACTTGTGAGTACATGGAATTCTTTTTCTGCAGTCAAAGTGTGTTCGATTAAAATGATCAGGTAAATCCACGTTTAATATTTTGAGATTTCAGATGCGCTCTCGGAGTAAAGAGGCTGTTGCGAAGCTTGAAGACGTTCTGACCAATATGAAGCCCAGCGAGTTTAAGGACAACCACCTCCTGGCCTATAAAGTACGACAAGTTCGTTACCCTCCGTTAGTGAGACATATTAGTTTTTAATTGTTTACATGTATGTAGAAATGGGTGTTAATGAATCCCCACGAGAAGGAAATAATATCGAATACTGGTAACGAATGTAGGTGTTTAAATGTTGAGGTTGATTCATTTTAAGGACACACATGACGTATCTCGATAACCTATAATTTTTCGTGACATATATGTAGATATAGAATTGCTGAAATACAAAATATAAAAAAAAAATCTTGGGGTTTATCACCAGATCTGTTTTAGAGTTTGCATATTTTGATAGTTTCTGGTTGTTGCAAGTAAATATATGAAGTCAGCTCTAATATATAAATTGGCATTACCGTAGTCAAGAAAGAGATGAAAATCTTTGTTACAATCGGGTATCGAACCCGGGGCCATTACAAAACATGTTAGGTGATCTAACCACTAGGGTGCACAGGCCGATATCGAATATTTGGTAATATTGCTGCAATAAAGAATTTGAACCTATTTCAGAAATCATGCAAGAACTCTTGATATCGGGGAGAGGAAAAATAACTTTAGAGAAAACGTCAGAAACATATATTTCCGACAATTCCTTTATTGCTAGTTGTCATTAATGCTTTGAACAATTTCTCTAGACATTGCATTGGTCTGAGCTGATAGCTAACACCGATACACACAGCGACAAGACAAGCGAACCGCCACTCTTAACGGATGTGGAGAGGAAGCGCCGCGAGGCAGTGTGGGAATTATTCCAAAGCGAATGTGTGTTCCTGGTGAACCATTTGATGGTCCTTAAGCACGTACGTGTGTATTGAACATAGGAAATTAAAGTTTTCAATCAGAATGGCTAAAATCTTATACAAACAGAAGTTTTCGTTATTGCAGTTTTTATCCAATCTAATGTACAATCGTCAAAAAGATGTGGAAACGAATTTTCCGAGAAATGGTTTGCTATGATTGAAGTAAATAGAAAGAAGAAATATTTATTCGATTCCGGGGGTATATAGTTTTTGACTTGTCCGTCTGTCTGTGGCAAAGCCTTTAACCTTGGTCATATCTTATACACCATAAGAGGTGAAGCTCTCATATTTGGTATGTGTGTTTCTTGTGACAAGACCTTTCCATTGACACCAAAATATTTGACCTGGTGACCTTAAAGCTGTATGACCCGATGTTCATGTATTATTTTTGTACATAATTACTTTAAATCAGATTCATTACTTTATAAAGTTATTAACTTTCCCTTAATTACATGCTTGAAAACATCTGCATGTAAAAGAAAACAGTGCGAATATTATTTAGAAAGTAAATATGGTGGCTACATATATAAATCATCCCAGAATAGACGTCTATAAATAGACCTACGCGCGTCAGGGGAATCCCAACATGATGTGTCAACTCATACGCAACTGTCTAGTTTAAAGGCTGAAAGAGCTTAAAACAACGAATTACTAAGAGGTATTTGATATTTTTATTTCTATTAAACTTATGGTACGGTACTGTTATAACAAAATACATAGCTTTACACAGATAAGACCACCGATGATCTGAAAGTTTGAACTGGTCACGTGACTGTCACTTGAAATGGCAGAGTGACGCGGTTATTGGTAAACATCGATTTAAAATCAAATTATTTGGGTTAAAACAGGTGAAATAGTTTATGATATATCGTACAGTCTCATAACTACATACGTGCGATGATTTAATAGCGTTTTTACGAGATGGAAAAAAATATTGTAATTCGAACCATACAGCTTTAACATTGACCTTTGACTTACTTTTAGAAAATTCGAATATAAGCGATATCCTTTTAATCGTAAGAGGTACTGCTTTTATATTTAGCATCTGAAGTTGGGGGGTTTTTTTGGGGGGGGGGGTGTTTGTCGGGGGGGGGGGGGGTTGTTGTTTTGTGAACAGACCTCTCCAACGATACCAGGTTTGTCGACCTTGACCATTGACCTAGTTTTTGGAAATTTTCAAAAACAGCAGGCTCATGGGCAACATCACTCACCTGAGTCACCTTGACCCATATTTAAAGATTTTCACTATATTTTGCATGTAAAACTTTGATCCTCTTTGTGGTTCCAATCTACCCCTGGGAGCCATGATTTTTACAAACTTGAAACTGCACTATGTCAGGAAACTTTCATGTAAATATAGACTTTTCTGGCCCAGTGGTTCTTGAGATTTTTAAATATTTCGCATATAAGATTTGATTCCCTACTGTGGCATTAACCTTAACCAGGGGATCATGGTTTTGACAAACGTGAATCTGCACTATTTCTGGAAGCTTTCATGTAAATATCAGCTTTTCTGGCCCAGTGGACCTTGAGAAGAAGATTTTTGAAGGTGGCATGGCCCTTCATTTCAATAAACTTGAAAGCCTTTACTCATGGATGCTTTTTGTCAATTTGGTTGAAAATGGTCCATGCAGTGGTTCTGAAAAGAAATAGAAAATGTGAAAAATTTACAGACAGACGGACGACAGGTTATCAGAAAAGCTCACTTGAGATTTCACCTCAGGTGAGCTAAAAAAAAAAACAAAAAAAACTACACTGTCTTACATCTGACAGTTCCACTTTGTTCCAACCCGGGGGCATCAGTGTTTCACAAATACAATTGTTGATTAGAATGTCATCACGGGGAAATGTAATTTGCTTTGTGAACACGCATTAAAGTTCAATGGAAATGTACCCAAATATCTATTCTGGAGATTATTCAGACAACAAGTTTCCAGATCACTATGGCCGAGATTTGAAATCCTTGTAGAATTTTCTTTTTTCACAGTGCTTTCCATTTGGTATTTTATTCTACAAAATATTCAAATAAATTCATCCTTAACATTACGCTTACATCCAGCTCTCTATCTCGATAATTTCTATAACGACCTCCGATAAAATTCGTTATTTCACATATGTTGAATTTTAAGTGTCAAATCTAATGCCGACTGCCGTTTTCACTTTCTGGCTCAGATTTACTGTTGGGGACATTTATACTCGGACTCTAACTATCTTTGACAGATTAACAAATTTCTACTTTCAACCTCTTTGAATGTGATCAAGAAAAAAAAATGAACAAAAGCAAATCAAAAACAATGCGTAAATTCATAGCACTTTTATTTTCCATTTTGCAGTGTTTTATGGAGCCGCTAAAAAAGTGTCAGGTGGAAGGGCATTTAATGTACGCCGAGCCCGAAGATTTGTTTGGTAACCTGGATGAATTGTGCTATGTAGGTTGAATGCACAGCCGTGAAATATTTGTGTGTATCATGTTTAATCGATAACTGACCAGATTCTCTTGGGTTATGAAAATGGTTTTAATCTTTTCTTTGCAGGTTAGTTATACATTTTGTAAAGACTTCATTGCAACTTTGGTCAAGGCTATGAGTTCTACAGAATTCGGTAGTACCACTGCCCTCCTAAAGGCCTTTGATAGGGTAAATTAAGATCTTGGTACTTTTAAGGGGCAATTTCTGTGTGGTGAAGAAAAAATAACTGTAACATTTAAAAGCAATTTGCTTTTACACATCGTCGGTATCAGCACACGATTGGTGGCCATGGGGTTTACATTAAGTGATGGTATAGTTTGATACCGAAGACATAAATTACTGTACTCACAATGGCTGGTTACATCTATTTTTCTTTTTGGTGTGCAGTTCTCTTCACATTCCAAAGATGGTGACGTTTACCACACATATTGCTTGAATTACACGAATGCCTTGACGTATTTGGAACGTTTGCGGAGAAACGACGACTTCAACGAATTTGAGAAGGTATATCGGTGTGACGTACACAGAGCATTTTATGACGTACACAGAACATTTTATGACGTGCACATAGCATTTTATGACGTACACAGAACATTTTATGACGTGCACAGAGCATTTTATGACGTGCACAGAGCATTTTATGACGTACACAGAACATTTTATGACGTGCACAGAGCATTTTATGACGTGCACAGAACATTTTATGACGTACACAGAACGTTTTATGACGTACACAGAGCATTTTATGACAAGAAACCTCAGAAATTTAGCATCATTGGTAAAATAATGAAAATATCAACTTCCTAAATCTTGCTCTGTCAATATCCGTGAAATAGAATTCTAATCCAATCAAAAGTTTTACAAATAATCTTCACTCTTTATGACGGAATACTTTGTGCGGTAGATGACAAGCTTGACGGACATTTTTATTGTTGAATTTTTGTCCATTATATCACCCTAACACAGGCATGTTGTCAAGATCCACGGTGCCAGCGATTGAAACTGACAGATCTTCTGGTGGCGCCATTACAGCATTGTACGAAACTACCTCTGTTGCTTAGCAATATTCGGAAATATACAGGCGCGGAGGATGAAGTGGAGAAATTAACAGAGTCTATAGCAAGAGTGGAAACGTCACTGCGTGTGTATTTTTTGTTTATTGACGTAACATTGATTTTGTGCTCAGACCAATCTTTGACTCAGACGAAATGCTTGGAACCGAATAAAACCATTGATACTGATATCCTCCATAAACCTCATGTCTAAATTGAACCACTACATTTCTTAAATCTAAAACCATCTACAACAGAGGGGGTTTAAGCTGATTGTAATTTAGCGTTTATTTTTCTTTTATATATATATATTTATATAGAAAAGATGGAGGACAAGATGAAATGGGCGAAAAATTACGAGAGAGTTCAGGAAATCGCCCGGCAGTTGTCATGGCCGCCGGTCACTGACCTGGATCCGAGAGTATTCATTCCAGAGGCATGTTGATAATGGGGAAATAAAAATGTTGTGTAAATATTAAACGCGAATTGGCCGACGCCGTATGGATTCGATTTAGAATAAAAACTAAATCCTATACATATCAACAAATCTGGTAGAAAATTGTGCGTCAAATTTTTGCAGTAAATTTGGGTACCTGGGTGTATAATAAATGATATGAATTGATGTTGCAGTACCTAAGGTCTACGTTATCAAAACAACCTTGTGAACGCCTCCTGGCGGCTTGTGTAGACCGACAGCTTCTTCGTGAAGGGCAGCTAGCTTTAATAGGTAAGAAATCCTTGTGTGTGCTCCTTTTCGGAAATCAAATTTTAATAACAAATTACAAAAGAAAAGAACAATAACTCTTGAATTAAATATGAACTTCAAAAACAATTTTGCTTTATTTCAGAATCTACGAAGATGATTGACGTGTACCTATTTTTGTTTGATGATATTTTATTACTTACTCGGCTGAAAAAGTCTGCCAAAAAAGTAAGACACGTTTTACTGCACTTGAATGTACATGATTTTATTTTTTTTTGTTGTATATATAGGTTCACTGTACAAAAAAAAAAGTTAGAGCGCAAGATAGGATATTTTGCAGAAGAAAAAACCCGTAATATTAAGGAGGAATGCTATACCAGAGAAATTTGATACCGGTGAAAAGTGAAGGATATGCATAACAATATTTTGAAATTGAAAACTCATATTTACTTTATTTAGTCAAAAAATGCAGTTATAGTGTAAACCAATCTGGGGAAAAAATTCAAAATTCTTGCTGGACTCGAACCCGCGATCTACAGTTCAGCAGTCGACGTGCTAACCTACTGAGCTACCTAGCTAGGCAATAGTATTTGAAATGAAAATACAAATAATGCTGATATTTATATTTTCATCATTCAAGATTTAAGAGGAAGTCAGCCGATGACGATTTAGAATAACGACGTAAACAAATCTATGATGTAAACGAATCTATGACGTAAACAAATCTATGATGTAAACGAATCTATGACGTAAACAAATCTATGATGTAAACGAATCTTGTTTATCATGTAGAAACAGCAGGCATCTGGGGGTGATTCCAAGGCCCCGAGCTCAGGGGATAAATGTCTTTACACGGTGTACAAACAACCCATTTCCCTGGATCGGATCTGTGTACACGACATCCCACCAACAGAGGTCGTGGGTGAGTACAGTTCACTGTCATGTGTGTTAGATTACTTCAATTTTTTGTACATATTTATGTATATATTTCACTTTGTTTATTTGCACACCTGTATACATTCCTCTGACGTTATGATAAGGCTGGTTTTGGAGAAAAAGAATCTTTAAACAATTCAGATTTTGTGAAATAGAAAAAGTTTCTAATAGAATGTGATTCCTCTCTAACAGTGTGAGATTCTCTCCCCTGTCGTTATAATGATTTCTGGATGGTGACGCGTCTTGACAACCAATACGCATACCCACTAAGCATACCATTAAACGTAAATCAGGACTGGTCGCTTTCATAAGGAAAAACTCTTCCATATTTTCAGTGGGGTGGTAATTAGGATTTATTTCAGATAAAGCATAATTACCTTGTAAGATGTATACGTTTTGAATAACGACTATATGAATGTGAAATGACCAAAATTCAGAAATACTGTGGCTTTTCCAATTTGAACCAATCACGATCGGAATTAGGAGAAAAATTAGTCCTACATGCACAGGTACAAACCATTGTAATCAGAAAACTACACCCCCTTTATATAAAGTAGTTCACAAATTAAATCAATTGATAAAGTAAACTAATATCTTGATGAAAAATGCATACAATTAATAACAATTAATACGATTATTTTAGTCATTTCTATCAATTCAGATTGGAATCGGTACCTTTTTCTTCTTTCGTTTGGTTCAAATCTATATTTTAAAAAAAAACCCGATATTTCTGAAATGGGATCGTTTCATTTCAATTTCCATTAATTTTTGTAAATATTTTTATTTGAAAATTAGGACATTTTCACGAGTCTTCTCAATAGGTTTGATTAGATATTTATATATGTTTCATGCATCAAATCGAAGCAAAGTTTGGACCATAAAATCTCTTATTTATCATTACAGAAAATTCTCAAAAAATTCAAATTTCCATCTTACAACGTCAAATGTACACACAAAAAATTGTAATACTATGATTTTTGTCGACCTCATAAATGAAACTTGACTGAACGGTTGCTATGGACTACCTCAGCGTCTTGGCCCTCCATGAATAGCATCTACTAAAGGTCATAGAAATGTATTGTGGTCCATAAATATGCTGTGTAGGGATGGTAAAAGTTATAATTCTGATTGAAACATTCAAATACGTATCGGTTTGAATGAAATTCTCTCGGGTTATAATCCGTCTTATCAAAGACAATGATGGCTTACTCAAGATTCATTTTCTTTTCAGCCAACGGGATCAAATCAGCTTTTGTTCTAGTCCAAATTAGCCGATATCAACAGATTATAGGAGTTTTCACTCTTCAGTGCACAAATGACGCCGCCAAGGTTTGTAACTCGGATCGATTGTCATGATCTTAAAGGATACATCTCATGTTTTCAAAGTATACAACATTACATGTATTTCGTCATACAGACTTAAATCTAAGCCCCGATTTCATAAAGTCTAGTTAATTAGGAAGGTAGTCACGTGGTACAGTGACGTCACATGCGCCCTTCGGATTGTGAAAGTACTGCGAGATATTATTAAAAACTCAAATTTTAGGTTCCTAATTTGTTTACCATGGGCAACATTTAAATCGATGTTGATAAACTGTCCGAGTTTTATATGTGTTCGCCACCAGTGTACACATATGACGATGTAAATACCCAAATATATCGAGTAAAGCGTGTATGAAATCGGCAATATTGTGAGTAAATAATGTTTATATGGGTCGCTGTCTACAAACTGTTTGGTGATGTTATTCCTTTATACATCTGTAATAACTAGGTCCTTATGCCAATTTAAGCTATTGTCACGCGTGCATTTCGGAAAGAAAGAAAAAGACAACACACACACAAATCAATAAAAATATTCAAATTTAAAGTGGTAATCACATTATTTTATTTTGATTACTATTTTTGAATTGTGATCTGCACGTCTTTTGGAAGTACGAAGTGGGAGCACGGCGTTATAGCCTACTGACGCACTCAAGATGCTACGAGTTCAATAAGGAAATAATTGTATAATTCAATTTAAAGTTAGGAAATACAATATTCTATTATTTGTATAATTAAAATTAAATGTGTGAAGAATAAGAAATTTCATACAAATATTTAACTGTAAAAATGATATTTATATTTTCATTTTTATTACACATAGTGAATACTTTTATAGTAAATTTTCTGCTGTGCTACTTTCTTATATTCCTTTGTGACATTCGCTAAATAAACACACATTCACGACATAGGGAGGTGAATTTGCCTTGTTGGATAGAAAAAAAATACTGTACCTTCAATTTTGATGAGCCATAAAAATAGTGAAGGTGATTGCATGATGCATGCATTTTTTAAGCCGTCAAAGGTCACGACGTGCAGTTTATCCGATTTCGATTTTTCGGGGGGGGGGGGGGGGGGGGGGCTTGGTTCTCGACGGTAAACCATTATCTCATTTTCTATCCGCATCAAATCATAATTGTTGAATCGGTTTCCATTCTTCAGAGTGTATAATACAGCTCGTTCCATAATTAGATAAAGGACACAGAAATTGCCACACGACCTGGTTAGCACAGACAAACAACAACCAGGTGAATGATATATAGGATCTAAAGAGGATTGTCTCTAGATTAATTACCCGAAGCAGCATCTTAAAATGTCATACATTCATTTGAAAGTGACCCAGTTTGTGTTCCTGGAAAATACGCTAGTTAAAAACACCCACATATATTAATTAACAACTTTTGTGACACATGATATTCCATCAGGTCGTCTGTCGGGTTATCTCCACACCTTCAGTGTCAGGAAATGTTACAGAGTTATCGAACTTTAAAATTAGTGAAGAATGGCCGAGTTGAGCTTGAAAAATTCCCAAACTTGTAACGTATCATTTTCTGGAAAATGGACTACAATTCTTTGGAATTTAAGACCATTTTATTAAGTAACAAATTATTACCTATACCGACACCCTGACAGATTCTGGAGAACGTTTTGAAATCGATATCGATGGTAGTTTGAAAATATCCCTATAAATCGAATAATCCATCTGTTGTGTTGTTCTGTTGTCCCGAACCGCAATGGCGTATACATTGTACGTATTAGTCTTCTGTTTTCATGAAAATCTCGTAATTTGAAATAGCTAGTACCAATTTTCAGGATCGGGAATGGTGAAATTAAGAAAAAAAGGATGGACGACATTTTTCGTAGTTTTTATAAGCGTGCATCATAGGATAGCTCTACGATTCTTAGATGGGTTACTCTTTTAAGTTGTGTGTTATGTCGCTTCATCGATGTCTGTCCTCTACCGTTGCATTTAGTGTGATTATGAAATACAGATAACTTTTTTTTTTCATGAAACGGTAAATTGCATCGTATTAAGCGTGCGAACTTTAAATTATGGACTTGTACATGTGTCCTCAATATTAGTGCATTCTGCAACAACATATTCAAGGCATCCTCGACTCGTGTCTGATTCAGGTAAAGGGTGGTTTTCCATGGTGCATACAACATTGAAATTGATTAGAAGTAGATACAATAATACTTGTATACGTAAGAAATGATTGTTGAATCGATTCAGTAGAAACGGAAACACCTGGTAACGCCAAATATACCTGCGCGCGCAATACGCAGGACTCTTATCATTCGTATCACGAAAATTAAAAATAGTTTTATTCAAGAAATAAGAAATCGCCATGGTACCACAATGTAATTATTACGTCATGTTTTCATGCTATTTTGAGCATCTTATGTCAAGTCGAGCGTTTATATTAAGTAAATAAAATATAGGGGAATAAAATATCTATTTGAATAGGAGTAACTTATTTTTTAAAAAAAAACTTCTCAAACTTGTGAAAAAAGGAAGATAGCTGATTGGATGATTTTATCACGTGATTTCCCTTGCCCTTTATTTTGAATTTGAGAGGAGGGAAGTCGGCTAGTGATTTTACGTTGTATGGGGAATATCGCCACGTGTAGTAGATCGAGCTGTTGGTAAACGTCGATGAATTGACGTAATCTTCTCATAATATTTCAACCTTATTCATGTATCTAATCATCCCCAATTTCAGTTTAAAATATACATGTTGTGGGCGCATAAGATATGAATATTTGCTGCTGTCTGGGCGCGATAGGAACTCCGACATTACCCTCTCTCAACATGACATACAGAGCGATAGCATTCGTATACTGTATCCCATGTTGTAATGTCCGATCTGCGGAACCTTTGTTCAAAAATGGATATAGAGTAGAAAGGTCGTTTTGCACTAACTTGACTTTTATGTGTTTTAGCTGAAGTGGATTGATAAAATTCGGGAGGCTAAGGATGGGCTGGAAGAGGTGGTGACGAGGCGCAGAACGAATGACTCCGGGAATCGATCAAAAACTTAAAAGGCGCTCACAGACTAAAATCAACTATTCATATTTTAAAAAGTATTTCGTTGTTGATTAAAATTTTGTTATTCTGTATTTTTCTTACATGTACTGATGATGTTATGAAAATAAATCTTTCGAAAATTTATCATTACCTTGATTATTTTTGTACCTATCTGAGCATTGAAAATATTACAGTTGTTAACGACATAGGCAATGCAGTTTGTGAGGTTTTCTACCTCCTCAAATAAAGAGCTCCACTATAAATCTTAGAACAGTAACAGATATGTTCATAGCAAAGATGTTTAATTCCACAAGTCTGTGTATGTGTGTGTGTGTGTGTGAAAAACCAGACGACGAGGAGCTGAGTTTCAATCAGAGAATCCTACTGCTGCAAATTAATATGCTAATAGCTTTAATACCATAGTTTGCCAAGAATTCAAGCTGGGTGTTAGTGTGAAGAAAATATGCTGTTTTCTGAAGCAACAGTTTTACTATGAGAATATGAAAGTATTTCTTTTTTCAAACATTAAGTATTAAAGGTATTAGTATCACTTAGTTCCACATATATGAAATACTTTTCATTTGTGATATTTTCTTCTTCATTTCCACTCATCCTTTTCTTTTCATTTTTGTACCGCTTATTATGAACTTTAATATAATTTGTAGAAACATTTACTTCCCATATCTATGTAGCAATATTCCAATATCACCTGCTCAGGACTACAGCTTGAGATGTCCCAATGTGAGAGTAAAATGTTCGAAGAGACGTGAAACAAAGAACAAACAATTTTTAGAGCCCAACATGGGTAATGTTAAAGCTACTCACACGTATGCCTTAATCTTTGGATAATCTCGTAGGAATAAAAAAAAAATGTTTTATTTCAAGCCATATAAGTTATATACTATGCAATTTAATTATACTCAATCGGATTAAAAGGTAATCACGCTAATTTCCTAACTAATTATGTTTTCTCTGAGTCGGATAGAGAACGCCCCATTTCGAAACGCGTCCTTTACTGATTTTTTGTTTTTAAAAATTGAATATTCTAAATTTGTACATGACTTTGCACAAATCTTTAATTGTCCATTCTAAATATAGTAAGCAACTGAAGGATCCCCAGCCAGATCCAGCTATTACCGACTTTCATCATCGTAGCCATTGATTTTAAGAAAATATTATCTAGAGAAGACGAACATGAGGGAGAGCTGCATTATACATGTAATGAAACTGCCTCAGATATCAAACACCATTTTTATTACATGGATCTACCACACTGAATCTGCTTGATCATTGAGTTATTTTCAGTTGAATTACTATCTTTATAGTTTGCTTATTTTAAAAAATCTGTGAGCGAAAAAGTTTCGAGATACGAACTCTTCTGTATAGGAGATGCATTTAGTGGAACTTTGAATGCCTAAGTGGGACAGAGTGGATATGCAGCCAACGAGGAAGACGATGAAATGTATTAAAAGAGGCTTCTCTTTAAATATGTAAATGTGGGAAATACTATCGAAAGAAATGTTTTACCGAAGAGGAAACATACAAACAATGTCATATTTGCAAGAAATATTTTGGATATGGTACTTATGACCTGCGAAATAACGTGATAGGATAAGAATTATATGTATTTAATTACTCCCTAAATACTTATCACTTACTTAGTTTGTGCATCAGTCGAATTCGGGTTATCAAACAGCGTATGAGAAACTTACTGAGTACATTCACTTACACTGTGATGAATATCTGTCCCACTCCCGCGAGTAAACAAATTCTTTCGCGCCTTACTATGTACGAGAGTTCTCCAAAGGGAAATAACTCGGACGTATCTCGAAACCGGCTCATTCGTGTCAATGATGTAGGAGTTATCTTCCTTACGTGGACGCGACAGCATCCCTTAATTCATTAATAATAACAGATTGAAATTGTCGACGAAATATGCATAGAAATTATTATTGGCCACCAGGAGGCGGACCATTGAATATGTTATGGTTTTAGAAAGACGAGTATGATTAACTGTGAACCTAGATCATAAAATGATAAACTTAATTTTATATATCCAAATCCATCATTATTATTTTATTATTCTATTACATTGAATTGCGGTATTTACATGTATTTAATCAGGATTTTGAATAAAGTGAGATTTTCTTCTGTGAATCCAATCTTTGGTATTGGGTGTCACATGTAACTCGTACTATTCATTTTCGTACTGAAAGAGAAAATTTAACACTTCATGTTTTTCTTTAAAGTAATGATTTGTTTTTCTTTGTCAATAATCCTTATATTATTGATTTTTATTGTCAATATTAATTCCATTACATTTTACTTTTTCCCATTTGCTGTTAGTTGTTCTTGTTGGGGGGGTTGGGGTTGTATTTGTTGTTTTCCCCCGGTAATATATCCATGCTTCACTATAAAAGCAAGGCAAATAATTTCATGATATGGAATGTGCAATGTATACATTAATTGCAATTGATATCTTCAACTTAAAAGCTTTTAAAACATTAATTTAAAAAAAAATCTACATGTATTTAAGTTTTCTGCATTTGTTATTTGCCGACTGTTTTTCGAATGCCATAAAGTTAATCTTGAAAGCATACCACGTGCATTAGAAAGGTTTGTGACCTGTAATGTAGCCGTTGTCTAGTACATTAATCAAATTTCTCTTAGATTTTGGTAACTATATCAATAATATTACTATAAAACCCCTCCCTTTTTCATTTGTAGAACTTTTTAGTGTATATAACTTTAAAACTATTCATAAGCTTTGTCAGTATTTAGTGAAAGTTACAAAACAAAGAGAAGCACTATCTGTTAACTGTCATTCATGATGTTTCTTTCAATCTAATTAAAATCGGACTTCTTAGATCCGCGCCGTATAGCGATTGTGAGCGTATCCTAGAAAATCAGACTTCTTAGATCCGCGCCGTATAGCGATTGTGAGCGTATCCTAGAATCTGGTTTGAATTAGATTGTGTTTCTTTTTTCGTGGCTTAGATTTAATAGTTTCTAAACTTATTTGTCTGATAATATATGTTTACATATTGTAATAATTCTGAATCCACTGCCATTTGCCTGTATTGTACACAGTGTACCTATAAGCCACAGGGCTCCTTTGGTCAATAAACAATGTTAAGAGTGAAAGCTACTTCAGAGAGTTAAATGCAAATCTCTTTTTTCTCTCTCTCTAGAAGGTAATTAGTTGTGTCCTGTAGACGTGCAATACGTGATTGGAATTTTCATTTTCATTGGTGTCAAAAAATGACGGAGTTTTTTTTTTTTACCAATAAAACCTGGTTCCCAACAATCATCTCAGAATTAACACAGTAGCCAAATCATCTTTTCGAAGGTAATTAATGGCGTCCTGCAGATGTGCAAAAAGGTTTCAGAATTTTCATTTTCACCCTAAGGACCAATTGGAGGTTGGAAAACGATGTTTTTCTACAGGAAAACTGGTTCCCAGAACTCGTCTTGCATTTTATACAGTAGCCAAATCACCTTTAGAGAGATGATAGGCGGTGTCTTTTAAATGTGCAATAACTTTTCGGAATTTTCTTTTTCATCTTGAGGGGCAAATACATTCTCTCACCAGAGGGCGCGTTACGCAAGCTTCACATACACATGTACACCTGCGAGGAGCGCACGGAACTCTGGGTAGAGAATGGGGCAAATAGGGTGGGAAAATGACAAGTAAAAACCCGATGCTCAGTGCATTGTATTACGTGCAACAAGAATTTATTTGCTTTAGGGATTGGAATTTCAACCATTTTAAATGTATTTGAACAATAAGAAAATAATGGGTGTAGCGTTGACCCCGGGACACTTACCCATCAGAATACTCAATGCTTCTTGAAGTTGATATGTGCAGCATGGATATACATGTATATGGATCAGGGGTCAGGACCTCAATTGGTTTAAATATAGTTCAAGAATTATGAAATAGGGTGTGGGATGACCCCAGGGCACTTGCCCAACAGAAGACTCAATACATCTTGACATATGCAGCAAGAATATACATGTACAATGTATATGGTATAGGGTATTTTATGTGGTAACTATTGTTGCTTATTTGCTTGTTGCATGACTACGATGGATGATATATTCAAAGGCAACCACTTTCGTGCGGGTATTACTGTCTTATGACAGCACCTAGTGGTAATTATTCCAGTTTAACCTCCTCTTCTGTTCCTCAGTTCTGGCTCTCTTTCCTTTCATGTCAAAACGTGATCGCCATTTGTTAACACATAATAATGAGTGGGGAATTGGTATAAGTGTATAAGCTTTTGTTTTTCAATCTCAACTGTAGGTGTGGCATGCTAAAGAATGCTAGGTTCAACTGGAATAATTACGATTACATTGGGTCACGCAAGTTAAACAGTAAAGCAAAACGTTAAGGCATGAAATATAAGAATGCATGATCATACGAAATTTAAACGATATGAATGTATACATGTGCATGTAGGCAAATAATGGATTGACATTATGAATTGAACAAAAGTAACAGATTTACATAATATGACTGAAATTCGATTATTTTTATTCTAAATTCAAGTTACAACTTTTGCTCTTGCATTTACATGCTATACAATAAAGGTTACCTATACCCTAGCTCGGTATAACGATAGAGAAGTAGTCATATTGTATATATGCAGGTGAAAATTCGCCCCCGTTTTATTTTCGTCACTCATTGGGTGATTTTAAGAGTGGGCGAAATTGTTTTCTCTCATATCTCTTTTTTAACACAACTATGTCTGGGCGAATTTAAAACGGGGCGAAACTGTCTGCAAGTGTAGAAAAGCGAAACACGGGGCGAAAATAACCATGCATATATAGTAGATAGGGTTTATCATGACTTTGTGACCTAACAGCCGATGCATGTGTTTTCTGCATTCTTTTTGTTAAATTCGTTGAATAATAATCTAGATAGAATCAAGGAAAACAACAGGTATATATACTATATACGACTTTGTATATTCTAGACATTAGAAAGCTGTTGTACATCCAATTCTATATGACTTTGTATATTCTAGACATCAGAAAGCTGTTGTACATCCAATTCTATATGACTTTGTATATTCTAGACATCAGAAAGCTGTTGTACATCCAATTCTATATGACTTTGTATATTCTAGACATCAGAAAGCTGTTGTACATCCAATTCTATATGACTTTGTATATTCTAGACATCAGAAAGCTGTTGTACATCCAATTCTATATGACTTTGTATATTCTAGGCATCAGAAAGCTGTTGTACATCCAATTCTATATGACTTTGTATATTCTAGGCATCAGAAAGCTGTTGTACATCCAATTCTATATGACTTTGTATATTCTAGGCATCAGAAAGCTGTTGTACATCCAATTCTATATGACTTTGTATATTCTAGGCATCAGAAAGCTGTTGTACATCCAATTCTATATGACTTTGTATATTCTAGGCATCAGAAAGCTGTTGTACATCCAATTCTATATGACTTTGTATATTCTAGACATCAGAAAGCTGTTGTACATCCAATTCTATATGACTTTGTATATTCTAGACATCAGAAAGCTGTTGTACATCCAATTCTATATGACTTTGTATATTCTAGACATCAGAAAGCTGTTGTACATCCAATTCTATATGACTTTGTATATTCTAGACATCAGAAAGCTGTTGTACATCCAATTCTATATGACTTTGTATATTCTAGACATCAGAAAGCTGTTGTACATCCAATTCTATATGACTTTGTATATTCTAGACATCAGAAAGCTGTTGTACATCCAATTCTATATGACTTTGTATATTCTAGACATCAGAAAGCTGTTGTACATCCAATTCTATATGACTTTGTATATTCTAGACATCAGAAAGCTGTTGTACATCCAATTCTATATGACTTTGTATATTCTAGACATCAGAAAGCAGTTGTACATCCAATTCTATATGACTTTGTATATTCTAGACATCAGAAAGCTGTTGTACATCCAATTCTATATGACTTTGTATATTCTAGACATCAGAAAGCTGTTGTACATCCAATTCTATATGACTTTGTATATTCTAGACATCAGAAAGCTGTTGTACATCCAATTCTATATGACTTTGTATATTCTAGACATCAGAAAGCAGTTGTACATCCAATTCTATATGACTTTGTATATTCTAGACATCAGAAAGCTGTTGTACATCCAATTCTATATGACTTTGTATATTCTAGACATCAGAAAGCTGTTGTACATCCAATTCTATATGACTTTGTATATTCTAGACATCAGAAAGCTGTTGTACATCCAATTCTATATGACTTTGTATATTCTAGACATCAGAAAGCTGTTGTACATCCAATTCTATATGACTTTGTATATTCTAGACATCAGAAAGCTGTTGTACATCCAATTCTATATGACTTTGTATATTCTAGACATCAGAAAGCTGTTGTACATCCAATTCTATATGACTTTGTATATTCTAGGCATCAGAAAGCTGTTGTACATCCAATTCTATATGACTTTGTATATTCTAGGCATCAGAAAGCTGTTGTACATCCAATTCTATATGACTTTGTATATTCTAGACATCAGAAAGCTGTTGTACATCCAATTCTATATGACTTTGTATATTCTAGACATCAGAAAGCTGTTGTACATCCAATTCTATATGACTTTGTATATTCTAGGCATCAGAAAGCTGTTGTACATCCAATTCTATATGACTTTGTATATTCTAGGCATCAGAAAGCTGTTGTACATCCAATTCTATATGACTTTGTATATTCTAGACATCAGAAAGCTGTTGTACATCCAATTCTATATGACTTTGTATATTCTAGACATCAGAAAGCTGTTGTACATCCAATTCTATATGACTTTGTATATTCTAGACATCAGAAAGCTGTTGTACATCCAATTCTATATGACTTTGTATATTCTAGACATCAGAAAGCTGTTGTACATCCAATTCTATATGACTTTGTATATTCTAGACATCAGAAAGCTGTTGTACATCCAATTCTATATGACTTTGTATATTCTAGACATCAGAAAGCTGTTGTACATCCAATTCTATATGACTTTGTATATTCTAGGCATCAGAAAGCTGTTGTACATCCAATTCTATATGACTTTGTATATTCTAGACATCAGAAAGCTGTTGTACATCCAATTCTATATGACTTTGTATATTCTAGACATCAGAAAGCTGTTGTACATCCAATTCTATATGACTTTGTATATTCTAGACATCAGAAAGCTGTTGTACATCCAATTCTATATGACTTTGTATATTCTAGACATCAGAAAGCTGTTGTACATCCAATTCTATATGACTTTGTATATTCTAGACATCAGAAAGCTGTTGTACATCCAATTCTATATGACTTTGTATATTCTAGACATCAGAAAGCTGTTGTACATCCAATTCTATATGACTTTGTATATTCTAGACATCAGAAAGCTGTTGTACATCCAATTCTATATGACTTTGTATATTCTAGACATCAGAAAGCTGTTGTACATCCAATTCTATATGACTTTGTATATTCTAGACATCAGAAAGCTGTTGTACATCCAATTCTATATGACTTTGTATATTCTAGACATCAGAAAGCTGTTGTACATCCAATTCTATATGACTTTGTATATTCTAGACATCAGAAAGCTGTTGTACATCCAATTCTATATGACTTTGTATATTCTAGACATCAGAAAGCTGTTGTACATCCAATTCTATATGACTTTGTATATTCTAGACATCAGAAAGCTGTTGTACATCCAATTCTATATGACTTTGTATATTCTAGACATCAGAAAGCTGTTGTACATCCAATTCTATATGACTTTGTATATTCTAGACATCAGAAAGCTGTTGTACATCCAATTCTATATGACTTTGTATATTCTAGACATCAGAAAGCTGTTGTACATCCAATTCTATATGACTTTGTATATTCTAGACATCAGAAAGCTGTTGTACATCCAATTCTATATGACTTTGTATATTCTAGACATCAGAAAGCTGTTGTACATCCAATTCTATATGACTTTGTATATTCTAGACATCAGAAAGCTGTTGTACATCCAATTCTATATGACTTTGTATATTCTAGACATCAGAAAGCTGTTGTACATCCAATTCTATATGACTTTGTATATTCTAGACATCAGAAAGCTGTTGTACATCCAATTCTATATGACTTTGTATATTCTAGACATCAGAAAGCTGTTGTACATCCAATTCTATATGACTTTGTATATTCTAGACATCAGAAAGCTGTTGTACATCCAATTCTATATGACTTTGTATATTCTAGACATCAGAAAGCTGTTGTACATCCAATTCTATATGACTTTGTATATTCTAGACATCAGAAAGCTGTTGTACATCCAATTCTATATGACTTTGTATATTCTAGACATCAGAAAGCTGTTGTACATCCAATTCTATATGACTTTGTATATTCTAGACATTAGAAAGCTGTTGTACATCCAATTCTATATGACTTTGTATATTCTAGACATTAGAAAGCTGTTGTACATCCAGTTATTACTACTACTCTGGTTCTGATGTTTCCTGCCATCGATCGAGTAAGTTTTGTAATGCTTAAACTTGATTCTTGGGGAGGAAACCTAAGCGAACCCAATTAAGAGGTCATTTGACTGTGTATTCCGTTATATAGATGTTCTTTATATACGATACGATAGACATTGATTTCTAAGGATAAAGCGAAGAGGAGATCATTAAATGAAAACTTCCAAGTTTTATCCCTAGAATACAAGATTTACCCACGTTTCAATTTTCATCAAACTTGCAGAAATGTTGTATTCGATAAAGATCTACGTCCTTATTCCATGTTCGAGTGTAAATCAAATGTAATATTAGTTATCAGTTTTGTAAAAACCCGCGCAAGCGCGAGAGACATTTTGAAAAAAAAATTACACAATTTGTTCGACACATACTGGAATAAAAATGTGCTTTTGGGCTGTTCCCGAACAAATTTTGAAAAAAAGTAAACGAAGATTTGAGGATTTTTTAGATCTACTTTGAACAAAATCTTTCCGAATCTGCTGTATCCTTGTATCCTTGTTACCTGCTTTGTGCATTTATTGGATGATAGTGATAGCAAGGGGGGGGGGCATGATAGTGATAGCGTGGGGGGGGGATATGATACTTTCATAAATAAAAAACACTCCCAAAGGCAATTTCTTTCAAATGATGAATATAGCTTCTTATACACTGAAGATTCGTGCAATAAATTTATCATACTGAATCCACATCCATTCCCTGTTCAGGTCTCATGTTTCCATTTACAATACGATTCCGGGTCCTTAATGCCTTTTCGAGTATATTGACTATACTGTGCCGCTAGCGTTGTGTATTCAATAACAAAGAATCGGAGAAGAAATATTGCAGAGCTTCACCAGACGCCCAGACGTGGGATAATATTTTTATTCCAAGAAATTATCCCTTCCTGCCAAGCAACATGACTTTATAAACCAACAAGATCATTTCCCCCTTAAATTCTTGCGTATGAAGTATAATACGATTACAAGATTTTACTCTGCTATCTAAGCACTGGAAATTCTGGGATGTGATGCTGTCAAGATTCCAACTTCCGGTATTGGGCTTTATTATATACCCATCAATGTATCGTTTGTTGATACTGTGGATTTCACAGCGTGTGATCCGGTTTTCCGGATCACCACACTGTGGTTTTCCGATTCCGTATCAGTATGAATGTGCTACACGGGCAGATGAAAACAACCCATGGTCTCGCGCGGAAATGAGCGAAATGAAAGAGACGTATCCGGTAGTTAGTATTTATCCGGAATGCTAGTGCGCAATGGCGGCAATAAACAAACGAAGCGGATACGTTGAAGGAAAAACATGTATACCAGAACTAGTAAATGCACAATTGGCTGGAAAAAGAGCAATATGGACTTGTATAATTATATAATGTGTATGTTTAATTGTTCAGAATGCAAAGTTGCAGTATGTATTCACATAGACATATAACGGATAACATATCTGTTATATGTCTATGCCCGGGGCAGGGTTGGCAAAAAAGTGGTCGATATGAGGCCGGTGGTCAATACTGGTTGAAACTGGTTAATACTGGTCGATTGAAAATTGTTTGGTATATATAATATACTTATAAGTCATAATATTACATAAATAATGTACAAATGACTGTTGAATATTGGGGAGATGTAAAAGTTTCTGTTCAAATTCCTTAATTTAACAAGAACTACCTTAGTATAAGTATTGTTTCATCAATCTTCATTTTAACTGTTGAATAAACATTTGAGAGTGGGTTAGTGATGTTTTCATAACAATAACAGGTACACTGGTCATCTCTGGTCCCAGCCTATGCTTATTAACACCTGTCCACTCTGCTTCCTGGGCTCAGGTAATGTCCAGCTACCTTTTATTCTTAATCTGTCCAGGTACATGTATTAAGAGGTCTGTCTCCAATAATCAAGCTATGTTATAGAACTGTGACCCTCTGGTAGGTACTGAAGATATTTCGGTCAGTTTTAGCAAACCAAATATATTAAACTTATGAAATTACATTTGATTATCTAATGAAAAATATTAATCAACAATTGATCCATATAATGAAAAGACTTAATTTATCTTTATCTTTGCAAGAAATGTACAAAAATAGGAAAATGGACAGTTTAAATCACAATTGACCATTATTGACCACTTGGGGAGTATTGACCGGGACAGTTAAAACCACTGGTTAAAACCGGGGGCGGTTTTAACCGTCCAACCCTGCTATGCCTCTATGGTATTCAGAGATAGATCATACTAACTAATTACTTTTTCTTTAATTAAGTGAATTTATACATTACTTGTTTCTCCTAACTACATGTACTACTTTATGGCATAAATTGAAGATTCAGTCCCTGGTGTTGGAGATCTTTTATCTTGAAAACAATAGATGCTAGTGCCACACAACCAAAGAATGTAGTAAACATACTGCTACCTTTGCATGTATTAATTAGCAAATTAAGGTACTAGGAAATATAAATGTAAGGAACAAATGTCTAGGGTGTTTTTTATCTATTAAAAAGATTGTATCAAACTCTAAATCTAATAAGTAAAATTTTGTAATATTCCAGCTTCAGGAAGTTTATCCTATCATAATGGAGATGATTATAGCTACTTTGAACCTACTTTCATGGATCTACCATATTATCTTTTTTTTACTATGACATTTGACTGTTACTTTTCAAGGAAGGTGTAATTTATAAGTATAACGTGCATCACATGCAATTTTAATGATGCAGGCAAATAATTTTGATGCAATATAATTAATAAAAGGCAAGCGTGAACTGTAGATTTACCCAGATTAAATTCAATAAGTACATATAAATGATATTAAAATCCTGCGTGCTCGTTCCATATAATGTCCCTTGAACATTACAAGTATTTACTTATTCCAAATACATGTAGTTCAAAATTAAGTCAGAAATTCTAAATAAAAAAAATTTTAAATTAAAGTTTATTTCAGGAAACAAAGCCTGTCTGAAACTCCAAAATGACATTTCCAGAAAGCTGAAGAATGGATAAAAATGTATCTACCATCTTACAACCCAGATTTCATTCCACTGAAAAGAAAAGGGACAGGGTAAGAAGTTATTATTAATAAAAGATATATATATGCTGAAACATCTTAAAAGATATATTGTTAGCTCACCTGAGCTGAAAGCTCAAGTAAGCTATTTTAATCACTTTGTATCTGCCATCTGTCTGTAAACTTTTCACATTTTCATCTTCTCCGGAACCACTGGGCCAAATTCAATCAAACTTGGCATAGATCATCCATGGGTTAAGGGGATTCAAGTTTGTTGAAATGAAAGACTATGCCCCCTTCAAAGGGGCGATAATCTTAATATAGCTAGTCCCTGTGTATATATATGCATGACTTGTGATGTCTGTATACATGTATGCGTCCTGTTTTATTTCAAATTTCTGTTTTTATGTCTATGCATGCAATTATATATCATTAGTGCTTTGTGTTTTTTTAATGCTATATAGTCGGTTAAAGAGCTCTTAGCTCATGTTTATTGTTACCTGTATATAGTTCCGACTTTAAATAAAAATTACTTACTTACTTACTTACAAAAATGTAAAAATAGGCCGGGGGGTGGGGGGGGGGGGGTGGCATTTAAAAATTTCCGTAAGAACCACTGGGCTAGAAAAGTTCAAATTTACATGACAGCTCTCTGACATAGTGCAGATTCAATTTTGTTAAAATCATGGCCCCGAGGGTAGGGTGGGCCACAATAGGGGATAAAGGTTTTACATACAAGTATATAGGAAAAATCTTTTTTAAAAATATTTCTTGAACTATTTAAGCTAGGGCTTTTATATTTTGTATATACATTTTTTACGAAAAGTTCTTTCATGTGATGCAACAGTGTTCGATCTTGTGACTTTGACCTGGAAGTTTGACCTACTTTTGATAAAAATCTGACCTATTCAATATCTCAACTATTTAAGACAGAGCTTTCATATTTTGTATATAGATTTCTTATGTCAAGATCTTTTGTATCATGCATGTACCATGATTAATTACCTTGTGACCTTGGTCTTATCCAGAACAGCAAGATCTTGTCGATCATATTGGTGTTGAGGCGGTGTTGGGGCATTTCTGCGTAATGTGAATTCATTTTCAGTAATGTTGTGATCCTTTGGGGCTCATGTAGGCTGGGGCCACAATATGGGATCAACATTTTTCATAGGAATAAAGACTGAAATCTTTTTAAAATCACAACAGCTGTACAATGACAGGGCCAAGGTGACTCCGTTGAGCGATGTGGCTCTTTGGCCTCTTGTACTGTTTAAGACGCATGTATTTAAAATTTATCATAGGGTATATTTGCATTTATTTTTTCAGAAATTTTGCATTTCCATGTCTTGGAAGGTGAATAGGTGAAAAGTCAATAGATGCTTACCATATCAGATGCTTGCAGAGGATACTGGGGATAAAGTAGCAGAAAATTATGGAAAACAGGAAGTGGCAGCCAGGACTGACATCAATGCAATAAACAATGAGCTGAGGAGACGGTGATGGAACTATATAGGACACGTGCTATGGAGGGGAGGTGACAATGACAGTGAGATGGCGTTGGGTTGGACACCAGAAGGGAAGAGGGCATTTAAGAGACCGAAAACAACCTGGAGAGGAACAGTAGAAGCAGAAAGAAAGATTGCAGAATGGAGAAACTTGAATGAGATCAAGATGGTAGCAATAGAACAGAGTGGATTGGAGAGAGTCTCGGTCCTATGTGTTTTTGGCATGGAGAGAACTAAGTAATGTCTAGATTGTTAGAGATAGGATGACCAGGAATATGAATGGATGTGCTGGAAACTGTACTAAGACCCTTATGTATTTGGATAGATTTACATACCATCATGATTTTGCTATGAAAAACTTGAAAAAAATCCTCAACTCATATTGTAGCTGACATTGTACATTTGTACTTATTAATATTTCAAATGAACATATTTTTAGACATACAATATCTAAACTTTGGAGTCCATGTACATCTCCACATTGGATAATAGGTTATGATGTATGTGTGTGAAATCTTTTCCTATGGTATGCACATGTTAACACATTAGTTTAAATGATGATGTATATCTTATGACTATGGAAGAGATTGTGTTCAGAACAGAATATGTGTCTAGAAGAGTTGTTGCCCTTGAATGTAATTCATTATTTACATGGGGTTGAAAAATAATCCAGCACACAGTAGTACTAAATGCATTATGTTAAAATACATTTATGAAGGGTATAAGTGATACTGTCCATTACTGATTAATACACTTTGTGAAATCATGTTATTGTTATGTTTAATAAATTTCAAGGCTGCACCTTTGTACATTTTACAATATAATATTCTGCACTTTGGTATCAAATTCTCTTAACCTAATTTAAGAGTTACATATTCATTAACAGCAAGTTAATTATGATATGCTATGTAGTTTGTCAAAGGGGCATTAGCTGGGAAAGTGATGGCAACCTTTTTATTCAAAATCTCTCAATAAGAATATATATTAATGCCTAATAATAATATTTATTTTGTACAAAAACATGAGAAACCTAATAGATTGTCACTTTTAGTGTATAGAAATACATAAGGACGAATTATTGTCTTGCAAGACAATAATCATTTAATTACCAAAATTCATGTGATATTCATACACATTAATGTTCCTGTTTTGGGGTTAAAAGGTGTTTGAAATAATTAAATACTGGTGTTATCACTGAAATATACATGTATGATATGGAGCAAATTTCATTTAATTAATTTTTTGGTATCAAAATGGCAGCTAATGCCCCTTTAAGAATAACTATTTTCAATGCACATCATAATAACCTTGTTAAGCTTGAAAGAATATTGGCTATAAGGAATCTTGATCATAAATATTAAAAATATTTTTAATTTCTTTCAAGGAGTTCCTTATAAACAAGCATAAAATCATGATTATAGTACATTGACTCTTGTGTGTTTCAATCTGTTAGACTTTCCCATTTTATTGCATTTCTTGGAAGTTGTGTTAAAAGAATTGGTGGTCTTGAAAAAGGTTGTTGTAGTGAACAGCAAAGGTCAACTGCTATTCAACAGTCTGTATACCTAGTCACCAAGGGCAAGGGTAGAGGTCATGTGGTTCTGCATTTCACAGGGCCAGTTAAGGGGCTAAAAGAATATAGTGTTAATGACAATTATTTCCATGGAATAATGAGAGACATCTCCCATCTCTTGTTATAGTGTTCTTCTTTAAAGATTTTGTGGGAGATGAGAAATACTTTATTTGATGCACAGACACCAAATTAAAAGTGGAGCTTGTTGATCCTAAGTGACATCCTTGCCATTATCTTCAATGCAGTCTTTCATGTATCTTATAAAGGTTTGCAAACACTAGTGCTTGCATAATGCACAGACACGTGAAGTGGGTAGTGTACGTGTACAGATGTTGTGTACACACCACCACCCCTCCACTGTCTACAAAATATATACCTGTAGAACCAGTGATATCACCAGAATATGTTATTTCCCCACCGATCACCTTCATAAGTCATTATGAAGTCAGTTCTACATTCTATGAGCTCTGGTGAGATATTAATACATACCGTACCACTGGATCTAAAAGAAATCCGTTTTACCACCGTCCCATTCCAATTTGATATCCTTTACTCTCATGCGCTTTAAATCAGAGACGGGATACTTTTAACTTTGATAAAGTTGAATTTTCCATTATATTCACAAGCATAGTAAATTATCATCCCTTGCGAATTATGATATACTGGCTGACACCCCCCCCCCCTTACATTGCATGGTAGGATGAATCCGCCCCCTTCTTTACATGTATGGTGTTGAAGTTTGGAATAGAGAACATCTGTTATGGATTTTTTGGACCCCTTTTTATTTTCGTTTGATAGTCAAGAATTTTAGACGACCGCGAGTTATCCTCTGCTACCCCCCCCCCCCTTCAGAAAAAAAAAACCCCACGCCATCTGTCTGTCTGATGCTCTTAAGATTCTTATGTGCAACAAAAATGGAAGTTCAGTAAAATTTCTGGCAACTTTCTTGCATATTGTATTGAAAAAAAAATAATTTTGATTTATAGTCAATATTAGCCCTAAAATAATATATGTCTCTGATATGAAGCCTACTAAAAATACCGTGTAATTTCATTCCAAATGTACCTAGCCAAATTTGTCATGTAATTGGATATGTAAGGTATTTTATATCTATTAGAAAATATTTTATTAAGATTAATTTTTCGAATTTGAATATGGCGTATTATACGCCAACAATTATTCCGGAAATATATTATCTATTGGTGACGTTTCACCCAAGTAAGTATAATCTCGCGAGAATACCGCTTGTTTTCATCTGCCCGTGTAGCACATTCTATCAGTATCCTCTGAAACTGATGCCGTCACAATGACGTCACAATGCATCAACGCTAGGTTACAAACTTCCACCAGAGTTCGTTCGTAGGCACTGTGACGTAATGAGGCCTCGACGGGGAGTTTGTGCTATGTTATTTGTGGAAAATATTGACCGCATCACAAACGAAACTGCGTACATAAAAGATAATTTCATGGTATATCTGTGTTTTTGATAATTTGGATTACATTTATTATCTTATAAATGTGGATTTAAAATGCAGAAGGGGGTATATAATAAATTTATCATTTATCAAACTCGACGTTTCGCGTCTCGTGTGATCTGATGATCCGCGCCTGTCAACTCGACGTGATCCGACTCTTCGGATCAAGTTACTGTAGTAATAATATATATTTATATATCAAAGTAGACCTATAAGGATATTCACAATATTATACTAAATGTTTCGTGTTTTGATATCGGAAGTTCAGGATGGGTGCTCTTTTTTTTATTTTATATATATATATATATATATATATAGATAGATAGATAGATAGATAGATAGATAGATAGATAGATAGATAGATAGATAGATAGATTATTCAATCGCAATAAAAACTCTGTAAAGCATCAAAATCTCATGCAATCAAAGAAGGAATATAAAGCTTTAGCATCGAAATTAAAAAGACGATACCAACGCGCAGAAGGGAACATGCTTGATAGTATGCGCAAACACAACCCTAAGGCATTTTACAGACTATTTAAAAGGAAAAAGGGACAACCCAAAAATGTTAACCCTGGTGTCTTCTATGAACACTTTAAGGAACTAACAAGTAATTCGAACACGACTGCGACTACCAACCCTGAGCGTGCGAACGACAATCTCTGTGTTTTTGAAGAACTTGACTGTGAAATAACAGAAACTGAAATCACCGATGCTATCAAACGATTAAAGAGAGAAAAATCGCATGGAACGGACTTGTTGATTAATGAAAATTTTATTGAATTTAAAAATGTTCTTGTACCTATTATTCACAAATTGTTTAATCGCATTTTTTCATCAGGTTTCTTCCCTCAAATGTGGTCAAAGTCGGTCATTGTTCCAATACTAAAGAAAGGGGATGTATTAGACCCAAATAATTATAGAGGTATTAGCTTAGTTAGTTGTTTCTGTAAATTATTTACTTCTATTTTGAACCAGAGATTATTGTTATGGTCAAATTCCAATGATGTTATTACCGATGCGCAGTTTGGTTTTCAGCCAAAGCGGGGCACAGCTGAGGCTATATTTAGCCCGAGTTCAATTATTGATATGACATTATGTAAGAAAAAAAAGTTGTACTGCTGTTTTATAGATTTTAAAAAGGCGTTCGATTCAATTGAAAGAATAAAATTATGGAAAAAACTTAGCACTGTTGGCATAAAGGGGAAACTACTCGGTATTATTCGTGTGATGTATGAAAATATGAAGTCTTGTGTCAGATCAGCAGGAATGTTGTCTGAGGTTTTCAAAAATGATATCGGTTTATTACAGGGGGAAGTATTGTCACCCATACTTTTTTCATTATATGTTAATGATTTTGAGATCGAATTCTTAACAAAAGGAATGATCCCTGTACAAATAGAAGAATTAAATCTGTTTGTCTTGATGTATGCAGACGACATGGTTATTTTTTCCGAAAGTGCTAATGATTTGCAGAGCATGCTGGATACACTTTTTACCTATACCACAAAGTGGGATCTTTCAGTGAATGTAGAAAAAACAAAAATAGTTATTTTCAGAAATGGGAGTAAAATTAGCAGTAATGAAAGGTGGCATCTGAATGGGGAGCCTATAGAAATTGTTGATAAATTCACATACCTGGGTGTTTTAATGAATTACAATGGAAAGTTTAGCACCACACAAAAGCAATTGGCCAGCCAGGGCAGAAAAGCAATGTTTTCCTTGAAATCTAAAGTCAGCCAAATGTATTTAAACACAGAAACAATGTTATCCTTATTTGATAAATATGTTGCAAGTATACTTAATTACAGTTGTGAAGTTTGGGGTAGCCATAGTGCAAAGGATGTTGAAAAAGTGCACTTGGAATATTTGAAGTCTGTACTGGGTGTCAGGAAAAATACAAATAATGGTATGGTGTATATAGAAACAGGCAGACTGCCCATGAACATTGTTCGCTGGTTTAGAATTTTTAAATTTTGGTTTAAATTATTACAAAGTGAAAATTGTATTTTGAAAACATGTTACAAAAGTTTACGTGAAGAAGCAGACAAGGGTGGAAATCGTGTGATTAATTGGGCTATCCATATAAAAAACAAACTATTTGATATAGGTTTGGGTCATATTTGGTGTAATCAAGAATATAATGGCGTATATTGTAATACTTATTTCCCAATAATTAAGCAAAGAATTTCTGATATTTTTGTGCAGAGTATTGTTGAACAAATCAACTCCTCACCAAGATGTAAAATTTATATGTACATTTATGACTATTTTTCATTGCAATTTTACTTGATGAAGGCTATACCACATGTTTATAAAAAACATATTAGTAGAATTAGAATGTCTTCGCATAATCTTGCCATTGAGAGTGGACGTCATTTTAATGTAGCAAGAAATAACCGCTATTGTAAACTTTGTAATTCAGATATTGAGGATGAATTTCATTTCATTTTAAAATGCCCTTACTTTATTGAATTACGCAGGAAATATATCAAGAAGTATTATTGGAAAAACCCATCTGTTTTTAAACTTATACAATTATTAAGTGTAAAAAATTTCAAAGAGTTGTGTAATTTGAGGAAATATCTTTACTGTGCCTTTAATTTACGTAATGATTTACTTATGTAGCATTCTCTGTCTATAAATTCACATCAGTATTGTGTAACATACCATATAATGTCATGCCATGCCATACTATACAATTGTTAACTTGTTTATTATTTTTGTAAACATGTATGCCATAAGACGTATGTCTTCAGCAATAAAGAATAATAATAGTATAGATTGTATATTGTATATGCATTAAGTAAGTATACGTTTAAGAATAGTGACAACATATCAAACGACACTTGAACAACTTTATAGACATGTTCACTGACAAATCATTATCAAACGCGCTGATTGACTTCTATTAAGAACTGTGTTTTGTGGCGGGTGTATTTACCCTACATGTAAGCAATTACGTATTTAAATGAATTTCATAAAACATTTAGTACATGTATATAGAGAACTATTCATGCACTTTTTATCAAGTATAAGCTTGCGTCCTATGCTTATTTACTTAATATTCATAATTTTGATAACTTTATAAGCAGTTATTGATAAGAAGTACAACATTTTGTGCAAAAAGGTAAAAAAACAAAAAAACAAAAAAAAAAACAAAACAAAACCCAATCAGTTTGTTTTCTTGTCATTTCATCAGTGTTCACTAATTGTTTGGGTAAACCTTTAATTCTTATTTATTTTCAAACTGTGGAAAAACATCGATATTCTATATACACGTGATATGGAGCAATATTATCCTTTCTGATATATTTCATTTTATCAAATAAGATTTGCAAAAGTAGCAAGTCCTATTTGCAAGAGTAAAATACGTCATAAAAGGCAATGTTCTAAAATATGAGGAAAATGTATTGCAAACATGGTTAATTTCCATGCCCTCTATCTCTTACATGGATGTTATAACTTCTTTTATTGGCTGCCTTTTGATGTTCATTAATATACGTTTTACGCATAAAGTGTTATGCTACACGATTGCTACACGCTTGAGGAATAACATGCTTGAATTAAATGGTAACCTGTCAGAAGCAGTTACTTCAAATGAGTTTGACCTTTAACCCTCTACGTAACTGATATTCCATGTGAGCGTTGTCGGAAAATTCAGGGATACAAGCACTAACTTCATAAAAATTCCCCTGGGACCAAACCCACTCCAGAGTAAAGCGAAAGTTATATTGAATTTACATTAACGACAAATACATGTTTCTGTGCTTTTGACAAGCTTTTAAACCATAAATCATGTGTTGTTTTATTAGGTATTATTATATGTGGAATATAAATTAAGAATTAGCTTGATCAAGCTTATTTGGGAGACCGATGGCGCTTTTTAGCGGTATTCAAAGATTCATTGGGGTCGTTTGCCAGGAAAGCTGACGCCCGGAATCGTATAATTGTAGTTGTAACGTCTTCATATCTCTGGAAATTGCTTTTTCCGTTATACAGAGAACAATTTAAGGGAAATCAAAGCTGAATCTCTTCTATTAATGCTTGAGCAAGGATACCATGGAATGATCGATATTTTTGGCAGGGGCTTCTCTAATGTTGACTTTCCAAACGGTTTTCGATATTGATCTGAGAAAATTTTTCTGACCAAGTCACGTGGTAATCGTCCTTGTGATGAAGACACATTTGTAAACAATTACGTGAAGCGCTCGAAAAGCATGAACTTGAGCGTATTATTTTACTCCTCCGATGGATGGAGGTCGGTGAAAGACGGCGCGCATCACAGACGTGATAACTCCGTAAGTTTGTCTGCGGGAATTTCTACACCCGAGTCAGTCGGCATCATGGACATTGTGCTTAACGTCAGTTTACTAGCTGGAATTATTCTATTTGGAGCATTTGGCAATTTATTAGTTATCATAACGATAGCTCGCAACACAACTTTTCACAGAGCGCCGTTCTTTTTCATGCTCAACCTTTCCATTTCCGATTTATGCCGATGTCTTTTTTGCATTCCGTTTGTGATTGCCTCTGCCATTGAAAATGTCGGATGGAGTCACGGAGAAATATCATGCACTGTGATCGCTTTCACCAACTTCTTCTTTGTGTTCAACTCATTCATAACACTCATGACCATTGCAATTGACCGTTACATATCAATCACCTACCCGTACTTACACAAACGTTGGTTACATGGGCACACGAGTCTCGTTTTGGTTGCCGTCGGCTGGTTGCTATCAGCGTTGGTGTCGCTTCCGCCTGTTTTTGGTAACGGGTCGTACACCTTTGTTGAAGAGGAGAGTCAGTGCACATTCAAACACATGTCCTATAAACACAGTGACACATTCGGCTTTCTGCTCGTCCTAACGGCCGTGCAGTTCGGCTCGCTTTTCATCTACGTTCGCATTTTTCTTTTCCTTAGAGAACATCGAAGAATGAAGCCTTTAGAAAACCCGCCTGCCATGAGTTCAAACTGGACATTTGCTGCCCCGGGACTACGAAATGTGTTCCCAATCACGTGGGCTGGAGGGCCCCTTCGTCCGATACCCACCATCACTCAAAATTTATCAAGTGCTAACGGACCAATTGAGCACGTGGGAAGGAGGAAGAACGAACATTTGAGTCGACTTTTCTTTGCTGTGACCACGTGTGTGTACTGCTTGTGGTCTCTATATTCCATTCAATCGTTTCTGCTTATATTTTCAAGCATTGTAATTCCAAAAAGTGTTCGACGAATCACGACCTGGGCAACATTTTTCCAAGCTTGTGTCTCACCCATCGTCTTTATATTTCATTACAGAAAACTCTTGATAAATAACATACGCTTTTACAGCAGAAGAAGGGGACTGTGGTAACTCTTCATTCAATGTCTGTGGACCAGTCTGAACGTGTTTTGTTTTCTGTTGTAGTGAGAGGGTGATTACCATTGGCCAGGTGTGCATGAATGGACAATAAATCTATTTAAGGAAGTTAAACCATGACAAAATCCGTACATCTAATTTAACCTGAAGATGTTGCAGGTAATTTGAGCACCTTACGTTCTTATGTCGGGTCAGTGGCTACGAATAAAATTCCAAGAAGGAAGATTTCTATTATCGACATTTTTATTTTTACGATGTAAACCAATCATATGAACACTAAATATTATATCAATTGTATGAGGTACGTTTTGGGGAATTTTAATTTTATTCATAATTTTACTGCATCGAATTTTGATACACGTGTGAATATGTGGCCTTTGATTAGAACATAAGAACTACAAATGTAGTACGGATGCAAGGCGTAAAAAATGACCACAGTTAAAACGATGCAGAACTGATAAAACCAATTACAAATTATTTCACAAATCTCCATGACAAAATTTATTGAGTACTAGTATCCAACGTGCTCAAAGAACAATCCTAGATTTAAAATTGTGTTTGATGTATTTTAATTCAATGTTGAGTGGACGGAAGTGAATGAATGAGATATTAATCCCTGTTCGAGGATTTATTTCTGAGTTGTGTTCGAGAATCTTTCACACGTAAATACATGTTCATATACTTTTTTGAAATGAACAAGTTGACTCTATCGTCTTTCAAATGAAAATGTGAATACCATTAAATCTCATGAGAATGTATATAATTTTATAATAGCATGATCAGAAGAAAGAGTTATATGGCATTTTATTGATGTAGTATTTTCATAGATATTTCGTATGCATCTGTATGCATCTGAAACTGATATTTATATATACTCAGTAAATTTACCATGTAAAAGAAATATTTTGGCAATGTAGCAATTTTTGGAAGTAATGTGTATTGATTTGAGAATTATTTGCACGCTTTTATAACAATATCCCCTTTATAAGAATAGCATGTTCGGAAATGAATTAGACACACATCATTACGAGGACATGGAAAGATATAAAAACGGACACTCCGAGTATACCATTATTACACGAAAGCTTAATAATTCATCATTTGTCTTTGTTTTTATGAAGGTTTTGGTGTTTTTACATCCTCCTGTAGCTTTTTTATGAATGAAGGCCTTTTGTTAGTCCGCAATAAAAACAAATAATGTCTCACTAATTTCCTATCAAGCCTCTTACAATGTATCTATATCTACAAGCAATCATTTCATATCAATTTCATGTAATTACAATTTATCGATGTTTAATTTGTGTTCGACATTAATTTCTTTGTACAATGTACTTTCTAAAAACATTTCGCTTGGTGTGTGTTTTGAAAACATTAAATCTTGAAACAGAAATTTTATTCCAATCGATCGGTTAGAAGCAGAAATTTGAACAGGGAAAGCTTTGACAATTTACATAATTTTCAACTCTCTGTTTTCTCCAGAAAGGCTTCGTTAAACAAGAGATAAGATGACTCGCCACGCTTTAATTGCGAGATCAATAAGACGAGAGTACAAAATTGTATTATGTAACACGAAACAGCAATAAGGCTTCCAGATCACAAGAACCAATTACCCTCACCTAATTAATCATGAAACTGAAAATTCAAACAATTTCCAGTCGTATTTATTGATTTTCCGCCAGGTTTAAACATTTTTGCCCTCATCTTCCGGTTTTAGACATGGAATCTAATGTAATTGAGCTGCTCATCGCCGTACCATTAAGTCGAATTTAGAGATGATACATGGATCGAGGAATGGATGTTGATTACAGGAGAGTGCAAAGAAAATACAATGGTGAGATGTCGTTACGGAATCATTGCGTTATCGTCACGGCAGCACTGTCTTCTCGTCATCGCACATTGTCATTGTTTCATCGTGACGCACACATCGTCAACTCATCAATGTCATAATTTTGCCATCTTCACCACCCTTATAGTGAGTTCAAAGAGTGACCGGAAGTTATTGTCCTGTTTTATTTATCTTACTTATTTATTTATTTATCTTATTTATTTATTTATTTTAAGTTTATGGTTTGGTTTGCTTTGAACATATCTTATTGTAACTGAATACACAAAGGGATTGAGCACAAATTCTTAAAACTTAGAGCACTCTCTCCCATATACATGTATATATTAACAATCTATTTTGGTATGTATGGTAAAACAGCCATTGTGAATATATATGTAAGGCTCTAAAGTGCGATGGTCGCTCCAAAGTGCGATGGTCACACCAAAGTGCGATGGTTTGTTAACGTTACGGACGTCAAAGTGCGATGGCCACGCCAAAGTGCGATGGCCACGCCAAAGCCCGATGGTGCGGAGTTCAGTAACGTGTGACGTGACGTCATTCTTAACGTCTTTCAAAATGAAACCGAATAAATGCAACACCAACGACAGCAACGGCAAGGTTTACACTGTTGAGGATAGTGAGATCGGCAAAGTACATTTGTTGTCGAACTATCTGTTTCGCCCAAACATTCTTTAATTCATGATCATTTATTACTTGTGATGTACACATAATAAAATCCTGGGGATATGCTATAATGCAAAACATTCTAGGAAAATTTAGTGTTTAATAACATGACAATGAAATAAGTTGAACTTCTTATTTTTTATGCATGAATTTTGCACTGATATTTTAGTGAAACAACACACGGTTGATACAGTCTGTACCAAAACACTGTGTCGTTTACAAACCAATAGATTTCGGCGTGTCACACCATCGCACTTTGACGTGTCAGACCATCGCACTTTGGCGCATGAATGTGGACCATCGCACTTTGGCGTGTCACACCATCGGGGTTTGGCGCAGATCATCGGGGTTTGGCGTGACCATCGCACTTTGGAGTCCCAATCGCACTTTGGAGTCTTACATATATACCGGTATTTTCTAGCGCATGTTGATCGCTTACAGAAAAACAAAGCAATGATATATAGGCCTACTAATTAACCTTGTATGATAGTAAACAAATATTCGTTTTCACTGTCGCCTCAAAGCAGAACGTGAGTATTGACAATATGCAAGTTGCTAATTCCAAATCTACCATTAAAAAGAATATTTCTGGCTTCTTTATAACTAGGACATGTAAAAAAGTGTGATCGGTCAACAGGGGATGCTTACTCCTCCTAGGCACCTGATCCCACCTCTGGTGTGTCCAGGGGTCCATGTTTGCCCAACTATCTATTTTGTATTGCTTGTAGGAGTTATACGAGATTGATCACTGTTCGTTATCTTCACCTTGCAGTCATCTTCAACTTTTCCACAAGTACTTAAAAGGACTATTAATGATGTTACAACGGAATAAATCTTTGTTTAATATACAATTGTGCCTAAGCCTTGTATGAATAATATTTAAACGACGGTTGCCACATGCGAAGTAGAGAAGAGGTGAGTTTTCTTTCTCTTTAAAAAAAAATTCATAAATATCCCCAGGGATTCACTTTGTTTGATTTCAACAGGCAGGGAATTCCCCTCATTCATAACAGTTGGTACAAATGAAGTTTAATAGATTTGAAATTTACATTTAGGTACATTGTAATTTAGTGTATTAATTTAGTGTATTTCTTGTGTTGAAGTGTATAGTTTACATTTAGGTACATTGTAATTTAGTGTATTAATTTAGTGAATTTCTTGTGTTGAAGTGTATAGTTTACATTTAGGTACATTGTAATTTAGTGTATTAATTTAGTGTATTTCTTGTGTTGTAGTGCGTAGTTTTCCCAGAAAAATGTCTTTAAAATAGTTTGGAGTCAAATTCTGGTCCACTTCATACATTGTTCTTAATCGTGTTGTTTTCCGCCTAACGTGAAGCGGTTCCCAACCTGTTTCCCAATAAAGAGATTCTCTTGATGCTAATAAAGTTATAATCCTGTAACGGAAGTTTATTATGCATGGGTGTTTATTCCCATCCAGAAAATTCATATATCCGTTTTAGTTCTTTCAATTATCAATTGGCTTCAATCCATCCTCACCATCTGATAAATAGCTCTTCGAGGTATTTTATAGAAGAGCTATTCCTGTCCGGATAAAACATGTATTTAACTTAGTACAGTGATATCGATTGATATCTACATTGTATTTCTATGCAACGGATTACCGACGCTCCGAGAAAGTCAGATAAAGTCTCTGTCAGTGACTCGATCTGCAAAACGTGGAATAAAACATCGGAAAACGTCATCCCGGTTCTTGTTTATGAACAAAACAGCGGCTCCATTCTCCCCGATGCCGCGTAAAACTTAAACGTTTAACATACCCGATGCTAAGAGCCGCTTTTATGAACTGTCATGACGCGTTCCGATTTTTTATTCCGCGTTTTGCAGAGAGTTTCGTAAATGTCAAATTCACGTATGGTTCTGTGTATATTATCTTATAGTTCGTGTTAGTGCGGATTTCAGTGGCCCTTTTAACAAAATATCTTATGATTATGATGAACACTATAATTATTTTAAAATTCTTCTTTCATATACATACAATGTATATTTCTCAGTGACCAACACCTATGTATGTCTACCTTGGTGATAAAACATGCATTCTTACTCAAAATATAGTATCACTCAAATGAGTACATGTATAAACAGAGACAAAATTTATATCTTAGTCGAAATATATTTTCGTGAAAATGGCCATAGTACAATGTATCTTGATTTCTGGAGAATCCCTGTCGCATTTATCTCTTTATTTAATGGATCTTGTTTTGAATGGAATCGAGGAAGAGGTACATACCACGGAATTTGTCTAGAAATTATAGGAGCTACGAGATCACTGTTCATTATCTTCACCTTTATAGGAATTATGAGATTGATCACTGTTCGTTATTTTCACTTTATAGGAGTTATGAGTTTGATCACTGTTCGTTATCTCCACCTTTATAGGAGTTATGAGATCACTGTTCGTTATTTTCACTTTATAGGAGTTATGAGATTACTGTTCGTTATCTTCACCTTTATAGGAGATATGAGATCACTATCCGTTATCTCCACCTTTATAGGAGTTATGAGATTGATCAGTGTTCGTTATCTTCACTTTATACTAGTTATGAGATAGATCACTGTTGGTTATCTTGACCTTGATAGGAGTTATGAGATTGATCACTGTTCGTTATCTTCACTTTATACTAGTTATGAGATAGATCACTGTTGGTTATCTTGACCTTGATAGGAGTTATGAGATTGATCACTGTTCGTTATCTTCACTTTATACTAGTTATGAGATAGATCACTGTTCGTTATCTTCATCTTGATAGGAGTTATGAGATTGATCACTGTTCGTTATTTTCACCTTTATACTAGTTATGAGATTGATCACTGTTCGTTATCTTCACCTTTATAGGAGTTATGAGATTGATCACTGTTCGTTATCTTCACTTTATATTAGTTATGAGATAGATCACTGTTCGTTATCTTTACCTTTATAGGAGTTATGAGATTGATCACTGTTCGTTATCTTCACCTTTATAAGAGTTATGAGATTGATCACTGTTCGTTATCTTCACCTTTATAAGAGTTATGAGATTGATCACTGTTTGTTATCTTCACCTTTATAAGAGTTATGAGATTGATCACTGTTCGTTATCTTCACCTTTATAGGAGTTGTGAGATTGATTACCAGTGGCGGATTTAGAGGGGGCGCAGCCGGCACCCCCTCCCTTAAAATTTTCAAATTTAAATTTAAGGTAAATCAAGGTATCTTGTTTCGGAAAATGTACTAAACGATAAAAGAAACAATAATTTCTTCCACTCCCGGAAAATAAATGACAAAATCTTTTGATTTCTTGAATTACTTTATAGGGAGAACTTACTTTTTTTCCAAAAAACCCTTAAAATTTTGGTCATTTTATTAATTTCACCTTATCAGAATGATAGAATATAGTACAAATGACTAAATAGGAGAAATATTTCAAGCCCCATAAAATCTGTAAAATCCGGGAGCTTCATGGGGCTTCGCCACCTGGGTCCCCACCAGGGCTTCGCCCCCTGGACCCAGTCTTCATAAAGTGGCGCCCCCCCCCCCGTAACCTCTATTCCTAGATCCGCCCCTGATCACTGTTCGTTATCTTCACCTATAGGAGTTATGAGATTGGTCACAGTTCGCTATCTTCATCCCTCATGCATGACGCTACCGGCAGAAGTAGCGAGGGTCCTTTATTTTTCAAACGCTTACCGGGACATAGATCCCCCCGTTTACAGTCATATCCGAGAGAACTGCAACTTTTAATACCAGACGTTGGGCAATGGAGCAGTATCATTTAGTTCAGTACCCTGCCAGTGTATGTGACAGGAATTTTCAAGACGGTCTTTAACCCTTCCGATCCGTCCCTTTTGCTGCATCCTTTCCATCGACACATGCACTTTCAAAGATTTTCCTTGCAGAAGGGAAACAATCGTCTTTCAGCTTTTCAATGGTATTATTGTTTTCAGCAAGTCATCAAGTGTCAAATTCACATTAGTGCTTAGTTCAACTAATTCCGAAGCCACGCAAAAAAAAAAAAAAAATTTAATAATAATAATTCCGAAGCCACGCAGAGGAAACTTGGATCGATCAGCTTGTTGCTGACATTGTTTTCGTTTTCACCCTCATTTTTGATTTCCACTATCATTCTAAACTTTTTACGTTGTGTTTTTATATATGAAAAGGTGAAGATAACAAACATTGATCACTCTCATAACTCCTATAAAGGTGAAGATAAGGAACAGTGATCAATCTCATAACTCCTATAAAGGTGAAGATAACGAACATTGATCCATTTCATATATCCTTTGAAGAATACAAAATTAAGAGTTGGGGAAAACATGGACTCCTGGACATACCAGATGTGGGAGCATGGACTCCTGGACATACCAGATATGGGAGCAGGTGCCTAGGAGGAGTAACTGGTACTTATATATTATCTACACACACGCCTACGATTCGTTCATCTTGATACTTACATTTTTAAATCGATTAATTTGATACAGAAGAGCTTGTTCTGCGTATGATCAGTTTTCAAATCGAAGCAGGCTAATGACAAACAAGTTGATGCTACAGGAGTTTCAACAGTCTCATTTAAAGTCGGCATTTCGCAAATTCTATGGTCGTTATAACAATCTAGTTTGCAAATACAACCCATCATTGGATCAAATGCTGTCTGACGTGACTTTTCTTGGTACACTGATTTTGACTACGGATAATTCCGTTTGCCTGATCAAGATATAGGGCTCACGGCGGATGTGATCGGTCGCCAGGGGATGCTTACTCCTCCTAAAGACACCTGATCACACCTCAGGTGTGTCCAGGGGTCCGTGTTTGCCCAACTCTCTATTTTGTATTGCTTATAGGAGTTATGAGATTGATCACTGTTCTTTATTTTCGTCTTTCATGATATACTTTTGGTAGTATCTATAATTGAAGACATTTCTTTTAAAACGCTACTCATGTATAATATATACATGAAAGAAATCTTTCAAAAGTAATACCATGGTGTACAATCAAACATCTAAAGAATGTCGATACTGATAATTATGCTTTTGAAATATTAAAATATAAAAAATTCTCGCAATACGATTTGTGCATGCGGGCATCACAATATTGATTTCAAAACAGCATCGGGCACTGAAACAGTACAAATTGAAGAATGAAAAATAAGGTTTGCCTCAATTTCTGCTACAGACCGGTGTGTGGGGTTTCATTTCCAATGCACCGCAATGATTTCTCAGATTTAAGTTTTGAAAATACCAGCGTTGGCTCTCTTGCTGTGAGTCTACACGAAATGAAAACTCAGAAGTATATGATCAATGGAACTGCTTTCAGTTTAATGGCAGATGATAACGACTTTAAGGATGTATGCTACAGCAGAGAAATTTGATGTGGATGAAAAGTGGAGGATATGTACAACAATATTTTGAAATTGAAAACTTTCAAATTCATTTTATTTAGTCAAAAAATGCAGGTTTAATAGAAATCACTCTGAAAAAATTTAAAACCCCTACTGGACTCGAATATGCGATCTACTGTTCAGCAGTCGACATGTTAATCTACTGAGCTACTCAGCTAGGCGATGAAGTTTTTAATGAATAGACAAATATTGCTGATATTTATATTTTCACCCATGTTTTAAAAGGAAGACAGCCATTATGACAATGTAGAAAACCTCCTTAAAATTGGCATTGTAACTAACGAGAGGGTCAAATATGTAATCTCAAGGATTGAAACGTTGAAAGCGGCCAATCCAAATGTATATTCATCTTTACTACGACTGTCCGGTTACGAGTATCCCATGCAATTCCGCAAACCAAAGCAAACCACATGAAATGTCTTTGAGAAAACCATGGAGAGTGTAAAGACAATACTGAGTGCATGAGTGAAGATGACGAATAGTGATTACTCTCATAAATCCTATTAAGATTGCAACATTGAGAGCAAACGCGTCCTATTGATCAGACAAACTACCGGTAGTCACAATCAGCATATAAAAATGATTTGGTGTGAAACACGTCAGACAGCATTGAACCGAATTACAGGTTGTATATGCAAATTAGATCATTATAACGGCCATACGATTTTCGAAAAGCTGACTTCAATCGAGACTGTTGAAACCCCTGTAACGTCAATGTATTTCTAAGTAACCTGACTCGGTTTAAAGTTGATCATACGTAGAACATACTCTTGAGTATTGAATCTATTGAAAGACGGTGATAATTAAATATTGCTATAGAAATATACGAAGTTGATGATTGAGAAGCTGAAGTCATCCCATTTGTCAGATCCAGAATCATCTCGATTCACATATAATGGCCCCGAGGTTATAAGTAAGACGGAAGATATTGTGTCATATATCCTGGGTCTTGTCGTGAAGGCCATTCAACAAAATCCAGAAAGTGTTTCGGGTTGAGAAGAGTGTTGTAGTAGATACACACAGGTCATCAACAAAGAAATTGAAATGAACTTCTGTAAAAGCCTACTGTGTTAATGAAATTTGATTTGCAAGAATTTAAACAGAAAATCAAGTAGACTAGACAAACCTGACGAGCCGTTTACAATGGAACCTACAAAATCATACACAAGTTCGTTCCACGGAAACTGGGTTTTTTTAAATACAGAAACCTTTAGGTTTTCGTAAGGAGCTCAGAAATGAAAAATAAAACCCCCCAAAAAAACCCAAAAGAGACACAACCTGAGAATCATGGGTCTTTCGGCAGGCGTTGGCACGAGAAAGAACCCTCACTTCTCGATCGGCCTTGAGCGCAAAGCATACTTCTAAAGGACTAAAGCCAGAAATCATGAAAAATGGCCCTGTTTCCAAAATTTAAAATCTGTTGGGGGTCAAAAGGCTACAAAATTTGCTTTCTAAAGCAATTAATTTTATCCAATTCAGCTGGTGACGTCTCATTATGAGTGAAAAATTCTCGACGGAACGTGAAGCAAACAATCAATGAATCATTGACGTAAAGCAGGCACTTTTCCCAGCACAATTGGGAACATATTCAACACTCATTAATATTTACATAACAGTAATATGAACTATACGGGACATTTTCTAACAGAACACAGATGACAACAGAAATAAATACATACTAATTGCCCTTTTTCTGTGATATATTTGTGAGGAATTATTCCAGTTTTCTACATAAACCAGAACACAAACACAACTGACGACTTCTGAATTGGGCACCTCGTCCATCATCAAATCTCTGGAGGAAAATTGCAAACTAACACTTTATACACATTAAATCTGCTATTGGCGATGTCCCCTTCTGTCTGGTACACAGGCAATTCAAATCTAACCCATGTTAGCCTCACTCATTGCATTTATTTACAATAAAAAAGTGAAGACAAAACAATGATCATTTCCATAATTCCTATAAAGAATTAATACAAAATTAAGAGTAGGACAAACACGGACACGGTCCTCTGGACAAGCACTAGGTGCAAGGACCCCCTGTTAGCCAGTCACACCCGCCGTGAACCTTATGTCTTGATCAGGTAAATGGAGTTATCCGTAGTCAAAATCAGTGTGCCAAGAACGGCCTAATAAAGGTTATGAAACAGGTCAGAAAGCATTTTACCAAAGGACAGGTTGTATTTGTAAATTAGATCATAATAACGACCATAGAATTTGCGAAATGCATACTTCAAATGAAACTGTTAAACCCCTGGTAATATCAACTTGCTTATCATTATTCAATAGCCTGTCTCGATTTAAAAACTGTTCATACTCAGAACATTCAAACAAAATCAATAAACAATTTAATCAAAGTTCACTCTACTTTGTATCTGTTTAGATTGATGACAAACCTGATGACTTCAGCTTTTCCATCATCATCTTCCCATATTTTTGTAGCAACATTCCATTATCACCTGCACACGGTGTTTATATCTCAATCGATTCGATCCCGTGGGGATCCGGGTTAGATTAGGTCCTCAGTACAGAAGATAACAAATAGTGATCAATCTCATAACTCCCATAAGCAATACAAAATAGTTAGTTTGGCGAACACGGACCCTTCGACACACCAGAGGTGGGAGCAGGTGTCTAGGAGGAGTAAACATCCCCTGTCGACCGGTCACACCCGCCGTGAGCCATATTGAAGGCCACAGCAAGATATTTTTTCCTTTCACGTATAAGTTTTTAAATAAATTCTGCTTCATATGAATATAGAAACAGGTCAGCTAACAAAGGAGCACAATTCGTGTCCATTGGAATTCCAACAGACTGTTGGAAGACCTGGTCACCAAAGACCACGAAGATATTGTCAATGAGGAACTCTAGCATATCTTTTATTTCAGCTTCAGAGTACTTGAGCATGGAATTAGAGTGGTGTTTAACAAAGTAATTTTTTTTTTGGATGATTGATCACTGAATATGAATTTTTCCGTTTTCCATTTTTGTTGAAGAAGCAACTGTCTATGATGTCAAAAAGTCTAGTCTTTAATTCATCGTGAGGAATGGTCGTGTAAAGTGTTCAAAAGTCACAGGATTTGATGTTATTGATTTGGGAAAAGTTTTGCGATTTCAAGTTTACTAAATGTTCTTTAGAATTTTTGAGAATCCACGTTTGATTAACACCAATTCTGGCAGATGTATTCGCACAGCAAGTTTGACGTTTCTCCTTCACGGCTGTTAAAAACACCGCCGCGGTGGACGAGAGGTTACAGCGTTCGCCCCGCATGCGGAGGGCCCGGGGTTCGAATCCCGGCCGCGACACACCTAAGTCGTTAAAACAGGTAGTGACAGTTCCATCGCCAAACGCTCGGCATCAGATGTGAATGTCATGGGTCCTCGGAGATGACCTTAAAAACGGATGACCCGTGTCACAGTAGGTGTGGCACGCTAAAGAACCCTCACTGCTCAATGGCCGTAAGCACCGAGCATAGGCATAAATTTGAAGCCTTTCACCGATCTTGGTGACGTCTCCATATGAGTGAAAAATTCTCGAGTGAGACGTTAAGCAAGATACAATCAATCAATCAATCACGGCTGTTAATGTTTTCGTGAAGAGCAAAGATAGGAGCTTGGTAGAGCACTTACTGGATCCAGCAATGTATCTGTGTAAGGGTTTTCATGTAGTTTAGGAATCCACTATAGGTACGGTTACTGATATCCATTCGACCCATTGATAGGGATATTAAATGTGTCTGAAACTGAAGCATGGTTTTGAAGAATTTCATCTTTTGAAACGGCAGTTGGAGTAAAAGTACGATTACCAAAAGTGGAATTAATGCCAAGTTCGTTTAAAATACAGGTGTAATAATGAGCCTTACAAACAAAGACAATGTTGTTACAAGCTTTGTCAGCTGGAACCAAAACATATTCCTCGTGTAACCTATCTAATTATTTGATCACGTCTAGTTTACTAAATACAGAAGGGTAGATAGTACGTATTTTTATTTTAATATGTCTAATGCGCGATTTTGATATTCCTCTTATGTTTTTAACCCATTCTGACAATATATCAAGTTCTTCGTTTTCATATTTAGCCCATCGCCTGGCATAATCTTCGACAGAATTCATAATAGAGATAAGTTCTGTCGCAAATTAAAAGACCGATGTTCTCTGTATTTAGGACCTTTTAGAATAAGTGACTTGAGGTCCTCATTTTCAACTATATCAACATCACCAGTAATGCCATGTCCAGCTGGACTATAGTTGAAAGAAGATGAAGAACAAGAACACGTTGGTGGATTACGTATAAGATGGTCTATATCTAGGCACTGCAAAGTTTTTTTTCATAATCAAAAAGTTTGGATGCAATAGAAGAAGTATATTTGTAGAAAATACAGGGTGTATACTTGAACTTGAAATAAGTTGGAAAACAAGACTGGACCCTTTTAAGACGAAGAATGTTGCCTATGTTGACGGCATCTATTTCTTTGTTAATACTTTGTAGATTTGAGCTTAAAAGGAACTGGCGGCATGATTTGGAAGGAAAATCATCCATGACCCGTGGTGGTTTAAAGAGACATCCATAATCATAGATTTCAGTCAATATTCAGGTGATGATTGTATCTCGGGAATTTTTCATTCATATGGAGACGTCACCAAGACCGGTGAAGGGCTTCAAATTTAGGCCTATGCTCGGCGCTTACGGCCATTGAGCAGCGAGGGTTCTTTAGCGTGCCACACCTACTGTGATACAGTGCATCCGTTTCAAGGTCATTTCCGAGGACCCTTGACATTCACACCTGATGCCGAGCGTTTGGCGATGGAACTGGCACTACCTGTTTTAAGGACTAAGGTCTATCGCGGCCGGGATTCGAACCCCGGCCTTCCACATGTGTGGTGAACGCTCTAACTTCTAGGCCACCGCGGCGGTAAGGTGATGAAAAAGTATACATGTAGATCTACTCGCTGTGGCTTCTTCAAATAACGTATGTAAAACTCTCAATGGAACAGAGTAAAGATTGTACGAATATGATGTGGACCTAATTGTCAGACAGATTTTACCCAATGACAGGCTGTGGTTGTATTGGCAAACTAGATCGTTATAACGACCATTCGGTTTGCGAAATTTTTTACTTTAAACGAGACTCTTAAAACCCCTGTCTTACAGTCATTGTCTTCCTTACACCGGAAACATTCGGGGATTTAGAAATCAGAATAAGGGAAAGGAAAGAGGAGTCCGAATTATAGCTGAAGCTGCATTACACAAAGGTGTGTATCTGTCACAGAGATTTCTGGAGAAAGGCTTAGTGAAGAAACCAGCACAAACACATCGTATGATGAATCGCATCCTGGGATTGTTTTGACACGTTTTCCTTCATGTTTTATGTAACTCTCTTGCTTTTAAGTTTATGTATTTAGTTGTTTTTTCTTCGTGCTAAGACAGACGTACGTGTGCCTATCTACAACACAAATTTCTCGTACATAACGGAGTCTGAATTCCACTACATGTTTAATTGCAAATCTCTGAATGATATAAGAAAACAATGTTTATCACCAAAACAAATACGTTTCAAAAACATCATCACTTTCAAAAATATAATGAATTCAAACAAGCAATCTTTTCTAAGAAGATTGTGTTCCTTTATAAGAAATATTAATAATCTCTGCTCCCCGACCCAATGACTACTCGAATCTAAAATTGCATATGTTGCCTATCTCCATACTCACGCATGCCTTCAAACATTTAGTGATATATTACCATCACTTTTATATAAAATATATGTACTAAATCTCTGTATACAATTGTGTAATTGTGATGAGAAATAAATTCAGTTCAGTTCAGGCAGTCACTAACAACACACAGCACAATCGTCACAATTTCTAGTCGCTGTACACAAATTCTTATAAAAAAAACGATGTTTCATGAGCATGCCTGTGAATTATGTTCTTAAAATTACTGTGTCCTTGTCAAGTCTATGCCAAACAAACATTACATTCATAGTCGGATTACATAACAAAGACATAGCACGGGGAAAACTGACCAATTGAACAATTAATTTTCCGTCCTATCAGGAAGTCCGGAAGATGAGTCTTTTATTAATTAACACGGCCAGGCTATCACCTGGAATTCACCTTTATCCAGGTAAGGTTCAAGCGGAAATTAGTATACCCTTGAGTATTTACGTACACCACCACCACTTCGAGAGATCTCGAGAGAAAAACACACCGGGACCCAATTTGACTTCGAAATATCGAAAGATCGATAGTTAATTGCATAGTTAGAGAAAAAAATCTGACTGGGCGATAATCCGGGAATATGAGGTCATGTACCCAGTCAAGAATACATGTAGATGGGATACAAAATGGCTTCCATAGATCTATATACATGTACTTAACCGATACGTAAAATAAACATTATTATAGAAAGAAATGATAATGATCCATTTTGAAATGATTGTTCGTGTCTGACGCGGTAAATTGATCCTACTTGGTATACAAAAACAAATCATTGAATAAAGTAAAACTTTTATATTTACTTATTAGCTCACTGACTTACGAACACAAATGAATATTTTCAGGTCACCTGAGTAAACTCAAGTCACCTATTGCGTCCGTCGTCGTCCGTCATGCGTCAACATATTGAACATTTTTAACTTCCTAATAACTGACATTTTAATTTTTTTTTTTTCGAATTTGGTATGAAGCGTCTTATATATTATGTGATGTAGAACAGGAAAGCCTCTACAAAATTTTTAAATTTCATGATATCCAGGGTGTAGAGGTCCAGACTCCAGGACGGGACCAAACTTGGTATATAGTATTCATGTGTAAAATTAGAAGAAAAAAACATCTCCTTTAATGCTATTTATACTAAATTGAAATTAAATGGATATGATAGCTCTTTATCAAAATTGTAAATTTCTTGATCCCACTGATAGGGGTTTTGGTATATTACGGTGGAGCCAAAATTGTATGTGATTAAATGTATTAACAATTGAATATTTTAGCTTCTTCTTAATGCATGTAACTATCATTCCAATTCTTTTCAAATTTGGTATGAAGCATGTTTGAAACAAGGGTAACACAAATTGTAAATTTCATGACTCCTGTACCCTTGGGCCTTAGGGGCAGTGCAAAAACTTCCAAATATTGGCCCAATTTTCAAAAATCTTCTTCTCTACAACCGTACATGTATAAGAAAAACTAAATGCATAGTGATGTAGAGCAGGAAAGCCTCTACAAAAATGGTAAATTTCATGATTTCCAGAGTAGAGGTTCGGACTCCAGGGCGGGGCCAAACTTGGTAGATAGTATTTATGCGTAAAACATTTTTTTAAAATTTCTTTAATGTTATTGATACTAAGTTGAGACTAGCTGGATATTTAGATAGAGCAGGTAACCCTTTACCAAAATTGTAAATTTTATGATCCCTGGGATAAAGGTTTAGAATCAGGGTGGGGGCCAAAATGGTAAGTGATTAAACGTTTTCACAAAAGAAAACATCTTAACTTCTTCTTGATAGCTACATGTATTATTCTAATTCTTTTAAAATTTAGTATGAAGCATCTTTCGAAAAAGGGTGGTATAACTTGTATATTTCAGGACTCCTGCCTTATTGCTGGGGCAAAAACAGTCAAAATTTAACCATGCACCGCATACAATTATATCTAAGAAAAACTAAATGCATAGTGGTGTAGAGAGGAATACCTCTACCAAAATGGTAAATTTTATGATCCCCGGGGTAGGGGTTCTGACCCCTGGGCGGGGCCAAACTTGGTATATATGGTGTATATGTGTAAAACTTTTAAATACTAGTAATATCGTCTTTGATGCTATTGATACTAAATTGAAACTAAATGGATATTTAAAAGGAGTAGGTAGTCCTTTACCAAAATTTTGAATCTTTATTATCCTAGAGGGTGAGGTGGGACAAAATTCATTAGATGTATAGTGATTATATATTGTCTTCATCATTTGAAAGATTTCTTTAAGTTTGCCAATGCTGTATAAGAACAAAAGCATATTTAGGAAAAGCAGAAAAGGGTGTATCAAAATGGTGAATTTCGCAACCCCAGGGTTTTGACTCTAGGACGGATCCAAATTAGTCATTATTCATATTGTGTTAATGTTGCATAATAATGTATTATGTAAATCCTTTCATCAGTATAGGCATTTTTAATGGGCATTTAAGTTTTAAGAACACACCTAGTTTGATATCTTAACTGAATGTTAGAATTCAGCTTGTAGATCCACGTATTCAGAACAGAATTTTTTTCTTCTTCTAGATTTCATTATAGTCCTGTCTGCCTCTTGCCTAATCTTGAAATTAAAAGACAAATATTAAATAAACATATACATTTTTATATGCATGTATGACAGCAGATAAAATGATAATAACGTTCAATAATAAACTTCGCGTAAGGCAAAACTGAAACATATTCCCGGGTGGGGTGGGGGTGCATCCAGACATCATGTTAGCCAGTTGATAAGAACATGTCACCTCGGATGAGATTAAGGAACAATGTAAAACAAAAAGAATTACGGTCGAGGGGAAAAACGATAAAAGAAGCAGTCATTTTTTAACTCTTAGAGAAATTAATTATTGTTACTTTTATTACTTTAAATTTGTGTCGTTTTATGAATTTGACCTCATTAAAAACTCTTCGCCAAATGAAACTAGGCTTCTTACAACGTAAGTCAATTTAAGTTTTATTGCCACATGGTCTGGCCCGACATGTAAGTGTAAATCATGCAGATCTTAGGTCCAGTGTACGTAGCTTTATATGTTGCTTCTGCTCTTTTTATCTATGCAGCTTTTTATGTGGTGTTTTTGTATGGCTCAGTAGAACCTTTGTTTTTTTTTCTATTTTGTCTCCTTAGTGATGTTTCTGCTTTGTAGCGTTAAATATCAAAATGAATTTGAAGATTTGAACTGATTTATTCATAACCATTATTGATTTATAATTATGTTTAAATTATATTGATTAGTACTATTTACCTAGTTTATTTGACTGCTGCTTTTTATGTGACATCCTTGTAGTCTTTTATTTATTCCTCTAAATCTTATGCTTTCTAAACGTCTACTTACTTATGACGGAAAATAATAAAAACATACTACAGAGGAGACGTATTTCAAGCCTATAAACATAGAGACAGCCCTGGAATCCACACATTTAGGAGAAATTATCGCCGCAAAATAAAAAAGATAATCAGAAAGGGGGTGGGCTAGTTGTGTCCATACTTCAGATGCCTGTGACCCTCACCGAGCTATTCTCTCTCTGAGTCTCTCTCTCTCTCTCTCTCTCTCTCTCTCTCTCTCTCTCTCTCTCTCTCTCTCTCTCTCTCTCAATCTCAATCTGCAGATTATTCCTTTAATTAAGAAATAGGCCAGTCGCTTACTTGTTTTCCTAAAAATTCTTGATTGTAATATATGAATGAACTTCGGTAAGAGTTAACAATCTACGTTTCAAATTCCAAGGGAAACTACTCGTGTTTCCAAGCAAAACAATGCAGAAATTTCAGAAAATTGACATAATTATAAACGTAACTGTGACTTTGATTACTCCTTCATATGACATATAACTCTGAGAAGTTCTTTCAAGATGTGAAGCAAGTCATTACCACGGATCCCGCGTCACGACTACAGTAAGTTCCTTCTGTATCTTGTGTCACGTTTCAGGGACATTTCGAATTTCCTCCAGATTCCGATCTCAAACAATCTGTGATTCAGGTCGTCCCTGTAGCCGTCACGTGCGTAGTCAGGTCCAAGGATAGCAGATTTTTGTGCATCAAAATGTTTTGATGATGAAGCTGTGGTAGATTGTTTTAGGAAATTTGGGATTTCTCAGCTGCTTCAGGGTCAATGTTCAATGAAGTGTTGATGAAATAGGTGACGAAATGGAACGACAATGTTTAAAAGATCCTCTTTATGTGATATTTGTAAAAAAGACTTCTGGGAAAGTGTTCTGAGACGTTGTGGCAAAAGTTATAACCAAAGGTAGAGTATTCAAAAAAGTTCTATTGTATATTAGTTCTGTGGAAACGGGGGCATAGGAAAGACCGAATATAAATAACCCCCTTGTTTCCACAGAAATTATATTGTATATAGTTCTTTAACATGATTTGAATTTTTGTTTAATGTTTATATTGAAAACAGAAAAAGGCGAGAGGGCAGAGTTCTTGAAATATATTTCTGTTGTATCAGACATTTCAAGATTTTATCAGTCAGAATAAAAATGAATTGTACTGTGAACTTTTCTGGTCTGAGAAAATTTTTATCAGTCAAATCCTTCGGACTGGTAAATTTCCAGAACACGGAAAAGGGTTAGAATGTTTTGTATGTTGGTATTACATGTAAAGAGGAGATGAATCTGACCCATTTCAACTGTTGATTATATGTACTAAAATATTACCCTCACTAACCTATTTCAAACAAAAGAACACATGTTAAATATTAAACCATCCTGATCTATTACAACTGTTGAGTATGTTAAATATGTAAAATATTACCCTCCCTAACTTATTTCAACTGTTGAATATGTGAAATATTACCCTCCCTGACCTATTCCAGCTGTTGAATATGTAAAATATTACCCTCCCTAACCTAGCTATTTCAATGGTTAAATATGTTAATGTTTACTTTTAACAGAGTGATAAAATTAGTTTTAGATACCGATCTCTTTTTACTGGGGCTTAGCTTTGATTTCGATGTATGGACTGTTAAGTCAGTAAGCTACTGACTTCTTCATGTAACATTTGTACAGTACATAAGAGCAGGCCTTAAAGCTAAGTGATATGCCTTGTATGCATTCATACCTGTATCTGTGTAGTCTGAGATTTTATTGGTAAAATCAGATGACAAGAAACAAGCAGTGAATGAACTCAGCATTCTTCCACATCATTAGGTAGAAAATATATAATTGTGTAAATGTATAGAAGATTACTGGTGCACGCATTCATGTCAAGATGAGCACGGACGAAACTGAGGCGACCGGTAGGTTTCTGTATGTTAGACATGTCTATTAGCAATATAACCAACTGTTGATTCTTAATCTTATATTGCTAGTCGAGGAAGTCTTACTTCCCTGAAGTTTATTGTAGTGTGTGGCATATAGTGTTTATTTATATTAAAATGTGCATTTCGGAATATGAATTTTATACAGCGTAACGTGCATGTAGTACTATTTTGGATCCAGAGTACTCATTATCTGTGTCAGTGTTATGTGATTGCATTGTGAATACTTTAATTCTAAAGAAGGAAGGTTGAAACATGTATGCATGGTGTCATATGAAAATCAGTCCACTGTGACTTACTGAAGACTGATTTCCTTCTTTCTCTGTGGAGAATAGGTCCATCATTCTGCCACCCTGCTTGTCTGTGTCCAGGTCTCATTTCTCTCTCTCTCTCTCTGCTGTTCTTCTCCATGTTTCTTTAGGTCTGCCTATCTTGTGCTCTCCTTCAGGAGCCCATGTGAGTGCTATTCAAAGGCCAATATTACAAACATTACCAAGGCTAAAGTTACCAACATTACCAAGGTATATTCATCAGTATAAAAATATTTTCAAAATTTTTGTGTATTCTTTGTATATCAAAAATGGTCATTGACAGATTCTACAGTTTTTAAGGGAATATTATGTAACTTTAAACTTCAAGAACTAATCTTAGATATCATAGTTATCGGGATACCCCACAAGAATTATCTTAAATATCATAGTTACCCCACAAGAACTATCCTAGATATCATATTTATCGGGATATCTCACAAGAATTATCCTAAATATCATAGTTACCCCACAAGAACTATCCTAGATATCATATTTATCAGAATATCTCACAAGAACTATCCTAGATATCATATTTATCAGGATACCCCACAAGAATTATCCTAGATATCATAGTTATTGGGATATCTCACAAGAACTATCCTAGATATCATAGTTACCCCACAAGAACTCTCCTAGATATAATATTTATTGGGATATCTCACAAGAACTCTCCTAGATATCATAGTTATCGGGATACCCCTCAAGAATTATCTCGGGTATCATAGTTATCGGGGATACCCCACAAGAATTATCCTAGATATCGTAGTTATTAGGATACCCCACAAGAACTAGTCTTAGATATTGTAGTTATCAGGATACCCCACAAGAACTCTCCTAGATATCATAGTTATCAGGATACCCCACAAGAACTCTTCTAGATATCATAGTTATCAGGATACCCCACAAGAACTATCCTAGATATCATATCTATCGGGATACCCCACAAGAACTCTCCTAGATATCATAGTTACCCCACAAGAACTCTCCTAGATATCATAGTTATCAGGATACCCCACAAGAACTCTTCTAGATATCATAGTTATCAGGATACCCCACAAGAACTATCCTAGATATCATATCTATCGGGATACCCCACAAGAACTCTCCTAGATATCATAGTTACCCCACAAGAACTCTCCTAGATATCATAGTTATCAGGATACCCCACAAGAACTCTTCTAGATATCATATTTATCAGGATATCTCACAAGAACTCTCCTAGATATCATAGTTATCAGGATACCCCACAAGAACTCTCCTAGATATCATAGTTACCCCACAAGAACTCTCCTAGATATCATAGTTATTGGGATACCCCACAAGAAAAGATCCTTATCGAACCTAAAGTTAGTTTCATTAGCATGTGTTACTCCTCTGACAATTGGAGATTATTTAGTCCAGTTACTGACAGTCAACATCTACAAGGACAGATCAATTTGTAAACACAGGGTATTATTGAAACAGCTGGGACAAAAGTAAATATTGGTTGGTGACCACCGTATTAATCATGTATTGCCAGTCCCGATTTAGTTCTACGTTTTGTGGTTTTGAGTGTAGTTTTTGGTTTTGTTATTTCATTTCAAATTCCTTGCAGTGTGAGATGAGTTAAAATGATGAGTTCAGCAATCACAAGTATGAACCTCAGTTCATGGTAAACATATGTCAAATTCAAAGATGTTAACTGTGTAGAGACCTGCAATCAAATGTTCATGTGAAAAAGTAACACTATATATATAGAGCAGTAAACCTGGGTATGTAGTATGTACGTGTAGGTTTAATTGACACAGTACTGGTGCATGTACTGACACATGATAGTACAGGGGCTGGTATATTGTATCTCAGCATCATCTTGTCATTCTTAGGAGAACTTCTAGATGATAAACAGGCTGACTATATTTAAGGAAGGAGTCGGAACTGAATATTTTTGAGGGAGTGGCTTGTGCTGAGTTTTATTTTTTTTATGGAAACTTCCATCAACAACGGAAAATTTGTAATGAATCAATTTCATAATTTAGTAAATGGACAAATGATCCACTGTAAAAATATCCGAGACTGTTACAACAGAATAGCTGCAGCGTAATTTAATAGATCTGCCTGTGATGACCATGATCGGGACTATATCTTGTTTAGTAAATGGACAAATGCTCAACTCTAAAAAGTACCAAAACCTGTTGTCTAAGTCAGAATAACAAGTACTGAACACATATTTTATTGATGACAAATGTTAAAAGGATTAGAAAATGTTCCATTAAGTCAAAACTACAGGTATACTTAATATATTCTTTAATCAGAATATCGGGCTATGATTCTCTCTGCAAGCATTTAAAACAATGTGGAAAGAACTGAGAAATGATGTCACGGATTTGAATGATATGTCATAACATATAAGGCATCCCAATTTGTATAGAAATTGGTCATTGCACTAATGAAAGCCGTCTAATTTCACACACACATGTACACGTTAAAACCTGGTTGTCATAGTGACATCATTGTAAAACAATGAGAGGAAACTGTAAGAGAACATTACAATATTTGTGATAAAGTTAAAACTGGATCATCAGTTTAAACTGTCTGTATTTCAAAAATCGGTAACATGATTAAATTCATATCATTTGAAGAATGCACAAGTCGAGTTACTCCAAAGTTCCAGTTAGATAATTTTTGGCAGAGTTATGCCCCTTGGACTTAGATAATTTTTCAAGCAACTCAACAGTTTCTATTCATTGTGTTAGTCATGCATGGACATTTTGAATAGAAATTTGGGATATAGATACATGTATATCATGAAAAAATGCAAGTCATGTACTTATATGGGTCCAGTCAGACAACTTTTAGCAGAGATTATGGTGGATATAAAATTTGTGCTCCAACACATCTAGTTTTTAAGGAAGTAATGCTACACCAGAGAGAAATTTAATGTGGATGAAAAGTGGAAGATATTTACAACAATGTATTGAAATTGAATACATTTAAATTTACTTTATTTAATCAAAAATGCAGTTTTAGTAGTAAGTAATCTGAATTTTTTTCAAACCGCTGCTAGACTTGAACCGCAGCGATCTACAGTTCAGCAGTCGACATGCTAACCTACTAAGCTACCCAGCTGCGCATTTGAATTGAAAAGGAATAGATAAATATTATTGATACATTTATTGTATATATATTTATATTTTCATCCTTGTTTTAAAAGGAAGTCAGCCATTATGACAGTGTAGTATACTTCCTTAACATAAACTATTTGTGTCTACTGCCATTAACTCTGACCTGAATTTTTGCATGCATGATACAAATCTATTTGGCATGTTGAGTATCTGCGTAAATCAATAAGCTACGTGCAGGTAATGAGAATATAAATCCTCTAATGGATGACTGTGTCATTTGTCAGCTATAGAGGCAGATCCAAACAAAAACTCAAAGGGGAGCTGCCACCTGAAATTTTTTTCTACCCCAAAAAAGGAGGGTTACTTCACCTCTCACCATTTATTTTCTTCTGACACTCAAGAAGGAATGTTACACCATAGAAACCCGATATGGATGAAAAGTGAAGGATACGTACAATAAAGTTTTGAAATTGAAAACTATAAAATTTACTTTAATTATCATAGGCCAAAAAAAAAAAAAAAAAAAAAAAGGAAAAAAAACAAAACAGTTTTAGTACAAAGTAATCTGGGGAAAAATTTAAAACAGCCCTGCTAGACTTCAACCCGCAATCTAGAGATCTGCGGTCGACACTATAACCTACTGAGCTACTCATGCAGCAAGGCGATTCAGTCTAAAAGGAATCGATAGATATTGCTGATATTTATATTTTCTTGCATGTTTTAATAGGAAATCAGATAATGCATAGTATACATGTACTTGCTACTGATTTTTGATTCATCTAGAATTCACCCTTTCGGATTTGAAGTCAGATTATTAACACACTAGTTTCTCGCTCCTACTACGTACGTACCCTGCAAGTTTGATTGTCGTAATCGGCAGTGGTTTTATATAAGAGGTACTGTGGTGACTCACAAGGACTTGTGGAATATTCCTCCAGGTAACCTGGTTGCCTCCTCTGTCAGTCAATCTCGTGCAACGATATCCGAGCCAAAGACATCAAGACAGTAATAATTAAATCTAGTATAGACCTTGTTTGTTATAGTCATTACAAATATAAAATTGAAACGTTTTTTTATATATATTGAGAGAAAATAACACAGTGGGTTATAAGGATTAGAATTACTCTGTGCTATACAATACTATTTTAAATCAGCCATATAAAATGCTAAATAAATGTGCAACATGCTGGAAAATAAAGTGCATTAAAGTTATTAAATGTAACAATTTTTAACAGATATATTACACATGTCAGGAAACTGCATGACATTAAACTAAAAAAGTACAAAGGTCATAATTACCCCATTCCATCTCTTTGAAGGTTGATGATCCACACTAATCAATTATTTGTAATATTGTCCATGACTTCAGACTATATTAGGCTGAGCCGATTCATTAATGACTGATTTAGACTATGGTTTGTAGTAGAACAAGATTTTTTTTTTCACGCTGATCAATATCATCATTTCAATATCTGCATCAATGCTCTTGTTTAAAAGCCACGGGCATTTTGTATATATTTGTACCTGTGCCTGTGGAGGTATATACATTGTAGCATTGTGGCAGGTGTTTATAGATTATTATTAGCAACAGCTGGCGGATTATAATTTCGTTATAGAGGAAATTCTGTCGGTGCTGGTATTGAAAGTGAAGGGAAGTGAGGATACAGCGACAAGCAGATTATAGCCATCTACAAATTAATGACACACATGTGTATTGTACAGAGTTAAAGTGTTCTTGGACAAGACGTTATATAATCTTCAGATGATCCAAAAATAGCAGATCTGTGTGGTGTCTTATTCATTGGAGTTTTTCTAGAGCTTTCTGAGTGTGGAAATTTTAATTGACTCAGACCTGTGACTAGGCAGACGTTCTCCTCTCTCTCTCTCTCTATATATATATTTATACCTATATTTATTGAGTGGATTTTGAGAACAGGAATTTGCAATGAATAGAAGACATTATAGTAAACCCCACTCAAAGTGGATCCACCAGATTTTTGGTAGGTTTGTTTTTGAAACATAAAAAAAAATCACACTAAAGGGACATTACCCTGTAAATCCTGTGTGAAGTTTCATTATCACTAAATATAACATTTTCATACAAGTATTAATATCTTCAGGGAACTATGACGTAGGGTGCATGCAGTGTTTTGAAATTGATTTATAGGTCAAGGTGTCTGGAGTTGTACTTCTAATTATCGTTTTTATGATGTGAGTGGACTGATAATTATATTGAACAGGCCAGCGTGGTGACAGCTATAGTGTTTGAATGAATAGAATTAGTTGATAGAACATGTGTCAATTAGCAGAGTATAGAATGTACTATTTGCAGTTACACATCAATGTCTCGATCTGTAGTAGTGCACTAGTATGTACTAAACAATATGTCACAGTACTCGAGGATTTCGCACACAAGTTCCTGAGTCTGTTTGATGCAGAAGGCTAAATTTCTTTTGTTGATTACACTTATTGATTTTAATGTTTTGTATCCTGCGACATATTTTCAACATTCATCATATCAATATTACGTACTGAAATATTCCTTCACTGATATTCAGTGATATAAGAAACTATATATTGCAGCATAATCCATAATCTCCTTAATAAAAACCTATATTTAAGGAATAAATGTCGAGGTTATGTTGAAGATAATGATTATGCAAAGATTACTACCTCAGAGTCCACAGTTAATTGTCTCAATCTGACAATGCATGTGTTAATTAATGTTCAAACCTCAAATGTAAACGATGAGTGAGTTACTATTATAGCTTCATAAATGTCTGCTGTGACTGTTTGTAGTGTCTGCTTGACAACAACTACAATTTATAGGTCCTCACCCTGAAATGGTTATAGCGTGTCGATGTTAAGTGTTTTTCCGTATCACGGGCATTTTCTGCAGCTGTCCATTTTTTGCGGATACAGATAGAAAAAATCTGCAAAAATTATAATCGCAAAAAAAGTATATCGATGCGTATACATATCAGGTATAACGCAACTGCAGAAATTGGAAATGCAGCTTATAATTTGCTACCTATTAGGGATCAGATCACAAAAATTCCACCCGCAGAAATTACGTGTCATATATGGTACCTGGCCTCTGTCATTCATTAAAACTGACCAGTAAGTACATGCACTATATTCTGACTTTCTTACATAGTATTGTATGAATAAACAAAATGGACTGATATCCACAATGTAGGTTACATACTATATGTACCTGAAAAATAATGTGATTAAAATTGCTGAAAGACACGCATATGCCTATAGTATCTAATTAAAATCATGCAGACTTCTTAGATCCGCACCATATACTCTTAAGCAGAGCATACGGTGTGGATCTAAGACGTCTTATTTTAATTAGATTGTACGTGTATGCATGTGCAATATTTTTGAGCTTGCTGTTTTTGGATATTCGTTCATCATTGAAATGTTTTGAAATTAGCATTGTAGGTATATGTTAAGACTTGTGTTTGGTCATTGTGGTCGGAATGCTCACTACCACACTCATACATGTGTGCTTAATTTGGATTGGATAATGCTCAAAAGTCTATAATTATAATCTTCTTACTTTTCAATGAATTTTTTTGAAAATCATACTGTACATAAATTTATAGTAAGGTGTTGGACGTACAGGCATTAGTCATTATATACTGACAGGCCATCGTCGGTGACTGACCAACATGTGCAAGCTAGAATACAAGAAACTGGAACAAGATGTTAGACTCCATCTGAATTGTATATTTCTAGTTGTTACAAATTTACAATTTTAGAATTTACATGCATTTTTACACATGTATTGCATGTTTTAATTTAACATTGATGATTTGCTTGTATAAAGTTTTACACCTATAGATATATATTAAGCCCATAAAATGAAATATTATATTTTTAGCAGTCACCAAATTGAATTTGAACATCATTGCACTATTCCATGTTTAATAAAGGTATACACTTTAAAACTAATTAATTTAGAATGTTTGTAATTTTACCTTGAATGAAATGTTTACGGATTAAGGGGTGACAAATGCAGCGCTTCACTTGATGTGATGGGACATTAGTTCGTTGTTGGTACCTGTCAGAACCGCTATAAAGCAGCAAGTGCACAGACCTTAACATATTTTTATTAAAAAGGTGAATAAGACGTTCATCCATCATTTTATAAACAAATGAGGATATTAGTGACGCAAGTTAACTCTTAATGCCTGCATTTACAAAGCATAACTTCTGGTTTTTAAATATCATATTGCTAAGTTTGTCAGTTAATGAATTCAGGTATTCAATAGTATATATATATTAACTGTGCCTGGTAATAATCATGATTTGATGAGGTAAATGAGAATTGTAATGAGAGCATCAGTGATAGCTGTTATATTTTAATTGTAAGATTTTGAAGGTCAGGTGATAATTGTTAAATTATAGTGGTTAATATTATAATAATGCTAGTATTATAAATTTGATGTGTGTTCAGTGATGATAAGATCAATAAAAAAAAAATTCGTGTGTATAAAAATTTTATATATATTTTTTTTATCATGGCACAAGTTCTAAAGTTTGCAAATTACCGAAAAGAAAAAAAGATAAAACAAATTTTAAAAAAAAGGAGAATAAAATTGAAATTAAAAAAAGATAGGTGTACAGATTAGATGAAAAATATTTTGATAAATCAGGATAGCAAATTCACAAAATAAAATTTTCTAGAATTGTATTCATGAATAAATATAATATGATATATATTTGCATCTTGAATTGACGCAAGTGTAAAGGTATACCGTAAACAGCTGCATACAATACATGCAATGCAGGTTTTCTCAGTTAAAGAAATTTAATCTTATAGAAATTTATAAGAAGATAAAACCATGTTATCTTCAAAATGTTTACTTCTTATTTTGAAAATAACATCACAAGTTGTTTGTTTATAAATTCCTGCATAGGATATACCTCTATACATGAAATTACCTATTGTTAACTCTTTTTCTTTTGAAAAGATTTTGATATCATCAATGCTTGTCTAGGGCTGACACCGATGACGTAATACCTTGACCCGAAAACTCACCACTTTGTCAGGTGTAATAAATATTTAACATACACCGCAATTAAAAAAGAAAAGATACATGTCCGTTTCAACTTTGTTGTAGCTTAATAGTTTCACCTGTTTATAAGATATCGTGAAATGACGCTGTTGTTTATATTAGTATAGTATATTCAGTAATTGTCGCACTGTTTCAACTTACCTGTGCTGCTTACATGTACCTGTAGATATATACGAGATCATTGTTAATTTACCTGGTCATTCTCTGACTGCAGGCTCACCTGTTCACTTGATAAAAATAATCGGGTCGAGGTGTAAGTTTATCAAGGCAAGGAATTAATACATAAAGGTAAAGTTGTATAAATTGAATGCGATGAAAATTAAAAATATAAAAAAGAAATAGACTAAAGCAAGTTTGATGATTTATGTGATGTTTCTCAAATTTAGATACACTAGAACGACTGCGACTAAAGTACTCTATTAAGTGTATAGTACTTGAAGTACATGTGTGAATTTCCGTTTAATAGTTGCATACATGCAATACACACATTTTTGTTCGGTTGTTGATTTACTTCTGTTTACACATTCTTTTATGACATTGAAATTTACATCTGATGATTCTATTGCAATTGGTACTTTTTGAAACGTCATATTGTATTGCAGTTTAAATTGAAGTAAGTCTAAATAAACTTGTAAAAGTTTGAACTTCTTGTAAGTTTTAGATTGTATGTACATGTACTTAATGAAAAGATAAGGCTGATGCATTCCTACAAAGATACTTATGCGTTAGGAAGATAAGGCTATTGGTCTGTCTACTGCAGTGAATTCTTGTAATGTGAAGTTCAAATATTGTACTGCACAAATGTTCTAGATGTTATGATGTAATTGTAACTGGCCAATTATAAAGATGATAGCAGATAGTCACATGGATTAATCTAGAGAGGGGTTGCATCCACCACATTTGTTGAACATTTTTAACAAAAATGGTCATTTTTTTGCCAGTTTTGGGGTTTTATTTGAGCAGAAAATGTGTTACATTACCTCCCCCCACCTCTTTAAAAATTTTCTGGATTCAATCCTAGGTCACAGTTCTAATGTTCCAGCATTTTTAAATTTCACTTGTTCATTGAAATTTTTTATAAGTTGTTAAGTGTCCTAGGTAGCTGTTATACAGAACATGTATTGAGTTGTTCAGAGTTATAACTGTTATACAGAACATGTAATGAGTTGTTCAGTGTTATAACTGTTATACAGAACATGTAATGAGTTGTTCAGTGTTCTAGCTGTTATACAGAACATATGTAATGAGTTCTTCAGTGTTCTAACTGTTATACAGAACATGTAATGAGTTGTTCAGTGTTCTAGCTGTTATACAGATCATGTAATGAGTTATTCAGTGCTCTAATTGTTATACAGATCATGTAATGAGTTGTTCAGTGTTATAACTGTTATACAGAACATATGTAATGAGTTGTTCAGTGTTCTAGCTGTTATACAGATCATGTAATGAGTTGTTCAGTGTTCTAGCTGTTATACAGATCATGTAATGAGTTGTTCAGTGTTCTAGCTGTTATACAGATCATGTAATGAGTTGTTCAGTGTTATAACTGTTATACAGAACATGTATTGAGTTGTTCAGTGTTCTAGCTGTTATACAGAACATGTAATGAGTTGTTCAGTGTTCTAACTGTTGTACAGATCATGTAATGAGTTGTTCAGTGTTATAACTGTTATACAGAACATGTATTGAGTTGTTCAGTGTTCTAGCTGTTATACAGAACATGTTATGAGTTGTTCAGTGTTTTAGCTGTTATACAGAACATGTTATGAGTTGTTCAGTGTTCTAGCTGTTATACAGATCATGTAATGAGTTGTTCAGTGTTCTAGCTGTTGTACAGATCATGTAATGAGTTGTTCAGTGTTCTAGCTGTTGTACAGATCATGTAATGAGTTGTTCAGTGTTCTAACTGTTATACAGAACATGTAATGAGTTGTTCAGAGTTCTAACTGTTGTACAGAACATGTAATGAGTTGTTCAGAGTTCTAACTGTTGTACAGAACATGTAATGAGTTGTTCAGAGCTATAACTGTTGTACAGATCATGTAATGAGTTGTTCAGTGTTCTAGCTGTTATACTGACCATGTAATGAGTTGTTCAGTGTTCTAGCTGTTATACAGATCATGTAATGAGTTGTTCAGTGTTCTAATGAGGTGTTTGTTGAAGCTTTCAAAATTGAAGATTTGGAGGGGAAATCCCCTGATTGGTCTGCAGTGCAGTGTGATAATGCAATCTTTTCTCTGATGCAAATTTTGATACAAAAGTATTACTTACCATTTCATTGCCAAATTAATTTATCTTCCAGTACACCTGTAATTAAGGTATTTTAAAATTGAATAGAAGTGCAGTGTGATGTAGAACATGGTGGTCTTCGCTAGATTTAGACAACAGTTACCACCAACATTTCCTGTGCATCTTCACGCTGTGTGAAGGTTAAACTCTCAGGATATTAATTATGATGTTTATATTAAGAGATACCCCTCCTTGACCCTGACCTTTGAACATGACCTTTCAGTGTACAGAACAGAGATTTATTTTCCATGCATGTGAACATGCCTGCACTTTGAAGTTCTCCTACAGTTTGATACATGTGATTACAGAAAATGAATTAGTAATACATGCAAAGGTGGCCCATTAATTCTCCTAATGGTCCATCAGTGTCGTGTGGGGAGCAGGTCAGATTTATGGGTCGATGAGAATCACCCCCTGTTTAAGTCCCCAGATAGTATATCTATTGTCTATCTAATCGTGATGAAGAAAGATATTTCTTTATGTGTGCAATGAAGAAAGTGATATTTCTTAATGTGTGCAATGAAGAAAGCGATATTTCAATATGTGTGCAATGAAGAAAGAGATATTTCTTTATGTGTGCAATGAAGAAAGAGATATTTCTTTATTCATTGTGTGATGTATGTGTTCCATGTAGAGGCCGGTGTATGAATTTTTTTTCCTACAGAGTTAATGGGTGAAGAAATATTTGGAAGCTTAATTAATTAATAACAGCTAGAGTTCATAAGTCATTTTCATACATAACTTTCAGTTACGGGATTCAATGAAATTTATCATGGATACATGTATATAGACATAAATGTACACATGTATAATGGATTTTTATCTGTGTGTGCAAACTTGTGATTTGCATTTTTTGGGGGGTTCAATTTTGATTAAGTGATCCATATTAAAACAGTATTCTATAGCTTAGATGCAATTAATATTTTGGAGGAGAAGGAATACTATAAACTTATTTAATGCAATACGGCTGGTATATACCAATAAGATAAACCTGTGGGAGTTATGTTACACACTTTAAGGTTTACAATAGTTAACTGAATAGCATATTTTGAAAACTCTTTTGCAAGTCTCTATATATACAGGGTATACTTTTCTCTTCGAGCTATTTTGTGAATGCAACACTTCAGTTTGATATTTATGTAATTTGTAATGCTAAATATAATGTATCAAGAAGTTAGAATTAGGAATGTGAAAAGAAAAACAAGGCAAAAACCTCATGGAGGTCAACTGCAGCCCACCCCAGAAAAGTGGGCGTGTCAGAGAATTCAATATATCAACAAAACTTAACTTTAGAACAAAACAATTTACAGTACGTGTCAAACATGATGTAGAGTATAGAACTGTGCAGGATGTGAAATAAAGTCGTGAATCTGCAATATCAACTGCACCTAATCGATCCACAGACTGAAAAACCCCCACCACTTTTCATCATAAAGAGTCGTGTAACAAAACATTTGATAATTAATTTTGTTGTGTAATTTATGCTACAGGTATAAAAAAATATATCAAAGGTACGTAAAGAGTTTTCGATTAAACAGTAAATAATACATGATTTACTCCTCAAATCAAAATATTGGCTGGAAATTTCTAAGTACACTTCATACGAGCCCTCGGTGCTGTTCAACAAGCTAGATCAAGCTAGCTATATCTTTGATGTGTAGATAGGGTTATTGTTGGAGATGTTGTGGTCTGAAATTTATTGTTGTAAATCTGTAGAACTTTCGTTTGAACGTGACATTGTTTAGAGTATGTGTATTGCTGTCACCTGTATATATACGACCTTGATGATTTAGAGACTGTAAGTATACATTTTAAACCGTTATAAATGTTTCTTCATGCTTTTTATCAACTTCTTTCTTTTCTTACATTTATATTTTCCCCTTCAGTTGTAGTGATTTTTATAACATACATTAAATGAAATATCCTATGTTTAGCTGGTCGTGATCTATGTCTCAGACAAGCTTTAATATTGTCATGCAGTATCTCTAGGGATATATGTCATGATCGTCTGCATTCACAGACGAAACATTAAGTTAAACATGCAGTCTAATTAAATCAGACTAACCTCACTTGTTTGATACTGACTGTATGGGAGCAGTGACTGTCTGTATACCTAGTGAAGTGAGAGCTATAGGTCTCATTTTAATCAGACTGCAAGTTAAAGCTTTTAAAACATGCCCCAATGTCCATGAATCTGATATGAAATCTAAAAGATTCAAACTTGCATGGATGTTGATGGATCGATGCACACAACCATTCAAGATTCGATCAGATTCTGCATCTGACCTAACCCATATATTTTGGATAAGTGACCAGGTCGAAGTTTTGTTTTTTATTGATAATGGAAAAACTATCAACTGAATTATATCCTACCCACTTTATCTGATCTTTCTTGATATAGATAATTTTAACATTGCTAATTCTCTAGATATTTCTAACATTGCTAATTCTCTAGATATTTCTAACATCACTAATTCTCTAGATATTTCTAACATCGCTAATTCTCTAGATATTTCTAACCTTGACAAGTCTATAGATCATTGTATAGAAATACTAACATTGATAATTCTATTGATAATTTTAGCATTGCTAATTCTATAGATAATTCTAACATTGATTTAGATAATTCTAACATGGATTAAGATAATTGCCATGTAAAATTGATTTAGATAATTCTAACATTGATTTAGATAATTCTAACATGGATCATAAGATAATTGTAAAATTGATTTAGATAATTCTAACATTGATTTAGATAATTCTAACATGGATTAAGATAATTGTAAAATTGATTTAGATGATTCTAACATTGATTTTGATAATTCTAACATGGATTAAGATAATTGTAAAATTGATTTAGATAATTCCAACATTGATTTAGATAATTCTAACATGGATTAAGATAATTGTAAAATTGATTTAGATAATTTTAACATTGATTTAGATAATTCTAACATTGATTTAGATAATCCTAACATTGATTTAGATAATTCTAACATTGATTTAGATAATTCTTACATTGATTTAGATAATTCTAACATTGATTTAGACATTAGTAATTCTTACATTGATTTAGATAATTGTAAAATTGATTTAGATAATTTTAACATTGATTTAGATAATCCAAACATTGATTTAGATAATTCTAACATTGATTTAGATAATTCTTACATTGCTATAGGTAATTCTAACATTGATTTAGATAATTCTAACATTGATTTAGATAATTCTAAGATTGACTTAGTAAGATAATTTTAACATTAATTATAGATAATTTTAACACTATATATGGATAATTCTAGGAGGCTGAAAATGGCATTTGCTCTGATCGATACACACGTACAAATCTAAATCTCACTCAACAAGCTCTGTTTTCTTAATGAAATTCTTGTTAATTTCAGTATTAATCAAACTGTGACTTTTTGTAATTAAAGCACTTGACCCAATTTTTGTCATGCGTGTGAGAGCCATTTTTTTTGGTACTTTTGTAATTAAATCTGAAGAAGAAAGTTAATGTAATTTTTTTTGTAATTGGCTGGGCAATTTAACTCATGACGCAAAGTCTTGACAGTCTTATAACCGTGACATCCACTGCACGAGGACGCTGATGTCGAGTGTCCTTATAGCCATGATGAGAGGTGACTACACACTTCATAATCAATGCGTAACTCATCCATACAAACACCATCACGGAAGTGTGGTCATGTATTTGTTTTGATGAGATATAAGAAATGCAGGTTGACAGTATAAGTCCACTAGGTTGGATATATATGTTTACCTTCTTTGACACTAATATGAAATACCAAACTCTGATAGAGGAGGATGCTGGGGGCTGTGAAAACATTTGTGATGGAGCCCATGGTAATGTTCCTCATGTAAACAAATAATAAATTTATCAGATTTCTGAATTGGTATCATAGTTACGTAAGTTGATAACAATTAACACAGAATTAACCTCAGAGGTATCTGTCACATGTTTAACTGTTTCATATTTGTAGTACCCTGAAATGCTATTATAGTCATTCAGTACCCCAAGGTTAGCTCTGTGGTGACTTCTTTTGTTTAAGGATAGAGGTAACAGAGAAATTTGATTTGGATGAAAAGTGGAAGATATATGTACAACAATATTTTGAAATTGAAAACTTTCAAATTTACTTTATTTAGTCAAAAATGCAGTTTTAATAGAAAGCAATCTGAAAAAAATAAATTTAAAACTGCTGCTGGACTCGAACCCACGATCTACAGTTCAGTGGTTGACAAGCTAACATACTGAGCTACTCAGGTAGAAAATGATATTTGAAATGAATAGACAAATTATTACTGATATTTATATTTTCATTCATATTTTAAAAGGAATATAAGTCAGCCATTTTGATGATGTAGAGTATGTACCTCCTTAAGATCAATATACCCCAAGGTTTTTGCATGTGACTTTATAAGACGAGTATCTGTAAGGGTTTTTTTTTGTGATGACTTTTGTTTGTTTATAAGACTGCAGTATAGGTTTTTTGAGGGTTTGTTTTTGTGATGCCTTTTTTTTGTTTATAAGACCAGTATCTATAAGGTTTTTTGTGATGACTTTTTTGTTTATAAGACTGGAGTACTAAGGTTTTTTACGGGTTTGTTTTTGTGATGACTTTTTTTGTTTAAGATCAGTATCTATAAGGTTTTTTGTCCTGACTTTTACTGCCATGCATTCACATTAATTTAATTGTCATTGTAAAAGATGTATAAAGTTGGCATCTGGTATTGTGCAACATGTGGTATTCATGGCTTTCTGATATTTAAGGTAAGAAGAAGATGAGCAGGGATGATGTGGAATCTCACGAGTCATTGTTGGACGAACAGCCCAATGGACACGCCAAAGTGGTCATCGATCGCCCTGTCTTCTCACAACAGAAATTTGACGAGGGATTTAGCCCTGGGTCACGACCTCAGACCACATTCAGGGAGTCCCTCCTTAAGTCCTGTAGGAAGTGTCAGTGTTCCAGGGACTGCTTCCTGGGATTTCTGTACAAGATATTCCCATTCATTGGGATCATGAAGGACTACAACATTCGTACTGATCTGACCGGGGACATAGTGTCAGGTTTAACAGTGGGGATCATGCACATTCCGCAGGGTAAGGGAGATAAGAAAGTGATTTCGTCAGATTAATTCAGGGACAGATCTCATACATGTATCAATTCAATTTTTTGCACTTTAGTACAAATAATAATGATAATAACAAAAAATGAGATGAGACCATAATCTTTATAATTAAGTTTGAAGGAAGTTTGAAAATATTGACAATTTAATCACATTTAGATTTATTTGATTTTATCAAACTGATTCAGAAGAAAATCGTTTTTAAATGCCATTAAACGCTGTAAAAATAAGAAATAACGACTTGTGCTGATTTACAGGTATGGCGTATGGCATGTTGACCACCCTGGATCCTGTATATGGCTTATATACATCCTTTTTTCCTGTGATCATATATTTCTTTTTTGGAACCTCGAGGCACATTTCCATAGGTAAGACCACACAGCTAGAACACCGGCGATGTGATAAATTCTACTTCTGAAAATCCTGTTTCAATATTCTTTCACAATGAACTTAAAACAGATATACCCAGTACATAATTATGAATATTTCAATATTAAATCGGGTTTGCAATTCTATTTTACCGATAAACGAAAGATTCATAGTAAGTCAATTTAAGTTATACCCATGCAGTGGCCAGTACATATGAATATTTTGATATTAAATTGGGTTCACAATATGCCAGTTTCGAGATAGGAGCTCTCTTGTGTAGGAGGTGCATTTAGTAGAACTTTGAGTGCCTAAGTGGGACAGAGTGAACTTACAGTCAGTGAGAAAGACGATAAAACGTAATTAAAAGCAGCTTCTCTTTAAATGTGTAAATGTAGGAAATACAAAATACTATCAAAAGAATATTTTACTAAAGTAGAAATATAAAAACAATGTCATATTTGAAAGTAATATCCTGGATATGATACCTACAATCAAACGAAATTACGTGATATGATAAGAATTCCACGTATTTAATTACTCCCTGAATACTTATCACTTACTTAGTTTGTGTATCAGTTGAATTTGGGTGATGAAACAGCATATGAGAAACATACTGAGTACATTCACTTATGCAGTGATGAATATTCGTCCCATTCCCGCATGTAAACAAGTTGTTTTACGTCTTACTATCTACGAGAGTTCTTCAAAGGGAAATAACTCGAACGTATCTCGAAACCGGCGTATTCTATTTTACCGATAAACGAAAGATTCACAGTAAGTCAAGTTATTGAGAGAATAAGATAGGAATTTAGAAAATAAATTATAAGGTACACTTGAAATAGAGATAAAATAAATTATCAAAATGTGTAAATACAGTACTTGTACTTTGTGCAGTCTTAGAATACATAAATTATATATGTCCAGTCAACGATAATCATGATAATTGTCGGAGTACTGAGTTGTTTAAAAAATACTATGTTATACATTACACTGTCTACAAAAATACTAATCTTCTTAAGACATGCCTATAAGTCTGTCATAGTGTTTTGGACCAATATTTAACTCCCAAAAAATCCGACTTATGTATGAGTATATATCTCAAATTTTGACAAATGAAGACTTTTCTTGGTTGTAGGAACTTTTGCAGTAGCCTGTTTAATGATGGGATCGGCCATTGAGAAGGGTTTGAAGTCCCCCAGTATAAGCATCATCGAAACATGTAACAACGTTTCCAACTCCATGGCGACCACTAATGTGACCAATCAGACGGGTCCTCTGTACACACTGGAGTGCACTGACAACAGTGAAGCAGTCAAGCTGGAGATAGCAATGGCAGTTACGTTCATGGTCGGCATTATACAGGTAGGTCTCATCGATATACACCCAGAAAAAGTGAAAATTTCTTGTTTGTAAAGGGTGGGTGGGGGGGGGAGGTTATTTTCAAATCTTGCTATGGTTATTGTGTTTAAATATAACTTAAACGTAGTGGATTGGATTGTCACTGTTCTCTGGCTAATTTAAAACCACAAGCAATTATATAGTCTGGGTTCTAATTTACTATTAGAGAATACTCTTTAATTATAGTGAATTTGAACCCAATATAATTGCCTGTGAGTAAAACCAGTTTCTTAGCTCGTTGCGCAATGTAAGAAAGGTATTGCTAGCTGCTGATCTTGAGAGTACCTGTACACAATTTTAAAGGCCAAGTTTAAATTAGCATTTCAATTTTTACTTTTTTATTGAAAGCTACTTGGGGTTTTTTCTCCAAAGCACAGTACTCCATTTCCAATGTCAGTCTAATGCAGTACTCCATTTCCAATGTCTAATACAGTACTCAATTTCCAATGTCAGTCTAATACAGTACTCCATTTCCAATGTCAGTCTAATACAGTACTCCATTTCCAATGTCTAATGCAGTTCTCCATTTCCAATGTCAGTCTAATACAGTACTCCATTTCCAATGTCTAATGCAGTACTCCATTTCGAATATCTGTCTAAGTTTTTTTTTCATCTATGGTCACTGTTCAGCATATAGTTGCATATCATACAAGACGAGTGTGTTGCATTAATTAATTTGCCCCAAAGTGATACTGTTCATTATTTTTTGCCCTTTGTCTCGTAATTAGATAATCTTTTTGATCATACTAGACTAGATCTATGATTTTACTTTCACTTTCAGCTTGTGATGGGCCTAGCCCGTCTGGGCTTTGTGACGACGTATTTGTCGGACCCCTTGATCAGTGGTTTCACCACGGGAGCTGCATGTCATGTGTTTACTAGTCAAATCAAACATGTATTTGGAATCCAAACTGCCCGATACAGCGGGGCATTCAAACTTATTTATGTAAGTTATAAACTAAAATCTATTAGATTAAGGAGGTATTCTACATCATCAGAATGGCTGACTTCCTTTTACAACATGGCTGAAAATATATATGTCAGCAATATTTGCCTATTCATTTCAAAATTCATCGTGTAGTTGAGTAGATCAGTAGGTTAAATTTAACATGTCAACTACTGAACTGTAGATCGCGGATTTGAGTATAGCAGCTGGGGTTTTAAATTTCTGTCAGATGGCTTTCTACTAAAACTGCATTTTTGACTAAATAAAATAAATTTAAAAGTTTTCAATTTCAAAATATTTTTGTACATATCCTCCACCTTTCATCCATATAAAGTTTTTCTGGTGTAGCATACCTCCTTAAGTTCAAAGTAATGAGATTGTCTTGTCACTGAATATTTCTTGTCTTGTGTAGATTACCATGAGATCCTTCAGTGCAAAACACAGGATCCTTTTACAAAATGTTTCTTTTATTTCCTTACACACCCGTCAATAATCCATGTTTTGATATTGGTAAATTCACAGTGTGATCCGATCGACTCTCCGGATAACCACACTGTGGTGATCTGATTCCAGATCAGGTCTCTCTGAAACTGATGACGTCACAATGCATCAACCCACATTTTTTGTGGAGACAGAACTGCATCCACAATTTTTGTTTCAATATATGTTTGTCTTTTTGTTAAGTAACTTAAAAAATGCATTCATTATCTTATAAATGTGTATTTAAGAATACATAAGGGTATATGTAATAAATTTATCATTACCACAGTAACTTGATCAGATGAGTTGGATCACGTCTTGTCGACAGGCATGGATCATCAGATCAATCGCGACACTTAATTTGCATCTCATTTGATATGTTGATCTGCAGTTGACAACTCAATGTGATCCGACTCTATGGTTCAAGTTACTATAGCAATAATATCATATATATTTAACTTCAACTAGTCCTCAGCATTTTTAGGCAGGTGTCAGAGCTATGTAGCACATAGGAAAGTGACAGGTGCTTGAGCAGTGCTGAAGGTCATGTTGTATTTAATTCCGGTAAATACCACAGTATGGAGGTCGTGTTGTATTTAATTCCGGTAAATACCACAGTATGGAGGTCGTGTTGTATTTAATTCCGGTAGATATCACAGTGTGGAGGTCGTGTTGTATTTAATTCCGGTAGATATCACAGTGTGGAGGTCGTGTTGTATTTAATTCCGGTAGATACTACTGTGTGGAGGTCGTGTTGTATTTAATTCCGGTAGATATCAGTATGGAGGTCGTGTTGTATTTAATTCCGGTAGATACCACAGTATGATTTATCTTCAGTGTACTGTCGGTCAGTCTGACGTCATCTTCAGTGTACTGTCGGTCAGTCTGACGTCATCTTCAGTGTACTGTCGGTCAGTCTGACGTCATCTTCAGTGTACTGTCGGTCAGTCTGACGTCATCTTCAGTGTACTGTCGGTCAGTCTGACGTCATCTTCAGTGTACTGTCGGTCAGTCTGACGTCATACGTGTGCGTAAAGCAGAAACTTGTAAAATTTATTAACACAATTTCAAATTACATTAATGTAATGATAGCATATTGTACATGAATGTAAGGCCAGGTAAAATTAATTAGTAGATTATCATTCCCGCCCGCCCCTCGAAAATCGTCCCGCCCCGATTTTTTTTATTTTTCAAAATTACGATTTCCGGATATTTTTATGTCCAGTCCGGTATCGTAAATGTACTTTGTTTCACTTTACCTTTTAGAAACCCAAATACAAATGTAATTATGATTTATAAAGCCTTTTCTCAATGAGAGAAGGCGTTTTCGAGGTCAAGAATACCATGGCGAAAAATAAAAAATAAAAAATAAAATCCTCCCACCCGCCACATTTTTTTGTGAAGTTTGAATGATAATCTACTAAGGGCTATTCCAGAAATAAATACATGGGGGGGGGGGGGGGTGTCGGGAGGCACCTTTTGTATATACCAAGCACCCATAAAAAAAATAAAAAATTACCCCATGACCCATCAAATTGATAAACTCATTTTACAATGACCCATCTAATTGTGTCGCCTGCGTTACCCAGTGGCGACATATAGGGATCACTATCCGTCGTCTTGCGTCGTCCTGCGTTGTCGTCTGGCGCCGTCGTCTGGCGTCGTCGTCGTCACAAAAAATTTCTGTCACAGTTTTCTCAAGAACCACATGAGGCAACTCCCTGATATTTGGCACAGAGCATCACTGTGGCCAACTGTATTGTGTAAGACATTTTCGAATCTGTCGCTTATCAACTTCCTGTTTGCCGGGACTTAGAATTTTTTACAGCAAAAAAATTTCTGTCACAGTTTTCTCAAGAACCACATGGGGCAACTCCCTGATATTTGGCACAGAGCATCACTGTGGCCAACTGTATTGTGTAAGACATTTTCGAATCTGTCGCTTATCAACTTCCTGTTTAGTGACAAACACCATTTCAATAATTTACTTTTTCAACATTATACGTGATATATTACATATAGAATGAACTAGCAGGCGACACATGTCTTCCGGGGAAGACTTAATACTGCGTTAAAAAAAAACTAACCAGACCCACCACAAAATATTTTTAAAAATGAAAACGGTACAAATCTCGCGAGATTTTCGGGACAAACATTCTAGTCAATGACGCGGTAATGCCTGTGAGACATTGTATCACAGTAGTTCTGAAGAAACGATGTCACATCAACAATCAAAGGCATCTATGGCGGGAATGTTGGAAAGATTGGGAGTCCAAACGATGCTATTATCATGAAATGGGTATGGATATGTTTTTCCACGAATCGTTCGTCTTCTAATGGAGCCCGCGCCCGGAGGCCTCTATATCACCATCACACTGACTGATAAATATAACGCATCGGTACCCTCGTATAAATCAACTAAGGTTTGCCTGTTTTTATTAGAAAATGGAATACCTATTGGTTTCAAAATATTCCCAAAATCGATGCACTGTAAACTGTAATAATCTACAGAACAGAGTTCGCCACCATCACATCCAAAGGGACCCTACTAAACGCGCCTCTAATTTGAAGAGTGCCGTAATGGAAAGTTATGCGCTGCAAAGAGCGACAACTCGAATAGTTCTATGTTACTTCCGATTTTGAAAGCAGCATTTTGAAAGCACGTTTTCAATTTTCCTTTGTAACCAACACGACAAGAGCGACAATAAAAATATTCTGAAAACTCAACACCCACGTGGCACAAAATAAAACAATAGAAACTACCCACTACCCATAATAAATATTTTTTGAACAGTCTTGAACCACGGACCAAATAAGATATGAAAAAATACGACCACCCACACAAAAAAAATATCATTTGCCGCCCGACCCCCCCCCCCCATTTGATCATTTCTGGAACAGCCCTAATTAATTTTACTTGACCTAACTGAACTTGCAACCATATCAAGCATTCATGCAGCTATGTTAATCCGATAATTTAACATCCGTCGTCAATGGACGAGCTAAATTTAGCGACTTCATAATTCCAGGAAAGATAACTATTACCTCCGATATGAAATAAATTATTAGCGATATTCAATTTTAACAATCTCATTACTCTCGCTAGTGATGCCAAAATTAAATCCTCGCTAAGAATTCTGCTTAATATATGGTATTTGGTGCAAACGCGGTCAGGTAGTTCTAGGTGCATCAAGACTCAGTGCTATAAATCACAGCCTCTACAGGTACAGTGTATTCGTAAAACTTGAGTATCAATGTTTTTACTGTTGTGATTTCAGACATACCGTGATTTCTTTGGGAACCTGCCGAAAACGAACGCCATTACTCTGATAGCCTCCGTTCTATTTATGGTGATGATTTACCTCGTCAAGGAGTACATCAACAATAACCCCAAGATAAAACCGAAGCTCAAAATGCCCGTCCCCATTGAGCTCATCGCTGTAAGTGTAACCACTGAACAAAGGGAAAAAATACATCCAAAATATTGTTATTATCGAATTATTATCAAATCTTTATTGTAAGGATATTGTCAGTTGCTAATCGCCATTCAGTTGTATTGTGAAAACTTTAATGTGAAAAGAGGATAGAGTTCGATATCTTCAGGGAAAAAAATACTTTTCGTGAAAATCATGTTTTTATTAAGTAGTGGAAATTCATGTCTAAAAACTGTCTCCGTTTCATTTATGATGCAATTGTACATGTTTTACAAGATGCTTAAACTGCCTGTTTTGACTATCTATTTGTAGGTAGTATTGGGAACTGTGATAGCATACTTTATGGATATTGAAAATAATTTTGATGTAAAAATTGTTGGAGATATTCCCACGGGGTGAGAAATGATACACATATTAACGCTCATTAATCTGGTTTATTCATGTAATTGCATGCCATTATATAGTAATTATTCCACACTTTGATGTGTTTGATGTCCGTAACAATATCTAACAAGTATACCCGTTATACACTAAATGACCTTTGACCTTTGTAGACTTCCTATGCCAACTGTGCCAAATTTCTCTCTGATGCCAGCTGTTATAGGCGATGCCTTTGCCCTGGCCATTGTTGTATTTGCCATCTCCGTTTCCATGGGAAAAATTCTGGCCAGAAAAGAGGGATACGAAATTGACTCTAACCAGGTGCCTGATTTTAGATCTAATTTGTAAAATGTTGCCATTAAGTAAAGAGAAAAAAGTGTAATACAACATTATATATAGTTTATAAATTCAAATTCCCATGTAGCCTCTGCATTATCTTGCTTTGAGATGGGAGGACATGCCTATAGAAACAAATGTTAACAACAGAAACAGACAAACAAACAAACCGATCTACACACACAGTAATTCATTGTCATGTTAACCAAAGAAACAGACAAACAAACCAATCTACACACACAGTAATTCATTGTCATGTTAACAACAGAAACAGACAAACAAACCAATCTACACACACAGTAATTCATTGTCATGTTAACAACAGAAACAGACAAACAAACCAATCTACACACACAGTAATTCATTGTCATGTTAACAACAGAAACAAACAAACAAACCAATCTACACACACAGTAATTCATTGTCATGTTAACAACAGAAACAGACAAACAAACCAATCTACACACACAGTAATTCATTGTCATCTTAACAACAGAAACAGACAAACAAACTAATCTACACACACAGTAATTCATTGTCATGTTAACAACAGAAACAAACAAACAAACCAATCTACACACACAGTAATTCATTGTCATGTTAACAACAGAAACAGACAAACAAACAAACCAATCTACACACACAGTAATTCATTGTCATGTTAACCAAAGAAACAGACAAACAAACCAATCTACACACACAGTAATTCATTGTCATGTTAACAACAGAAACAGACAAACAAACCAATCTACACACACAGTAATTCTTCTGTCATCCTTCAGGGCATGCGTTACTTGTACAACATTCCTTTTACAATTGTATTGGATGTAAATAGTAAAAAAAAAATTCTAAGAGACATGCTGGGTAATGTTGAGAATGATTTCTAAGAGACATGCTGGGTAATGTTGAGAATGATTTCTAAGAGACATGCTGGGTAATGTTGAGAATGATTTCTAAGAGACATACTGGGTAGTGATGAGAACGATTTCTGTTGCAGGAGTTGATTGCGTACGCCATCACCAATGTGGGTAGCTCATTCTTTTCTTCTGTTGCATCCTCGGCTTCTCTGTCAAGGAGTCTCATTCAGGAACATGTGGGCGGAGTCACTCAGGTTAGTAGGTCAAAGGTTATTAAAGCCCCCCCCCCCGAAAACTCTTGGAAAGTAACAGCGCTTCTATGGGACTTTCAAAAGTTAATTGAAACTTATAGAAAAAGATTTTATAATGGATATGTCATGGATGAGTGAATCCGTGAAGTGTATGAATTCTTTAAACTGTAAACCTGAATGTTTCTTTTTCATTCTGCAGCTGACGGGGCTGGTATCCAGTGCTCTGTTGCTCTTAGTTCTTCTGGTGATAGGACCTTACTTCAGATCCCTACCTAAGGTTAGTAGTGATAGGGCCTTACTTCAGATCCCTACCCAAGGTTAGTAGTGATGGGGCCTTACTTCAGATCCCTACCTAAGGTTAGTAGTGATGGGGCCTTATTTCAGATCCCTACCTAAGGTTAGTAGTGATGGGGCCTTATTTCAGATCCCTACCTAAGGTTAGTAAAGATAGGACCTTGCTTCAGATCCCTACCTAAGGTTAGTAGTGATAGGGCCTTACTTCAGATCCCTACCTAAGGTTAGTAGTGATAGGGCCTTACTTCAGATCCCTACCTAAGGTTAGTAGTGATAGGGCCTTATTCAGATCCCTACCTAAGGTTAGTAGTGATAGGGCCTTACTTCAGATCCCTACTGAAGGTTAGTAGTGATGGGGCCTTATTCAGATCCCTACCTAAGGTTAGTAAAGATAGGGCCTTACTTCAGATCCCTACCTAAGGTTAGTAGTGATAGGGCCTTACTTCAGATCCCTACCTAAGGTTAGTAGTGATAGGGCCTTACTTCAGATCCCTACCTAAGGTTAGTAGTGATAGGGCCTTACTTCAGATCCCTACCTAAGGTTAGTAGTGATAGGGCCTTACTTCAGATCCCTACCTAAGGTTAGTAAAGATAGGGCCTTACTTCAGATCCCTACCTAAGGTTAGTAAAGATAGGGCCTTACTTCAGATCCCTACCTAAGATTAGTAAAGATAGGGCCTTACTTCAGATCCCTACCTAAGGTTAGTAGTGATAGGGCCTTACTTCAGATCCCTACCTAAGGTTAGTAGTGATAGGACCTTACTTCAGATCCCTACCTAAGGTTAGTAGTGATAGGGCCTTACTTCAGATCCCTACCTAAGGTTAGTAGTGATGGGGCCTTACTTCAGATCCCTACCTAAGGTTAGTAGTGAATCTCTACACAGTAATACAATATCTATCCAGTGAGGGTAGCTTTTCTCATAATGACAGAATAAAATGAAAATATTTTTAATGATCTTTGTATGAATTTTTATGATATGAAAGCATAGACTGGCAAAAAATTTCATGACTTGATTACTACTAATGCAAGCAAAACAAAACTATTCAGTTTGTTGATAACACATCCTGCCAATCTCAGCGAGATTTGTCAAGGCTAGATATTTGGACACACCTTTTCTGGAAGAGGCATCAGTCCATGATTCCAACCTTAACGAATCTTGCTGAGATTAACCTACATGCATATATGGTTGAAGCGACCTTACAGAATACGCAGTACAGATATTTCTTTGTGTATTTACTGGTTAAAAGACGATCAGTTTCAATTTACAGTGTGTTGTAGTTGCATTTATTATGTTACATCTTTCATGCTACTTTCATTTTTACAGTGTACATGTTTTAGTTCTTTCATGCTACTTTCATTTTTACAGTGTGTTCTAGCCGCAATCATTATTGTTGCCCTGAAGGGGATGTTTCGTCAGTTTCTGGAGCTTCCTAAACTCTGGAAATTGTCCAAAATTGACTTTGTAAGTTTTACAAACAGTTTTCTATCAAAGCGTGAATTTTAAGTGCATGTGTTGTATATAGCCACACAGACAATCTATTCATTATACAAATTAGACATCATGCGTACTGCAAATCACTTTTATATCACACGGTTCGTTTCTGCAATCTCGCCTTGTCGGATGAGACATCAGACTGAGTTTAACCAATGTTCAGTTTGTTCATTAAATACATGTATATGTACATATGTTTACAATTACTTACATTTTGGAGGTCACCTGACTCACGGAGCCTGGAGAATGAATATCGTACTGCAATGGTAGCTAAAGCATACTATTGACCTAAAAAATTTCAGTATTTGTTTTGTTACATATTTGAATATTAACATAACCACAAACTTCAAATTCTTCATGAACAGAAAAATCAACAGTGAACTAAAAAAAAACAACCCAAAAAATAAAAGATACAACCTCATCAACGGTGAAATGAGAAAGTCATCAACATTTTATTTCTTCTCAAACCATGAAAATTTTACCCCTTGAAATTTTTTGACTTAACAGTAATGTGTATATAAGTGCTGCAATGCACTTTCAATCATAAGAACTATATTTTGTCCCAAATTCCCAATGTTTTCTTGACACTAGAAATTATGTTTTTGTGAATAATTTTCTTATCAGTATATGATTGTTAACAACCTAGGACAAATAAAATGCTGTGCTCACCTGTGTAATCCGACATCCAGACAACACACAGACTCCCGCAATTTGACAAATTCAAGTCATTTCACCATATTTAATATTATTAAGTACTCGCGTAAAATAAGGAATCTGCCGTATTAAAGTTCTCCCTGCATGTTGTGACTGTTGTTTATGATTACAGATTACATGGATTCTGTCTTTTGATTACAGATTACATGGATTCTGTCTTTTGATTACATGGATTCTGTCTTTTGATTACATGGATTCTGTCTTTTGATTACAGATTACATGGATTCTGTCTTTTGATTACATGGATTCTGTCTTATGATTACAGATTACATGGATTCTGTCTTTTGATTACAGATTACATGGATTCTGTCTTTTGATTACATGGATTCTGTCTTTTGATTACATGGATTCTGTCTTTTGATTACAGATTACATGGATTCTGTCTTTTGATTACATGGATTCTGTCTTATGATTACAGATTACATGGATTCTGTCTTTTGATTACATGGATTCTGTCTTATGATTACAGATTACATGGATTCTGTCTTTTGATTACAGATTACATGGATTCTGTCTTTTGATGACAGATTACATGGATTCTGTCTTTTGATTACATGGATTCTGTCTTTTGATTACAGATTACATGGATTCTGTCTTTTGATTACATGGATTCTGTCTTATGATTACAGATTACATGGATTCTGTCTTTTGATTACAGATTACATGGATTCTGTCTTTTGATTACAGATTACATGGATTCTGTCTTTTGATTACATGGATTCTGTCTTTTGATTACAGATTACATGGATTCTGTCTTTTGATTACAGATTACATGGATTCTGTCTTTTGATTACATATTACATGGATTCTGTCTTTTGATTACATGGATTCTGTCTTATGATTACAGATTACATGGATTCTGTCTTTTGATTACAGATTACATGGATTCTGTCTTTTGATGACAGATTACATGGATTCTGTCTTTTGATTACATGGATTCTGTCTTTTGATTACAGATTACATGGATTCTGTCTTTTGATTACAGATTACATGGATTCTGTCTTTTGATTACATGGATTCTGTCTTTTGATTACAGATTATATGGATTCTGTCTTTCCTAGCCACTGTGATATTAGATGTAGATCTCGGACTCTTGCTTGGCGTGGTGGTCGCAATATTTACAATTGTTTACAGAGTACAGAGGTAAGACTGCTTTTGTCATCAGAAGGACTGGGTGCAGTAGTGACCATTTTCTGGCTCCCTATTTGTACATTATGAGATAGAAATGCTTAATTGTTATCTAAAACTTTGGATTACCAGCTTGTTTCGAAACGGTATAATGCCTTTATGATGTCACAATTTACTAGTATTTACAGTACGAAAACAAGATTATTTTTTACGATTTTTAGCAGGTTTTTTCTGCGTGTGTAGAATTTGTCAGTTTTCTACCTTATAGGTATACACATGTTCTTAGTGGAATATAGTTTGGAATTCCAAAACATAAAAATTGATGGACAGTGTAGTATTAATAACTTATCTGTCATCAGGAACAACCGATATACAAGAATAGATATGGGTTACCCCATATCCAAGATATTCGACTTTTAATTTACTTGAATTTTCACTATGCTCAGCTGATCTCTAAGAAAAGACTGCACTTGTTATGAAACTGGTGTATAGGCCTTCATGTCCGTAGCAAATACCGTCACCAGTCTTTTGTCACTAGCAAACAGTGCACACACCGGTGCTTGCAAGACATATGAAAAAATGGATAGATGGCACAAATACGGAACAAAGATATTTATGCTTTTTTGTCGAATAATAAAGAAGGAAATCAAGGAAGTTGGGGATTAGCAAATTTATTGAAATACAGCAGAAAAGTATAGCTTTAAAAATACTACATGAGAATGTGTATACCTATTAATACAACTTATTGGGGCACATACTTTGTGCAGGCTTAATTTTTGCTAAAAATGATCATTTTTATCACAAAATTTCCCTATCAAACCAGTCTTATTTCATCATTCTTCCCAAATTTTTCCTTTTATATCTGTATGGAAATTCAAAGCAAAGACATGAAAAAATTGAAATCTCTCAGAATAAATACAATTGTACTCTAATTTTTACCATGTAACAAATTAATGTGAACTTTAGAATGTCAAAAACAAGAAGGATTGATGTAATCTACACTTTCTCCAAATTTTGTATATGGTACATGTATAACCTTAACAGCAAAGAAACCCTTAGAAAAATAAATAGACATGTATGTGTCACACTGAATACATTGCAAATATCTTCAGACTGGTGACCTTCACCTTTTAATTGTGGTCCGAATCCAGGTGTTGAGTGTTGTATACGCATTCCGTAAAACCCCACATAAATTAATGAATAACATTCTCTCTCAGAAGAAATTGTATGATAATTAATGAACAATATTCATCAAAGTAATATAATTGTTGCAATAGTATAATCAATCGTGAAAAAATTTTCAATTGAAGAATGACCTATATTTCGTGAAAAGACTGAGGAGGCAGCTAGCGTAGGAATATGAACACTTCTTATATACATTTCTGGCGGAAAAGTGATTTTTCTTAAAAACATGTGACTTTAATTTTGTTTTCTCCCACATATTACATACACATCGATATTCTATACATTTGTTGTAATCCTGTATCTGCTGATCATGAATGGAACTATATTTTTTCAGAGCAATTGTGTAAAGAGTACCTGAATCCAGTAATATATCTTGAATAGATAGTATGCACTGATCGAATATATTAAAAACAAAGCTGTAATATATTTACCTTCCAAGCTGAAGAGTGCTATATGTAGTACATATATACAGTACCTTTGACATAAAAACCACTGCTATACAGAGTTATCTTTCTTGTGAAAATTTGTGTCATGTTGGGTGCAAATATTTGATTATAATGAAATCACTAATACTCGTATAAGCCAAAATTGTCACCCTGTGGAAAAAACATGTATACAGTACTACATGTTAGGTTTTTGGGGGTTTATTCTGGTCAGAATTATTATTCCATTTCATTAAAGACACAATGACCTACATGTACACTATAATGCATGTAGATTTTTCTGTTTCGTTTGATAGGCCTTATGTGTGTGTATTGGGACAGATGCCTGGGACAGATATATACAGGGATGTTTCTGTCTATAAAGAGGTGAGACAGGGGGTTAAATCAGTCATAAAGAACTTGATGGAATCTTAGAGTGAAATGTTGTTTTTGAAAATTGATCACGCGAAAGTCGTTTTAAAAAAATTAGAATTTGCTAGAATCAATCAATGTTGTCTTTAATGACCATTTCGTAGATCAGAAAATATTTACCAAAATATTGTAAGAATAGGATTGAAGATTTAAACGGGGTAAAAACTTCTGATGAGCAATTGATATTACAGTGTGAGAATGGGATTGACAATTTACATGTAAACGGGGTAAAAACTTTTGATGAGCAATTGATATTATACTCAGTACAAAGAGAAGTATTAACAGTACTAAGTAATAGTAAATACTGCAAAAATGAAATTACAAAAATGAAATACCTGTAAATTTACTTTCTTGCAAAATTATGCAAATTCAAATTAAATCCTCTTGAATAAAACTAGATTCACAACATTCAATAAAATTGTTTGCTAAAAATACAGATTTCATTTGCTGTATTTTATTTTTGATTTTGAAAGTGAAAATGTAAATTTCAGGCAACAGAAATTCCTCGGGTGAAAATTTTCCGATTTGAAAATGCGATATTCTTTGTGAGTGTGGAATATTTCAAAACCATGCTCTTTAAGTACACGTGTAATCCCAGGCACGTGAAACAGGATATTGTGGCTGCTGAACGTCGAGCACGGAAGGAGAAAGAAAAGTTAGACAAAATCACATACAAGGTACAACAAATTTCATTTTGTTTGTGTTCTTATTCAGGGCTTATTGTACCCTTGGGGGTCCGGGTTAGAGCATGTCCGCAGCACCCCTTGTTTGTCGCAAGAGGTGACTAAATGGGGGTGGACCTCAAAAACTGAGGTCCTGTGTCACAGCAGGTGTGGCACGATAAAGATTCCTCCCTGCTCATAGCGCTGAGCATAAGCCTAAATTTTGCAGCCCTTCACCAGCGATGTTGACATCTCCATATTAGTTTAAAATTCTTGAGAGGGACGTTAAACAATATTCAATATCAACCAATCAGAGCTTATTGTGTATATGTAACTGTAAAACATGTATTACAATGTAGTTTAAATCAGATAAGTAAGTTACATGCTAACCATTTCCATTGTTTTGGATCAATTCACATATTCCCTAAACTGTGTCGCAAAAAGAAATAACAATCATTCAATTTGGGTAAACATGAATGAGCTAAAAATGGAAACATAATTAAGAAACAGTATTTAATCAATTTTGGATCTATGAGGTTGGCGATTTCTTCATTAAGCGGTACAAGTTAAATGTTGTACCTTGCATGTGCATTGTTGTTTACATATACATGTAGTTACACATGTTTTACAGAATGACACAAACGAGATTCAGTTGACTGTAAACGGAGACCAGACCCAGATTACAGAACTGCAGCCCAGCACTGATGTCCCAGACATCGGCTTCGACACGATCATCCTGGATTGTTCCACATGGAGTTTCATTGATTCGATGGGGGTGAAAGCTCTCACATCAGTAAGAACATCTTATATACTGTACATCATATGATGTGCCTTGAGATCAAAGATTGGGGGTGTGTGTGTGTGTGATTTCTTGGTCTCTCCATTGCCTGATCTCTGTATTTGTTAGCCCACAACTTTAACCCTGGTCATGATATATAACTGTTGGTCTGCGATACAAGAGAGAAACTTCATGTTTGATGAAATGTAAAACCAAGGTCATAGTGTTAGAGCTAAGGATTGTTTGCCAGGTCAGCTTTGGCACAGGTAAACTTCTCCCTGCTCAGAGCCACTATTTCTCACTAATACATCTTTTTGTCCCCCACCACAATGCGGAAGGGGTCATAAAAATATTGGTGTCCATCTGTCCCACTTTGTGGACACAACTCCCCTGAAACCACTCCACGGATTGTGTAGGATTGTTAGTCACTATATGTAGTTGATCATATTGCGCAGCCAATTTGATTCGACAAATTTTATAGGAGTTATGGGACTTTGTTGAAATTGTACATGCTACACTATTGCATGTAACTCCTCAGAGGCTTGTAGCACACAATTTTAATGGTGCAGCAGGAAGGAAGGAGGTATTCTTGGACAAGTTTTCACAGATTTGCATTGGGAATTTTGATAAGACCCTAAAATTTACGATAGGTTATCCCCCCTCAACTTCTATTTTAAGTTAATTTTACAAATGTATTAATGATGAATATATTCTCTTTCAGATTGTAAATGACTTCAGGGAAATAAGTGTCAAAATTCACCTGGCCTATTGTAAAGGTAAACAGAACAGCATGGTTCTATTTCTTTTGTATTAGCATGTAAGAACGGAAAGCTGCATAATTTCACCGGATGATGAAATCATTGTGAATACAGGTGTATATTTTTTAATTATTAACTTCTTTCATCTTATACTGAAGTCTAAACAGCAAGTGGTTTGTGCTAGATAAAGTAAACATTCATCTGAAGTATGTTTTATAAGGAAAAAAAATAATGTTATGGTTTTTCAGGCACCATTGTATCCTTGAAAAAGGTACCACATGAAATTTTTCTTCCTTCAATTTTTATTAATTTTATCTTTCATTGCATACTCATTTATGTACAATTGTTTAAGAATAATAAGTATACACTTGTTTTGATCATATTTTATTGTACATACATGATATACAAAAGGATCAGAAACAAGTTCAAATAACTTACGAGTTCTTCTCCTTAAGTATACACTTAATATCAATTAATGTGAAGCTATTTTTTCTCATAAAAATTCCATTGTTTGTTAACATGTTCACGAGGAAGAAAAGGCTTATGCTATAGTCAACATGAAAAGGAAAGATAACTCATGCTACAGCCAAGTAAAAAAAAGTACCTGCCTGCCTTATCAAAATTGTTGCTTGAGAAGCTATTTATTATTATTTTTTGGCCTAATGAAATAAGATATTTGAAGAAGTGATATCATGGTTCTGACTGCACCTGGCTGTTGAGAAGGCTTTTCACTTTGAACATCACACTCAGAATTCTTCATTGTATTTTCAGCTGGAATTCGAGAAATGCTGGAGAAGACCGGTTTCTTTGTCTGTTTAGACAGAGACAATTTGTTTGTGACCGTGCATGATGCCGTTTTACATGCTCAACTACAGAGCAGAAACGTAGCACAAGTAAGTGAGATCGAGTTATTTACGTCAGCTTCATCAACCAGTCCCACGGAAACAGAGAGGACTCAAAATCACGTAACATAGTAGTATATTCTGTACACGCTTTATCAGTGGACAGTGATGTACATAGTTCTCAGAATTAGTGGTTTTAGATATACACTATAACTTTTTGGTTGTTAGCAGTGTAATTACTAGAAGGAAATTAAGGTTAATTCTGTGGAAGGTCACGATTTGTGTCACGGAATGGAAGGTCTCTGAATTTCATTATATGCATTTACCTTCTGTATATATATATATGTAATTGCTGTATACTTTTAAATTTAAATATTTTCTCTTTTGATGATTTCCCTGGTAACTGAAAATTACTGATAAAAAGAATATTGCAGCCACAAGCCACCCCCACTCCCACCCCTGTTTTACAGTATACCTGACACTGTATTTTATTTTAATTTGGAACTTTTATTTTTTTTATCAGGATAGCGACTCTGATTCGCCAATAGATGGCGCTCCAGGTTCCACAGAAATAGTACAGAGGTCAGCCAGCAATGGAAGTCAAAGCGATGTCAGGTCATAACACACGTGTTAATATTCATACAACTGACACAACCATTTGCCAAAAGCCTGCATTGGCTGAGGTTCAAAAACTTCCAAAGCAATTCTTACATCGAACAGCAGTGTGTTCATGAATGACCATCTAAAGGAAAATTACATGTGCATGTTACAGTACCAGGGATGTTATTAACATGTCTCTGCCAGTACACAGAATTTGTGGCGAAAAATGAGACACAGTATATTTTTAATGGTGGATTGAATGTTTAATGCTGAGTCAGCACTATTTTACCAAGTATTTTTAATGTAAATTTTGAATGTGGGATGAAAAAAAAATAATGGGGAGTTTTAAAGTTTTTATCATGATGGGGAAGACATCCCTCTGCTGTTTCATCTGACTACTCTTGAAACCAGTCATTCAACACTTTACATGTATCATTGGAGAGAGAGTCTTATCAGGAATTGTATTATGTGTGCATCTTTGTAGTACAAACTATTGATTAGTATACACAAACCATTGATTGATACAGAGGTTGATCGTACAGAGCAATTTGATTTCCACTGTAGGTCAGATTCCGCTCATTACAAATTAAAACCACATTGAATACACCTACATGTACCTATATCCTCTCCATGCTCCCAAGGCTGTAATTGACAATTTCTTGTCACATAATGACTGCTTTCACTGCTAAGATAAAGATGAACCTCTATACAATATTTCTATCCAAGATCTTCCCTTTCTCCACAGTGTGCTCTCGGTTGTTTATAGGTTGTCAGTGTTTTCCCCTTTTTCTGAGGAGTCTCCATTGCTAAAGAGATTTTCAGGCTGTTGTTGTGGTATTGTCCAAGAACGTGGTCTATCCACTTCCATTGTCATATTTTTTAGCCAATATAGAACGGATTTCAAAACCATGACGAGTTTTAAAATTTTGTGACAACAAATTGTAATCAGAGAATTTGGAAATGATTCAAAGCAAATTATCTAGCTGTAGACTATTGATGTCAATACAGAAATGAATTTATCAACAGAAAGATAACAGAGCAATCATGAGTCAGCAGATTTTAGAGTTTGGTGTAAATGCAATCATACAATCGGTCATTTTTTTCCTGTTTAGTGTTTGCTTGTGAGTAGTTTTTTTAAATCTGAAATTCAAAAAGTACATTACATTACACTAATGCATTTTTTTTTATGTCCCAGAGATAAAAAGAAAATCAGGGGAGAAATTGTATTTATTTTGTTGATCTTTCTGCAACTTTAAGTAACCTTGGCGATGAATTATGAACAGCAGTACCCCAGTAAGTGTCATGTTTACACTATAGCTTGTCTTTTGAGTCACATGGTCAAAGACTGTTGCCTCTGCTAATGAAAGCAGATAATTTGTTTCTCAAGAAATGATTTGATCTCAGTAAAGGTGTGGACTTGGGTATTTGTATTTGCACTATGGGTTAGTCTTTTGAAAATCTTATCTGGGGTTTCCTAAGCGTTTGTCCTCTGTTACTAAGTATAGGTATTGATGATAGCATTTTTAGTATTTGATCTTGAGAAAATCAATCCGTATATTACATCTTGGCCTAATTAATCTGGAGCATTGATGTGTAACGAACATATCTCGTTTTAAAACAGCAGTTTTGTTGTCTGTACTTCCTGTCTTCCTATAACACACTGCTTTTTATGATAAAAATACCAGCTTCAGTGCAAGTAAAATCTATCTTAACATAACCGTATACATGGATTTTGAAATTCGTACCATACTCAAAATATTGGAACAGACTGTGGTAACTCTGCTGGCTGATACAGCGATCCCAACCCGACACTATTAAAACAGGAAGAAAACCGTGATAGAGACATCGATTACTGGCACCAAGCCAGCTCAAATATGGCTAAAAATAGAATTTACACGGAGGTTTTATGGACTGGTTTTTTTTTATTGTGTATAATTCTACAGTTGTTGGATATCGTGATTCAGATTATTAATAGTTTGTTATAAAAAAAATTATGATTTATGAATGTAGTTTTTTCATGCACACATACTAGTATTAGATTTTATTCGGATGCAAGTAGTTTTTGTTTGGATGCGAGTAGTTTTTCTGTGGATTTTGACGAGTGATTTACAAAGCATTATATATATACATTGTACATGTAATCATGGGTAATTAGCATGCAGTGTTCTGTGTATATGCACAATGTACAGTATATACATTGAAAATTGTGTATTTACAGTGGCGAGCATAAGGAATGTCATTTGTTAAGTGCATTGAGGGGGGAAATATGATCACAAACTTTATATTTCATTGTGAGAGAGCTTTACCCATGCTTTTATGAATTCTTTGATGTAACTATTTTAACATATATTTTATTTTTATCAAATTCAGGTGGAATGTTTTTCTCCAGTGGAGCATTGTTGTTCATTCCAATCGTTTATTTTTATCATCCTTATTACTGGGGGAAAACTCAATATATCATTATAGACTTGTTTATTTTTCGAAATAAAGGTTGTTCATGCTGCATTCATTTCATGTTTATATTATGAATTACAACCCCCCATCCCCCCCAAGGAGAGTTAAGTTGTATGAACTTGCTTCTGATCCTTTTGTATACATTATATAGAATGAAATATGTACAAATCAAACATCCCACCCCCCTTATTATCCCCTCACAATTTATTGCAAGAAGAGAATATAGTGACAGAACAGTTTGTGTGCAAGAAGTCTGTGTTTATATTCCATGTGCAACACTGAACTTATAAACATTCTACAAGCCACATTTTGTTGCTTGATTGATTTTGGGGTCAAAGTTCAAGGTCATTATGGAGTTCCATGAGAAAGGGTCTTGTAGTATTGTATCCGACAGGACAAGACGGAGATCCGGAAATGACATTACAGAATGAATTGAGATTGTTGATAGACAGCTGGTTTGACATTTGGTGACATCACAGTAAGAATTGAGATTGTTGATACTGCTGACCAATCGGATCACACGCTCGTCCTTTTCTGTAACCGGTAAGAAGACTCGGACGTGGATCGGTGCAAGAATTGCATCAAATCGATGCATTTCTTCGCCGGAAGCACGCCTGTGGATGAGGTTAAAAGGCCAGAACCGAATCCCTGTATATTATGTTATCTAGATTTTCACCACAGATTCAGCTTTAGTATCATTAACGTCTTATTCACTCTAATTCATAAACATACAAGTGGAAAATGATAGCAATAGAATAGACATGTATGATATCTTAAATGCATTTGAAAGCTCGCGTTTCATATTGTGACGTACGACTGTGACGTCATAGTTACATTTATGTATACGTGTACACATGGCAACAGATTCTGATGGTGTCAATCCACATACGAGGTTCATTTGCGGTTACGGAAATAGTCGAGTAGTTACGATTGACTGCTGACGTGACATTTGGCGACATCACAGAAAGAATTGAGATTATAGACAGCTGACACGACATTTGGTGACGCTACAGAGAGAATTGAAATTGTTGATAGACAGCTGGCATATGGTTTTCAGTGGAGACAAAAATATGACAAGGGAAATGTTAGCAATTACATACATCAGTTCGTTAATCTGAACATTGTATCAGTACTTGTTAAAATGTTACCAATGATCAAAAAGAACACTTTACGAAATTTATCAATAATTTATTAATATAATATTCCTTGCATTTGTAATACAAAAAAATAAAGAGAGAGAAATAAGAAATAGAAACTGAATACATTATGATGACAGGACTTTACAAGCTGACTGAAATAAAGAAAAAAAGACCACTATCTAAATATAAACAAGTGTTCAGTACTGAAAAATAAATATCAAGTTCATCTTTTCTTATTTCAGACCTGATCATCAACTTGTCTCAAAAGCGACATGTTACCCATACAATCACAACCACTAATATTTCTGAAAAATGTGACACACACTCTTATCTACAACCCCAATCAAGTTCATATAATCATCTACACATACCATATCGTATATAAATATGTATATATCAATTTTAAATATGTTGACAACCACGTAAGAAATCTGAACCTTAACTAATTACAGCCGTACAGAGATAATTTGGCAAAGGATGTCAAAGTATTCGCACAGAGACACCACTATAAAACAGGCTGTTCAGGCAGACGAATTAACGAACCTGAGAAGCAACTAAATGTGTGTTTCGAATGAAAATCTGTCAAAATGGTGTATTACACAAACAATGTAAATTATCGTAATGCCAAGCATTACTAAATAATTCTACTGTTACAACAAAGGGCCAGCAGAGCTGACTCTGTGAGTTTCTGTAGTCCAATATTGTAGGTAGGCCAGCAGAGCTGATTCTGCGAGTTTCTGAGTTCAATATAGTAGGTAGGTTGCTCTGGTGCCAGCACTACACGTCTCTGCCTGGAAGCTACGAGTAGCTCAACTGTTCTTCCTGTTAGCTTCGTAAATGTGGGAGTTGCTCAAAACACTCATTGCAGAATTTCAGCTGCCAGATTTTCCCTGCATACTGGTCGAACTTGTCCTTCCCCATAAGGTCCACTAACTGAGGCTGTTTAAAAAGACACAAAAAACCAAGTTAAAACTACAGTTGAACTTTGTTATCTTGAACTCCGATATCTCGAAGATCACGGATATGTCGAAGTGATTCAGCAGTGACTGTTCCAACCACTTGTTCTTTAAGTATTTTACCCTCAATATCTCAAATCCTCGGATATCGTGAAGTTTTTCTCGGTCCCATCGAGTTCGAGATAACGGGGAGTGACTGTATGTCTGTTTATTAATTTCTTCATATACATGCTTAAATGTACCCCACAAAATCGTTAACTGTAAGCACATATTTTATAAACATGGCTAAGACTTGAAGGTGGTACAAGGTAAAGTTTAACGATAAAACTTTCAACGTGCATGTCAATTAATGGTAAAATCAGGTGTTGATGGTCCACAGTGATAATTAATAATTAAAACTGAAATTCACTTCACAACACTTAGAACTGCATGCTTAAATGAACACAAACACTGCATGTAAATGTACACAGAATAGAGTGAAAAATAATGTTTTGTATTCATGAAAAATTACTATAATTATTATCTTTAATATGACGATAACTTTATTTAACACTGATGATTATTATCTTTAATATGACGATAACTTTATTTAACGCTGATGATTATTATCTTTAATATGACGATAACTTTATTTAGCGCTGATGATTATTATCTTTAATATGACGATAACTTTATTTAGCAATGATGATTATCAAATCATTTAAAATGCTCCTACACTCTGTAGCAATGTTACATTACCATCAACAACCTACATGTACATCTCGTAATTTCTAATTCAAGCATATCTACCCTCTTTTCGGGGTTCTAGAACAAATCTAGCTTCGAGATTTCTGCACTTGAACCAGGATATCTTCATTTCATAAGGGTCGACAGTCTCAGAAAATCCATATTCATTTTATACTTAATACTGTGTAACGGGTTTTTTCGAAGGGTGATAAATTTGGCTTATTTCAGCAGATACATTGTAGATAGTTTTCCGCTATAATTTCACTCACCAAATATGCACTGAATTGCGACTTCAGTATTTGCAAGAGAAAGAGAACTATTCATTCTCCACCAAAATTTATTTCGCTGAAATGATTAGCATACATTTGAGCCAGCAAATCGCCAAATTGTAGACCCGCGGGGAAAAAACCGCTATACGGTATATAATTTGTTTCACACAAATTATGCCTGTGTTGTTGAAATACACTTACTAATTCTATATGTTTATTTTCATGCTTTGAGAAATTGATCAATCAGTAAGAAATGGTCTTTAATTTAGAACATGTATATACATGTGCTATGGAATATGTCCATATACTCCAATGTTTGTGTATTAATAGAATGTGTGCATTATTTTGACACACAGAAAAGTATTTAAATATACATTTACACTTGAATGAGAAAAAGGACGAATTCAAATAAACAATTACGCCCCATTTGAAGGAAATAAAATAAACGACAGCGGAGAAAGAGAAGAAATTGTGACCTACAGACTCGTTTGAAAAAGAAGTGCAAAACAAAGCAGTTATCATTACTAGTAATTACCAAGACTTTTTCTGCCACCTAGAATTTCAAGTTGAAAGGAACCAAGTTGATATTGGGTAGATATAATTCTATGTTGTATAATCTACAGTGCACAGTCTGAATACATTAAACTTCTACATCCATGATTTTACAGTTTCCATGTCAAGTTTTAACAAATAAATCTCTATGGACAAAAGACGTTTTAGTTGAAAATTTAATCCACCAGAAACATTATCCTGATTAACACTGCTTGTGCCTTAATTCAACAAGAGTAATGTATCTGAATCTGAGATAAGTATTACAAGTATTATACAAGAGAGAAAAAAACAAAACATAGAAAATCATGGACTTTCATCTAATCTAACAATTATGATAATTATTATATGAAAAGATATTGTACCGATAAAGTCGTACAGTCTACTCTGAATATATTGAAATTCTGGGGTATGACCTGAACTGTTCCGAAGTTCAATATAACTGATGATGAACAATATTAAACAAGAGGTACTGTGAGCAATTCTCACTAAGAATACCCCCTGCTTACCCCAATCTCCCAAAGGGTGTTGTTAATAGGTATAAATTACCTCTTTCCTGATTGTAAAAAAAAAAGGGCACGACAAAACCTTGGGTAGTCCAGTCTTCTCTAGGAGTGTGCTTGACCTTTGGACCCCAAAATTGATAGGGAACACCTTCGTTCCATGGGTAGTCCATATGTATGATATGGTGACTGTAGGTGGAAAGGATAACGCTTTAGAGCCCGGAAACCATATTGCTACTTTGGTGCTCAGTGCACTTGACCTTTGGACCCCAAGTTTGATAGGGAACATCTTCCTCCCATGGGTAGTCCAGTATGATATGGTGACTGTAGGTGGAAAGGATAACCCTTTAGAGCCTAGAAACCATTGTGTCTACAGACGGACTGTCAGACGGACGACATGATTCCAGTATCCCTCACCCCCCCCCCCCCCCCCCCCACCCCCCCACCCCCCCCAAAAAAAAAACTTTGTTGTGGTGGGGTATGATAATGTTACTTGGTTATTTACTTCAATATAACAGATAGTTCAATATAAGTGACTTCAATATCAGTGGAGTAGACTGTATTCCTAATGGTACAACTGACTCCCAAAACCCAGAAATGTAAGAAAAGCTTTCAATGTTAAGTGTACGAAAAAGATATCAAACTAATCTGGCTAAGGCTTACCTCTAATTCATCATCCTCAATGTTTGAGAGAATCTCGAATGCTTTATGTAGAATATCAAATCCAACTCCACGAACACAGTCCCTGCAAGTAGAATATTATACATACTCAATTCACGATATTGGTGCAATTACACTGTGGATAGTATCCGTTCAATACTTAGACCATAAAAGAAACGGCTCGATTCACTTAACAGAGTATTTTAACACTCAATAAGAGCTCCACACAAGGCATCCCCTTCCAATAAAGGCTTATTTTTATAAAGTCCCCTCTTGATCTTGGACCTTTTTATCCCTTCATATTGCAAAATCAATATAGGGTTCTTCCTCTCTTGAGAACAAAGCCATGTGTGAAATAAATCAAGCAAAAAATGCAACTTGTAGAGTGTCTACAAGGTCAGTGTTACACACATTTAAACGAACGGTTCCCTCCTGCAATGATTTGCGAGACGATAACAAAAAATTCTATGTCTACAAATAGTACTACAAGTACTACTTCCATGAATATAAACAATAGCAATACAATACTGACTGACACTCTGTGGATTCTATAAGGGGCACAGGCTCTCACAGAATAGTTAGTCTCCCACGGATTATCCTTTATTTTTGTATTCCTTATAAGAGTTATGAGATTGATCACTGTTCGTTATCTTCACCTTTATAGGAGTTATGAGATTGATCACTGTTTGTTATCTTCACCTTTATAGGAGTTATGAGATTGATCACTGTTCGCTATCTTCACCTTTATAGGAGTTATGAGATTGATCACTGTTTGTTATCTTCACCTTTATAGGAGTTATGAGATTGATCACTGTTCGTTATCTTCACCTTTATAGGAGTTATGAGATTGATCACTGTTCGCTATCTTCACCTTTATAGGAGTTATGAGATTGATCACTGTTTGTTATCTTCACCTTTATAGGAGTTATGAGATTGATCACTGTTCGCTATCTTCACCTTTATAAGAGTTATGAGATTGATCACTGTTCGTTATCTTCACCTTCATAGGAGTTATGAGATTGATCACTGTTCGTTATCTTCACCTTTATAGGAGTTATGAGATTGATTACTGTTCGTTATCTTCACCTTTCATCTACAACCCATCTGTGTATACTATGAAGTACAGTATGTACTGCCTACCTGTGTATACTATGAAGTATAGTATGTACTACCTACCTGTGAAGAATCTGTGTTTACTATGAAGTACAGTATGTACATGTACTACCTACCTGTGTAGAATCTGAATTCTTGTTGTCAGCCTGTCAGCATTACAAAGAGTCTCCACACCTGCAATGGAAATATTAGTACAGAGGGAAAATCCGCTGATATGTCCCAATATTTCCCCCCGAGAGTTACAGCCCTGTAGTTCCATGTACTAAACATAATGCAACATTTGTGTCGTACATTTTGTTCAGGTTTGAAACGATAATGAGTGTAAAACTGGTAAACGGTGTCTAAATTGATAAAAAAATTGCAAAATCATAGGACTGAGAGTTTAAGAAGTGGACATGAAACCCCTGCATCAAAAAGGCATTTCATGAAAGAGATGCAGCTGTTGGCAAGGACATATAGCCAGTGCCTTTTTAGACCAAGATGACACGTTTAGTAAGCTATCATCTTTTGCAAAGAAAAATGAAATATTTACTTGGCAGTGAAGAAATATTTACTTGACAGTGAAGCACCCCTGTGGATTTCGGCATCGAACAGTTTGGATGTAATTATTTGGTAGTGAAAATTTCTGTAGATTTCGGCATTGGATAGTTTAGATATACTTACTTGGCAGTGATTTCGGTGTTGATTAGTTTAGATATACTTACTTGGCAGTGATTTCGGTGTTGGATAGTTTAGATATGCTTACTTGGCAGTGATTTCGGTGTTGGATAGTTTAGATATACTTACTTGGCAGCGATTTTGGTGTCAGATAGTTTAGATATACTTACTTGGCAGTGATTTCGGTGTCGGATAGTTTAGATATGCTTACTTGGCAGTGATTTTGGTGTCAGATAGTTTAGATATGCTTACTTGGCAGTGATTTCGGTGTCGGATAGTTTAGATATACTTACTTGGCAGTGATTTCGGTGTCGGATAGTTTAGATATGCTTACTTGGCAGTGATTTTGGTGTCGGATAGTTTAGATATACTTACTTGGCTGTGATTTCGGTGTCGGATAGTTTAGATATACTTACTTGGCAGTGATTTCGGTGTCAGATAGTTTAGATATGCTTACTTGGCAGTGATTTCGGTGTCGGATAGTTTAGATATACTTACTTGGCAGTGATTTCGGTGTCAAATAGTTTAGATATGCTTACTTGGCAGTGATTTTGGTGTCGGATAGTTTAGATATGCTTACTTGGCAGTGATTTCGGTGTTGGATAGTTTAGATATGCTTACTTGGCAGTGATTTCGGCATCGGATACTTTAGATATACAGTCAACTCTCGATAAACCGCCACCTTTTGTTCTTATGAAATTATGGCATTATAACGAATTTGGCGATGAATTGAATCACTGCCATCTTGAAGAAATAGAGTTACTGTTCTTTTATATGTAAGTTATCTTTCCTCTATTTACAATACTTATGTAAGTGAGCGATCCTTTGCTGCAAAGATGTCGCCCACTGTCCTTCTTTTTATATAGACTTTTCCCATAAAACAGAAAAATGATTTGCAATATCCTGATGGGTACATTTTTGATGATGTCCTTGGTACGTAATGATTTGCTTTTTCTCATCGAAATTTAACAGGACCCTCTTTCGTGGCGAAGCCATAGCTAAATTGAAATGTGTTTCTTTGATGTATAAACAACTTGACAACAGTTCATCTCGAGTATTGTTCTTGTTTATTCAATACAACAATTACTGGGATCCTTCTGTCCAGGTGTACGCCGGAGATTGATAATGACCAATTTACTGCTTCACTGACCACGTGCACCCATGGCGGTTTATCGAGATAATTAACACGTTGAAATAGACTTTTGTAATGAAAACACTATGGCAAATGGCGATAGCGAATTTGGCGTTTTAACGAGAGTTTTAAGTAACAGGAAAAATGTTCCTAGAAAAATGCGGCGTTATAACGAAAATGGCGATGAATTGAGTGGCGATAATTCGAGAGTTACCTGTACTTACTTAGTAGTGATTTCGGCATCGGATACTTTAGATATACTTACTTGGCAGTGATTTCGGCGTCGGATAGTTTAGATATACTTGGCAGTGATTTCGGTGTCGGATAGTTTAGATATACTTACTTGGCAGTGATTTCGGTGTCGGATAGTTTAGATATACTTACTTGGCAGTGATTTCGGCGTCAGATAGTTTAGATATGCTTACTTGGCAGTGATTTCGGTGTCGGATAGTTTAGATATACTTACTTGGCAGTGATGCACTCCTGTGGATTTCAGCGTCGGATAGTTTGGACGGCTCACTGACCCGGCGCTGACCTTTATCTTCACTGACATCTTCCTCCTCGGATTTGTCATCAGCTTTGTTCATTTTCAAGGTCGTATCCAAGAGTGAAATAAAGTTATTCATTTCTTTATTTTCCCTGAAAAAAAGGAGAAAAATTCCATCTCATTAGAAGTTATGTATCATTTACTGCAAAATCAATTTTGTCAAAGGGGGTGGGGTTAAAATCTTTGCTAACGCGGAAAAAGATAGCATGTTCACAGTGAGGGGGATTGATTGATTGTATCTTGCTTAACGTCTCGATCAAGAATATTTCACTCATATGGAAACGTCCCCAAGACCGGTGAGGGGCTTCAAATTTAGGCCTATGCTCGGCGCTTACAGCCATTGAGCAGTGAGGGTTCTTTAGTGTGCCACACCTACTGTGACATGGGATATCCGCTTTTAAGGTCATCTCCAAGGACCCGTGACATTCACACCTGATGCCAAGCGCTTGGCGATGGAACTGTCACTACCTGTTCTAACAACTTAGATCTGTCGCGGAGTGAGGGGGGAAAATAGTATATTCGAGGGTAGAGAAATTGTCCTTCTTCACCATAGTTCAATTTCTTTTGATTGTGGGGACACATCACACATCATTTCTTTCGTTTAAAAGCAGTGTGCCTCTAGAATTTGATGAAATGAAATTCCCCGATTCAGAAAGATTCCAGTATAATTTAGTATATAAAATGTTTTACTTTAAATCACTTGTAATATATTTCACAAGCCTTCATTACTGTAGTTTTGCTTTGTCAGTTTATTATGTAGAACTGCCAGCAAACGTACAACTGTCAGGCCTCAAGGCCATAAACTGAGAATAGACCTAAATCTAAATTTCAAATCCTACAAACTTTGGAAATAATTTTCATAAACAAATAAAATTTTCAACGTAAGTTTAAATTTTATTTTTTTATAAACCAGCAGTGTCAGATAAATCTTAAGATACGAGTCATCAGAATTTTGACTTGCGTCTATTCTCAGTTTATCATGATAGATAAATCTTAACTAAGATACAAGTCATCAGAATTTTGACTTGCGTCTATTCTCAGTTTATGGTTTTCAGGCCTGGTACATCCTATACCTGTGTTTCTCTCGCTCCTTTTTGAAATCTTCGTTTTCTTTGAGGGTTTCTTCCTCAGAGCTTGAGCTGTCTTTGATGGAGGGCTGCCGAACTCTCTTGGAGTTGGACTTGGACATTTTTGGTCCATACTACATTACAAATAAAAATTATCACAGTCAACTGCAATACGTAATTCATCAAATTTCAGTGTTTACATACATGTAAATAATAAAATATAGTTACACTGTATACCTTGTACATGCTCTCCTAAAAGAAATATTTAAATAAATTCTCCGATACGAAACTACAGTGAAATCTGTCTAATCTGACATGTACAGTGAAACCTGTCTAATCTGACATGTACAGTGAAACCTGTCTAATCTGACATGTACAGCGAAACCTGTCTAATCTGACATGTACAGCGAAACCTGTCTAATCTGACATGTACAGTGAAACCTGTCTAATCTGACATGTACAGTGAAACCTGTCTAATCTGACATGTACAGTGAAACCTGTCTAATCTTACTTGTACAGTGAAACCTGTCTAATCTGACATGTACAGCGAAACCTGTCTAATCTGACATGTACAGTGAAACCTGTCTAATCTGACATGTATAGTGAAATCTGTCTAATCTGACTTGTACAGTCAAACCTGTCTAATCTGACATGTACAGCAAAACCTGTCTAATCTGACATGTACAGTGAAACCTGTCTAATCTGACATGTATAGCGAAACCTGTCTAATCTTACTTGTACAGTGAAACCTGTCTAATCTGACATGTACAGCGAAACCTGTCTAATCTGACATGTACAGCGAAACCTGTATAATCTGACATGTACAGTGAAACCTGTCTAATCTGACATGTACAGTGAAATCTGTATAATCTGACATGTACAGTGAAACCTGTCTAATCTGACATGTACATTGAAACCTGTCTAATCTGACATGTACAGTGAAACCTGTCTAATCTGACATGTATAGTGAAACCTGTCTAATCTTACTTGTACAGTGAAACCTGTCTAATCTGACATGTACAGTGAAACCTGTCTAATCTGACTTGTACAGCGAAACCTGTCTAATCTGACATGTACAGCGAAACCTGTCTAATCTGACATGTACAGTGAAACCTGTCTAATCTTACTTGTACAATGAAACCTGTCTAATCTGACATGTACAGCGAAACCTGTCTAATCTGACATGCACTGAGCCCCGAAGACATTGTTTTGTCAGAATACACAGTGTGTTGGAATAAGCAGTGTAAAAAACAATGAAAATGAGAAGGAAAATTAGGATCAGAATGTCTGGTAAAACAGATTGAACACAGATCAGACAGTTTTCACTGCATGTATAATGTCCATTTCAAACTACATGTATTGAAGTATGCAATTGCTCTACACTTTTAAAGTACATGAAAGGCATAAAAAAAACACTGAATATTAGTCAAAACAAATTCTGATGTAAAATTAGAAAGCACCAACTGTTATAAATGTATCCTATATTTAAAGTTAATATACCGATATACTCCAGTGTTCGATATTAATGATAGACCAAGTTTATATCAAGGACACCAGCGTATGACAATTGGAATTGAGATAGACTAAATTGTCTATGCCGATTTTCTAGGTTTAAGAAATAAAAAAAATAAATTAATAATCAATAAGAAAATAATATTTTAATATAATAAAGTTTTGTTGAATCGTGGTATAAAAATTGCAGGACGCTCAGAGAAACCAATATTCTATTAAGCGCTTTTGTAACCACTACTGTTTCAAAACGTTAATTATAATAGTAATGAGAATGTCCTTTATTTATATAGGATAGCACAATTGGTTTAAAAACTAGTTTACATTGTGGTTCTGAAAACATATACAGTCAGCAGCATCATACAGATACAATATAAAATCGTAAATGAAGTTATGTTACATACATTCGTTATATACAGACCCTGAAGGGTACTATACACCACTTGCACGGAACGGTACGAAACAATTTTTGCACGGAATGGTGAACGGTCTGCACAGAATGCTGAATACTACCATTTAACCAGTTCATTTGTTGTTTGCAAGTAATCTCACCTACACTGACCGTAATTCTTTCATGTGATATATAAATAAATGATGTTCCATTTAAAGAGTTTAGTTGAACCATCTTCTATAAGCGAATAACTTCAAATGAATAAATAAACTAGACATCCCAAACATGAATGAGCTGTCTTTGTTATAAAACCAAAGGACAGTCTGTTAAAATGTATGCAAGTGTTGGAGTGTGTGGAATGCACTCTGCCAGGAGGAAAACGTAAAGTTACCCATAACCACCCTGGTCAGTCGACGTCTGATAAACATAAATGTCACAAGGGAAGGACACACGAATTTAAGCAGCACTGGATGATTGGCCACGAGGGGTTAGATTTTTAGGAGGGCAAGGAGGGAGCTTTGAATATGCATAATATTGTTATGGAAATAGGAAGAGAATATGCTTTTTAAGTACATTAGAAGTAAATAACAATGTTTTAACTTTGTGATATTTTTATTATTAGTTGCGGTCTGTGCCAATCTGATGAGTCCATATCATCTTGTTTTGACATAGACCCATGGTCTATGTTAAGTTTTCATCAATTTCGAACACTGTCTGCTTCATGTAATGAAACATTAATTCTTTTATAATGCCCCGCTTTCTTTTACTTTCCACTTCCATAAAACACATTTTAATGAAGACAACAGTGAGTTAAACTCTCGCACGACAATCTATCACATTACACAGTGAGTTAAACTCTCACACGACAATCTATCACATTACACAGTGAGTTAAACTCTCACACCACAATCTATCACATTACACAGTGAGTTAAACTCTCACACTACAATCTATCACATTCATTAGTGCACTGTGGACTCCAACACCCACGTGATCTGAGGTCAGGTGACACAAATCATGTGACTTACAGGTTCGGATTCCCAACTATCGACCTCCCCCCGCGGGGTGTAACTGTTCTCACTATACGGTCTACTGTAATACTCGTTTCTGGGTGTTCGTGCTGAGTTTGGAGTGGAGAGCTCGTTCCAGTGACGATAAGCCTATCATCATTTCATAAGTACATTTATCACAATCAGAATAAAGTCATTGGCTTAAACTTTACTGTACGATTTAATGCACAATTCAAGATAGTTCGAAAACACAGCAAAATATGGTTACATTGAATAGGCTTATAATCAATTCACGCTTATAGCGAAGAGATTTTCATTCCCTGTAGTTTGAAAACGTACTATTACAAAATTATTGGATATAATGAATTATATTGATACGAATCAAAATTGCTCCTCCTCAGCACTTCGCTATAGGCATGATGTACTTTATTTATATAATAATAATGTTTACATAAAGATATTAAAGTATAAGCAGGAAGAAATTGTCTATCTTCATTGTAACCTACCTGTTTTGTAATTTGCCTATTAGATCTGTAAATTATTTTCGATACACAGAATCTGCTGGCATTATTAATTAAGGTTTGAAATAGTTATACTAAAATGTGAAATGACTTGCATCAAATGAAAGATATTCTTAAAATCTTTTAAAATCTAAAATAAAATATTAATTAAGGTTTGAAATAGTTATACCAAAATGTGAAATGACTTGCATCAAATGAAAGATATTCTTAAAATCTTTTAAAATCTAAAATTTAAAGTCTTTTTATCTAGAATTTGTATTTCATATTATACACCACCACCACTAAAACACAATACTTCAAAACTCATTCAAATGAGACAATTTTCAATGTAGAATGGACAAGACAGTTTAATCAACGACGAGAAGAACAGGCTGTCTTGTGTGTACTTTGCAATGATACACTCACCTCACTCTTTTCGGCCTTTGTAACACGCTGTGACTCATGACGGGACGGGGCTTTCAAATGAATGCGGGCCGAGTTAGGTCTCTCCAGTGCTAAAATTACCACGGAGCAACTTCACATTAACTTATTTGCATACATTATCCTCATGCAATACAAATGAAAGGCAAATATGACAAAATGCTCTTTAACAGAGCAGCAGAATCTGCTTATAATCACCTAGCTGTAATGATTAACAACGATACACACATTTATCAATAAAAATTGAGATATATCGCACAAAATTTTTGTATTTTTGTCTTTGAAAGATCTTCTTTTATTGAACATTCAATCTAGTATTTTAATATTTATCTGAATGTATTCTACTTTTATCATTTTGAAAATTCATGAAAATACATTTTATTCTGGATGCTACATACATGATCCTGCAGGATTTTTCTCTCGACGCCTTTGTCGTGCAGATAAATTTGGTTCCTAAATCAATATATCAACAAAAAATTACTACATGAATATATATATTGCTTAAAACAAACCCATGCGAAAATGTGCTGATATGCCATACAGTTTATATAAGTTGGTAATTACATTGCAATGCATCAGTATTTCAATATCAATGTTAGTTTTAGTAAATATACTTCATATACCATAATATTGTATTGATTGATTGTATCTTGCTTAACGTTCCTCTCGAGAATTTTTCACTCACATGGAGACATCACCAAGACTGGTGAAGGAATTCAAATTTAGGCTGTTGCTCGGCGCTTACAGCCATTGAGCAGAGAGGGTTCTTTAGCGTGCCACAACTACTATGACACGGGACATCCATTTTTATGGTCATCTCTGAGGACCCGTGACATTCACACCTGATGCTGAGCATTTGGCGATGGATCTGTCACTACCTGTTTTAAAACAACTTAGGTATGTCGCGGCCGGGGTTCGAACCCCGGTCTTCCGCACGTGGGCATATACCATGTACAATTTGTGGTGAACTTAACACTAAACACATGACAGTATCCAAATGATATTTCAGCAGGAAACCAGATATCAAATTCCAATTATTTATCACCCTAAAATTGCACAATAGTCAACAAGATCCTAGCTGATCAACCTCAAGTTCTAATCTTTGATACATCTTTCCATTTTATAAACTATTTCTTGTAAAGTGTTTACTTGCATACTCTCTTCCATTTTCCATATTTCCTTTCATTCCTTTTTTTTTTTTGGCTCCTTTCAAATTTCTAATTTCACAGCAATATGGTAATCGTCCCCCCCCCCCCCCCCCAAAGCATCTTGAATGTCAAAATAAACAAGAAATTCTTACTAGAAGACCTTTTCATTGTGTTGGCATCGTCATATAATGAATATGCTCAAAGTAAAAAGCAGATTCTAAACAGCCAAATCAGATACGCTCTGCAGCAATAGAAGCAGCAGACTGAAATTTCTAATTACAGTTAACGTTGATTGTAAAAATGCAGTCTTTGTTTGAGTTTGTCATCAACATTCTTTTTTTTTTTTAATATCTGTATATATCAAAGAACACGTGGAATGTATGTAAAAATTCTAATTTCAAATGTGTTTTGCCTGGAACAAAAAATTACATTTTGTGTTTGTCTATATGACGTTTACCATTTCTTACTCACCCTCAGCAGGGGCCTCCATGGCCGAGTGGTTAGAGCATCGCGCTCAAAATCACACGGCCTCTCACCTCTGTCGGCGCAGGTTCAAATCCCACTCGCACCGGTAAGTGAGAAAGTTTCCCAGTTTACTTTCGGAAGGTTGGTGGTCTCTTCCCAGATACATTGTATCTGGGTTCTCTCTTCCACCAATAAAAACTGGGCGCCACCAGATAACTGAAATATTATTGAGTGTGGCGGAAAACATCAATAAATAAATAAATACTCACCCTGGGCGTTTCTAAATCGCAGGACTCATCTTTTGAGCTGGAGGTACTGGAGGACTTGTTATTTTCCACTGACTTCTCCTCATAAGTAGGTCGTTTGAGGGGGATCCCAGCACTTTCACTGACCTTAGGGGGAGTGGGCAATGGACGGGGGTTACCAACCGGTTTAGGCTGCACAGTAACAACAAAACATGTGTACCAGTAATATGATCCAGAATCAACACTTCAAAAAGTTTTTAACATGTTAAATATACACAAAGTTTTCCACTTCAGGTAATTTTGGAAGATACAAGCAAAACATAACATTGGTTTTACTGTATTTTTGAGGTGAAACTGGCTGTACCCAATGAATAAAATTGTATCGCTAACACCATGAATATTGCTCATGACTTGTACTTGCCAATCAAAGAAATAAAAAACATATAATTATCTTATATACATGTGAGGAATTTGTTATTGTCTAATTTAGCGAGAAGCATCGTTCACTAAATAAAGCTACCCATTTTTATCTTTACATTACTGAAATACATGTAAAAACTATTCATCCACAGCCCACACTCGTGAATTCATGTTCCAGCGATTTAACATTTACGAGGCATTTGAATTATTTAATTAATGAGCAATGGCAAAGTCTTAGAAACACCAGCCACTTCACAGTAACAACACAACACCAAACTCTCAAAAAAAATCAAATGGGAGGGCAAGATGTATGTTCACCAAATATGGAGGAAAAGAATTCAAGCTGTCTAATTTAATGGGCAGTATGAAATGATCAGGTATCATTGAGATCGCTGACATCATTGGTTCTCTGACATTATTAGGACCTCAGGCATCATTGAGATCTCTGACATCATAGGGATATCCGACATCATTGAGATCTGATGTCACTGGGATCTCTGACATCATTGAGATCTCTGACATCAATGGGATCTCTGACATCAATTTGTCTGTCCATCTGCTAGGAGTCACGATAGAAAAAGCAAACACCAGAAAAATGTCACTAGATCTCTAGTCAAATCAAAAGCAAGCAAAACACAAAAATATCACAGCCAAGCAGATTTGATGATGTCTGTTTCAAGCCACACAGGAAAACGCTCTTACTTACACGAATATAGCCCATAGATTCATCACTCTCTTCAATTGTGTCCTATATTACGATAACTTGCAAATGTATATTATCATTAAAAAAAATCGAGTCCCATCTTTCCTTTAAGAAATATTTAAAAAACCAAAAAGTATTTGTATTGGTATGCCTCTGATGGCAGATATTTGATTGATTATCAGTCAGGAAGAGTAGAACTTTCCGCTCACCGAGAAAACAGTTTTTATCTAGTACCGTTCACAAGTTATAAAGAAGGTTAAAGTTGCAGATTAACAAACAGACAAAAAAAAAATTAGAAAAGCAATTATTTATATGCTTCCAATATTCGCTCCCAGGGGCAAAACAATTTTAAATGCTAAGCTACATTATTTACAATGTACCATTTTCAGTTTTTATCAAATTTTAATATCGTTTTATTGTTCAATCACTGCACAGCCAGCACCATTACATTGAGAGCTACCTTTCTAATAAATACTGTATATGTATGCAAATATACATTATTATAATATGTATTTTAAATGTACATGTATGTTATATCAACATGCCTGCAGCTTCGAGTGCCCAAACTAAACTTGCTCCATTCATTCTTCATTTAGAATACAAAGCATATTATCCTTTTAAAACTTCAGAAAAGTTAAATTACATGCATTTTATTCTGGGTGCTTTTGTATTTCAATGATTAACATGATCATGTGAGTGTTTTGCTTACAAAAAAGGGTGAAGACGCGGACTGTCCGACACCATTTACCAGTAGAAACACCTGAACTATTTCTCATCCATTCAATACACTGTCAATATCTTAATAACTGCATCATTCATCAAAAGCATCATTTCATAACTGCATCACCATCGGACCTTGTGTTCCTCCTTTGGAAAGTAACGCCTACATGGAATACCCCATCATACATCAGTTTGGCAGGTTAGGTGAATCCATACTTCTGAATTCGATATCATAGTCTAATTGCTATAAATGAGTGGTACTTTTTCTGTTTGTTTGTTGGGGACTCTTGGGAACAAAATTTGTATACAATGAAAACAACAATTTTCTGCAATTCTTATTGTTTTGGTTTTTGTGGTTTTTTGTTTTTGTTTTCCTTTTTTTAGTTATTTTTCTTCTATAATTTGCGGGATTTTGTTTTGTGTTTTGCTTTGGTTTTTGTACTTAACTGTGGTATCAATTAATTAATAGAATCTGTGACAGGAAATATAAACACCAGATAATATGAAGCTTAAACTGAATTTATGTCTGAAGTTATAGGCCAAGTTAAATAACTGCCTGTCAGTGACTGATGTGGTGAATAACCAAGTTAAATAACTGTCTGTCAGTGACTGATGTGGTGAATAACCAAGTTAAATAACTGTCTGTCAGTGACTGATGTGGAGAATTATCAAGTTAAATAACTGTCTGTCAGTGACTGATGTGGAGAATTATCAAGTTAAATAACTGTCTGTCAATGACTGATGTGGTCAATAACCAAGTTAAATAACTGTCTGTCAGTGACTGATGTGGTGAATAACCAAGTTAAATAACTGTCTGTCAGTGACTGACGTGGAGAATTACCAAGTTAAATAACTGTCAGTGACTGATGTGGTGAATAACCAAGTTAAATAACTGTCAGTGACTGATGTGGTGAATAACCAAGTTAAATAACTGTCAGTGACTGATGTGGTGAATAACCAAGTTAAATAACTGTCTGTCACTGACTGATGTGGTGAATAACCAAGTTAAATAACTGTCTGTCAGTGACTGATGTGGAGAATAACCAAGTTAAATAACTGTCTGTCAGTGACTGATGTGGAGAATAACCAAGTAAAATAACTGTCTGTCAGTGACTGATGTGGTGAATAACCAAGTTAAATAACTGTCTGTCAGTGATGGATGTGGTGAATAACCAAGTTAAATAACTGTCTGTCAGTGACTGATGTGGTGAATAACCAAGTTAAATAACTGTCTGTCAGTGATGGATGTGGTGAATAACCAAGTTAAATAACTGTCTGTCAGTGACTGATGTGGTGAATAACCAAGTTAAATAACTGTCTGTCAGTGACTGATGTGGTGAATAACCAAGTTAAATAACTGTCAGTGACTGATGTGGTGAATAACCAAGTTAAATAACTCTGTCAGTGACTGATGTGGTGAATAACCAAGTTAAATAACTGTCAGTGACTGATGTGGTGAATAACCAAGTTAAATAACTGTCAGTGACTGATGTGGTGAATAACAAAGTTAAATAACTGTCTGTCAGTGACTGATGTGGTGAATAACCAAGTTAAATAACTGTCTGTCAGTGACTGATGTGGTGAATAACCAAGTTAAATAACTGTCTGTCAGTGACTGATGTGGTGAATAACCAAGTTAAATAACTCTGTCAGTGACTGATGTGGTGAATAACCAAGTTAAATAACTGTCTGTCAGTGACTGATGTGGTGAATAACCAAGTTAAATAACTGTCTGTCAGTGACTGATGTGGTGAATAACCAAGTTAAATAACTGTCTGTCAGTGATGGATGTGGTGAATAACCAAGTTAAATAACTGTCTGTCAGTGACTGATGTGGTGAATAACCAAGTTAAATAACTGTCTGTCAGTGACTGATGTGGTGAATAACCAAGTTAAATAACTGTCTGTCAGTGACTGATGTGGTGAATAACCAAGTTAAATAACTGTCAGTGACTGATGTGGTGAATAACCAAGTTAAATAACTGTCTGTCAGTGACTGATGTGGTGAATAACCAAGTTAAATAACTGTCTGTCAGTGACTGATGTGGTGAATAACCAAGTTAAATAACTGTCTGTCAGTGACTGATGTGGAGAATAACCAAGTTAAATAACTGTCTGTCAGTGACTGATGTGGAGAATAACCAAGTAAAATAACTGTCTGTCAGTGACTGATGTGGTGAATAACCAAGTTAAATAACTGTCTGTCAGTGATGGATGTGGTGAATAACCAAGTTAAATAACTGTCTGTCAGTGACTGATGTGGTGAATAACCAAGTTAAATAACTGTCTGTCAGTGATGGATGTGGTGAATAACCAAGTTAAATAACTGTCTGTCAGTGACTGATGTGGTGAATAACCAAGTTAAATAACTGTCTGTCAGTGACTGATGTGGTGAATAACCAAGTTAAATAACTGTCAGTGACTGATGTGGTGAATAACCAAGTTAAATAACTCTGTCAGTGACTGATGTGGTGAATAACCAAGTTAAATAACTGTCAGTGACTGATGTGGTGAATAACCAAGTTAAATAACTGTCAGTGACTGATGTGGTGAATAACCAAGTTAAATAACTGTCTGTCAGTGACTGATGTGGTGAATAACCAAGTTAAATAACTGTCTGTCAGTGACTGATGTGGTGAATAACCAAGTTAAATAACTGTCTGTCAGTGACTGATGTGGAGAATTATCAAGTTAAATAACTGTCTGTCAGTGACTGATGTGGAGAATAACCAAGTTAAATAACTGTCTGTCAGTGACTGATGTGGAGAATAACCAAGAAAAATAACTGTCTGTCAGTGACTGATGTGGTGAATAACCAAGTTAAATAACTGTCTGTCAGTGATGGATGTGGTGAATAACCAAGTTAAATAACTGTCTGTCAGTGACTGATGTGGTGAATAACCAAGTTAAATAACTGTCTGTCAGTGATGGATGTGGTGAATAACCAAGTTAAATAACTGTCTGTCAGTGACTGATGTGGTGAATAACCAAGTTAAATAACTGTCTGTCAGTGACTGATGTGGTGAATAACCAAGTTAAATAACTGTCAGTGACTGATGTGGTGAATAACCAAGTTAAATAACTCTGTCAGTGACTGATGTGGTGAATAACCAAGTTAAATAACTGTCAGTGACTGATGTGGTGAATAACCAAGTTAAATAACTGTCAGTGACTGATGTGGTGAATAACCAAGTTAAATAACTGTCAGTGACTGATGTGGTGAATAACCAAGTTAAATAACTGTCTGTCAGTGACTGATGTGGTGAATAACCAAGTTAAATAACTGTCTGTCAGTGACTGATGTGGTGAATAACCAAGTTAAATAACTGTCTGTCAGTGACTGATGTGGTGAATAACCAAGTTAAATAACTGTCAGTGACTGATTTGGAGAATTACCAAGTTAAATAACTGTCTGTCAGTGACTGGTGTGGAGAATAACCAAGTTAAATAACTGTCAGTGACTGATTTGGAGAATTACCAAGTTAAATAACTGTCTGTCAGTGATTGATGTGGAGAATTACCAAGTTAAATAACTGTCTGTCAGTGACTGATGTGGAGAATAACCAAGTTAAATAACTGTCTGTCAATGACTGATGTGGTGAATTACCAAGTTAAATAACTGTCTGTCAGTGACTGGTGTGGAGAATAACCAAGTTAAATAACTGTCTGTCAGTGATGGATGTGGTGAATAACCAAGTTAAATAACTGTCTGTCAGTGATGGATGTGGAGAATAACCAAGTTAAATAACTGTCTGTCAATGACTGATATGGTGAATAACCAAGTTAAATAACTGTCTGTCAGTGACTGATGTGGAGAATAACCAAGTTAAATAACTGTCTGTCAGTGATGGATGTGGTGAATAACCAAGTTAAATAACTGTCTGTCAGTGACTGATGTGGAGAATAACCAAGTTAAATAACTGTCTGTCAGTGATGGATGTAGTGAATAACCAAGTTAAATAACTGTCTGTCAGTGATGGATGTGGTGAATAACCAAGTTAAATAACTGTCTGTCAGTGATGGATGTGGAGAATAACCAAGTTAAATAACTGTCTGTCAGTGACTGATGTGGTGAATAACCAAGTTAAATAACTGTCTGTCAGTGACTGATGTGGAGAATTACCAAGTTAAATAACTGTCTGTCAGTGACTGATGTGGTGAATAACCAAGTTAAATAACTGTCTGTCAGTGACTGATGTGGAGAATTACCAAGTTATATAACTGTCTGTCAGTGACTGATGTGGAGAATTACCAAGTTATATAACTGTCTGTCAGTGATGGATGTGGTGAATAACCAAGTTAAATAACTGTCTGTCAGTGACTGATGTGGTGAATAACCAAGTTAAATAACTGTCTGTCAGTGACTGATGTGGTGAATAACCAAGTGAAGTGAATGTTTTCTTTTACGTAAATTTGTCCATTTCTCTATTGATAAGGTCTGACATTTATCTATTGATAAGGTCTGACATTTATCATTGATAAGGTCTGACATTTATCTATTGATAAGGTCTGACATTTATCATTGATAAGGTCTGACATTTATCTATTGATAAGGTCTGACATTTATCTATTGACAAGGTAATCTTGAATCTGCTGCAAGTCTTCATTTGGACAATACAGCTCTCATAACATACCCAGGGAATGGTAGAAACATGACAGGTGTTATAGACATACATCAGGAGGTCCTTCATTCATGCAAGATTGATGGACTACTCCAAAATTATTGAGGGATCGATAAATTTCACATGGAAAGCTGACACATTAAACCATGCTTAGAAATTAAAATGTCAATGTGAATATACCCACAACAATTTCTGTTTACCAAACAAAGAAAAAAATCCCTCTACATGTACACTGATCCCAGTAACAAAAAATCCTTTTTACAGTACTTACTGGGTTATTTCCCTTTCTTACTCTGGGAGAAAGATTGCTCTCCCTTGGAACATACACCTACAGAATACACCTTAATAACTGCATAAGGAACATCCAAAGTGTTTAAAACTACTGCAGATTACTTGTATTATGTGAGAACTATATCAGGCAATATTCATAATCCACATCAAAACATCAGACTTCAATTCATGTAAATTAATGATAAATAAAGACCAATCTGATTAAAATCAGATCCTCGATCCGCTCCTTTATTTCTTTTGATTTGTCGCTATATAGCGACAAATCAAAAGAAATAAAGGAGCGGATCGAGGATCTGATTTTAATCAGATTGAATAAAGACAAGCCAAACTTTAAATTTCGTAAGAGAGACTTCTTTGGAATGAAGAGAAATATCAACTACACAAGTTTCATAAAGAATAACAGTTATCTCCAGTATTCAGCTTCTCACAAAATCCATTTAAATTTCTTCATTGTTAAGAAACTCATTGCCTAGTATTATATTAGGCTGTCAGCTCTATACTTACTTTTTTGAATGCATCATTTTTGGCACCAGAACTTGAAGCACTTGAGTCTGACCTAGCACTAAAGTTGGGCTCAGACCTGGAACTTGGCAGCGAGTCTCTGTCGCTATCACGACCACCTTTTCTCAGAACATTCTTTCTCTTTTTCGGGGAATTCTTTCCTGGAGATGAATCTCCACTTTTCCTTGACGGAGACTGAGAATCAGATTTCTGTCAAACAAAAGTTTATCTTCTCAATAACGAATTCCCTCCAAAGTCATATTATTTCCTGAATCTGTCATTTTGTCTTTTAATCAGCATGCTCATGTCAGCTATGTTTGTTTATAGAAAACATTGGCCCATGGGCCACAACACTCACCTGAGAAATAGACATCATGAAATACCTTGCATCCAATTCTATATGTGAAAAATATTTTAAAAGCCTAAAATGAACAATATTATTTTGTAACAGAAATATATTATGTTGTCATCTTCAGCATACTTATTAATAATTGTAAAATTGTTATAATTTCTTCTAATTTCCAGTGTCCGGGTGCTGTAGCAAGCAACTGCAAATTTAAATAATGACTTGAGTTACGCATGAATAAATCTAAAATTCATGTTCTTCCAAATGACAAGAAAAACATACAATTTGAAATTTCACGTAAAAGTCTTCATCATTTCGAGGCCCAAAGATAACATTCCAATCTTCGTTTGCAGTTAAGTACTTTAAAAATTCTGCAGCATCCATGATAGCATTTCCACATTACATACTACACACCTATTTTACCAACACCTAGTGTGGCACCCAATGACCCACCTCTCTCACTCAACACCTAGTGTGGCATCCAATGACCCACCTCTCTGACTCAACACCTAGTGTGGTACCCAATGACCCACCTCTCTCACTCAACACCTAGTGTGGTACCCAATGACCCGCCTCTCTCACTCAACACCTAGTGTGGCACCCAATGACCCATCTCTCTCACTCAACACCTAGTGTGGTACCCAATGACCCACCTCTCTCACTCAACACCTAGTGTGGTACCCAATGACCCACCTCTCTCACTCAACACCTAGTGTGGTACCCAATGACCCACCTCTCTCACTCAACACCTAGTGTGGTACCCAATGACCCATCTCTCTCACTCAACACCTAGTGTGGTACCCAATGACCCACCTCTCTCACTCAACACCTAGTGTGGCACCCAATGACCCACCTCTCTCACTCAACACCTAGTGTGGTACCCAATGACCCACCTCTCTCACTCAACACCTAGTGTGGCACCCAATGACCCACCTCTCTCACTCAACACCTAGTGTGGTACCCAATGACCCACCTCTCTGACTCAACACCTAGTGTGGCACCCAATGACCCACCTCTCTCACTCAACACCTAGTGTGGTACCCAATGACCCACCTCTCTCACTCAACACCTAGTGTGGCACCCAATGACCCATCTCTCTGACTCAACACCTAGTGTGGTACCCAATGACCCACCTCTCTCACTGAGCTGGCCTTTACAGTGTCCTCAGAACTAGTGGAAGATTCTAGATTTCTGTGACGGTTTTCGCTCACAACTTTATCCTCCACAATGGGAAACAAATCCTGCTTGGCTCCATCTGAGGGTTTTCGTGCGTGACCATGTCTTCGTAGTATAGCAGGCTGTGGTTTGACCTGCAATAAAACAGATCAATATCACTATATCTTCTTTTACCCCAAATAACAAGCAGGAACATTTTTAAGTATATGTAATAGTAATATAATAGCTCCATTCTGTAATAAAAGGATTCTGAATCAGGAGGAAACTAGACAGTTTGTTTCATTTAAACCTGAGACGTTTATGTTAATTAACCATTGATGACTTTAATTTGAGACACGAAAACTTGACACTGATAAGTAATGTATAGTAATACTAACATGTCACTAACAATTCCACCTGACATCCTATGACTTGCATTAACTGGACATCTATGCTGTCTACCACTGAATATATGGACATTTAACAATGCTGACTATCACTAGTAGTTAAGTGGACATCTATCTACCACTAATAGATATTTATCTGCAACTAGTTAACTAGACATTTATCTAAGCTGACAACCACTAGTTAATTAGACATTTATCTAAGCTGACTACCACTAGTTAACTAGACTTTTATCTAAGCTGACAACCACTAGTTAACTAGAGGTTTATCTAAGCTGACAACCACTAGTTAATTAGACATTTATCTAAGCTGACAACCACTAATTAACTAGACGTTTATCTAAGCTGACTACCACTAGTTAACTAGACATTTATCTAAGCTGACAACCACTAGTTAACTAGACATTTATCTAAGCTGACAACCACTAGTTAATTAGACATTTATCTAAGCTGACAACCACTAGTTAACTAGACGTTTATCTAAGCTGACAACCACTAGTTAACTAGACATTTATCTAAGCTGACAACCACTAGTTAATTAGACATTTATCTAAGCTGACTACCACTAGTTAACTAGACATTTATCTAAGCTGACAACCACTAATTAACTAGACGTTTATCTAAGCTGACAATCACTAGTTAACTAGACATTTATCTAAGCTGACAACCACTAGTTAACTAGATGTTTATCTAAGCTGACTACCACTAGTTAACTAGACTTTTATCTAAGCTGACAACCACTAGTTAACTAGACGTTTATCTAAGCTGACAACCACTAGTTAACTAGACGTTTATTTAAGCTGACAACCACTAGTTAACTAGATGTTCATCTAAGCTGACTACAACTAGTTAACTAGGTTTATCTACGCTGACAACTAATAGTTAACTAGACGTTTATCTAAGCTGACAACCACTAGTTAACTAGAGATTTATCTAAGCTGACAATCACTAGTTAACTAGACATTTATCTAAGCTGACTACCACTAGTTAACTAGACATTTATCTAAGCTGACAACCACTAGTTAACTAGACGTTTATCTAAGCTGACAACCACTAGTTAACTAGACGTTTATATAAGCTGACAACCACTAGTTAACTAGACGTTTATCTAAGCTGACAACCACTAGTTAACTAGACGTTTATCTAAGCTGACAACCACTAGTTAACTAGACCTTTATTTAAGCTGACTACCACTAGTTAACTAGACGTTTATTTAAGCTGACTACCACTAGTTAACTAGATGTTTATCTAAGCTGACTACAACTAGTTAACTAGATGTTTATCTAAGCTGACAACCAATAGTAAACTAGACGTTTATATAAGCTCACAACCACTAGTTAACTAGATGTTTATCTAAGCTGACAACAACTAGTTAACTAGACTTTTATATAACCGGACAACCACTAGTTAACTAGACCTTTATTTAAGCTGACTACCACTAGTTAACTAGACGTTTATATAAGCTGACTACCACTAGTTAACTAGATGTTTATCTAAGCTGACTACCACTAGTTAACTAGACTTTTACCTATGAGATCGCGTACTAATTACCTGTGCACTGTCTACGCTGTCCGCCCCCTCTGATTGTGGGACATGCACCTGTATTTTACTGGCCGAATTATTATTAGCATTGGAGACATCGCTGGAGGGGAGGGGAGCTGGGGGGCGGCTAGACGGAGCTGTTCTCGGCCTTGGTCTTTGAACAATGCCAGGTCGACTAGCACTGGATGGACGGCTGAAAAGTGATAGTGAAACAAATCTTTATTATAATTAAGATAATTTCAAAATTATCAGCTACTATTGGGGCAGAAATTTTCATGGGGATAAAACTTTATGGATCTGTACCAAAAAAAAAGATTAATTTTCATCTCTAATTTTATTTTCCTATGTGTTTTTGCTTGTTAAAAACCTGAAAAGTAAGAGGAGAGTGCGGAAATTCAATCAGAGGAATTGCTGCTTCCCTTTAAAATTATTTATAAAAACCTCATACATGTAGACCAATGTCACCTTTTTTTTCAATTTTCCAAACAAATGGAACACCACACAAATTCTATGAGTCTATATCCATGGGATTCAAGTGAAAATCAAGGAAAGACATCTGCTGCTCAGACAGAAGCAAAAGCAACAAATTCACTATCTCTGATATACTGAGGGTTTATCAAAAGTCTGTTACAGTCTAACTGTATAAACTGTTGCACTATTTCCCTCTGAGCGATACTGAGGAAATGTGGTCATGCCATGTATAGAAAACCAAAATCAACTTTAAAGAAAAAAAGATGTCATCTGCCATTCTGAACAACTTCTACGCATGTCCTGCTTTCTAAAAAACAAACAAAAACTGCTTTCTTTGAAGGGAGGCGTAGTCCTTCATTTGAACAAACTTGAATCTCCTTCACCCAAGAATGATTTGTACCAGGTTTGGTTGAAATTGGCCCAGTGGTTCTAGAGAAGAAGTTGAAAGTATGAAAAGTTTACAGATGGACAGATAATGGACAAATGGTGATCAGAAAACCTCACTTGAGCTTTCAGCTCAGGTGAGCTAAGAACTTGTTTTATACATAGAAATTTATATGTGACTATCTTCCAACCTTTTTTTGGTTTCCTCTAGGAATATAGAGATGTTCTTTTTAATGTAGGGGTCCCTGAGGATTCGGTTCACTGAAGGACGTTTGTCAGGCTCCTGGTGCATCATATTCTTTATTATCTGAATTAATTCAGCACTGTATTGCTTGGGCATCAAGGGCATCTACACAGAGAAAAAAAGATTCTAAACAAAATTGTATCCTCCCTGCAATCAATTTACCCACATATAACATACTGTACATGTAGAATTTTAATAATGATTTAATTTTTATTTTACTAGCGAGGTTGCTAAAATCAGATGATACTATAAGTTCACACCAGTGATACCATTACGGGAAACTAATTATCTTTCTTAGCTGTTGTAACCTAACCACTTTTTCATTAGTTATTTATTTTCATATTTAAAATTGACGATTAGCCGAAACTTTATCTGGCTAAACATAAATATCCCAACTAAAAAATAAAAAAAGTTGCTCATTTTGCATCATGCTAAAATAACCACATGTACACAGTATTTTAAAATTCAATTTTCTAGTGTGATATTTTGAGAAATTTTGCCACGGTTTTGTGTGCCGTGAATATAGGTCAAATTTATTACTCTTCACCTATATTGACAAATCTCTATTGACAAATCCTCACATGGGTAGAAAAACAACATACACACAAACGAAACCTTTACACATGGGTCAATATGTCTACATCCACACTATGTTCATTGATCACATTATATGCATGTTTGGTACTTGAAATTTGATATTCTCACCTTGCCCTTCAGAATTTTATACACCAAAGAGTTCATGTCCTTTGCATTGAATGCATGTTTGAGTGTAGCCATTTCATACGCACAACATCCCAAAGCCCACACATCAGACTGTCAAAATAAAATCATTTCAACAATGTGAGATTTCCTCTGCACATAATTGTTCAATAATCAGACATGTTTCACTGTGCTCCATTTTGTCAGATAATCTGATAAAATGGTTCTGACATGGAAACCAAATACAAAATGGAGCAACTTATCAAATCATTAAGTTGCTCCCTTTTTCCAAATATCAATTCTTTATTGTGCTGGAATTCTCAAGTGAAGAAAAGTATCTTTAAGGAACAAAACCTAAAAGAAAATAAAAGTCACAAAATAATGGAGAAGACAGAATTATGAATAATTACTCACATGCACGTAAATCTCAGATTCTTACATCACTTCAGTGATATCAAAACTCCATTTGGCAAACTTCGGCAGATTTCGGTACCCTACATCTAGCCTCGGATGTATGACAGTATGTGATATGTAGTATGCCTAACATTGGCGATGTGGTCGTCTATTTACTCTCCCGGAAAAACTTCCACTTTCAGAAAGTAGTGATCATTACAATATAATTAGGTTTTTCTAAAATTAATTTAATATCAAGTTTTCCTTAGAAAACTTCCCTCTATTTCGATGGGGAAAAAAACCATATTTCTCAAAGAGAAATAGTTACAAACATTGAGAGTGTCTTTAGAAAATTATGTTAAAATGAACTGTATTTCGCAGGAGCTGTCAGTAGTTCCAGTTGATCAGTGACGTTAAACATGTTGTTATACGTTACTGTATATGTACTATGGCGGAAAACATCATACATCCGAGGTTAGATGGAATCGACTGAGGTGATCCGAGTGATTAAAACTCTACACCGCTCTCTATAATATTTTTACACACACTGTACCTTGTGGTTGTAAGGTTTGTTGGAGAAGAGTTCTGGGCTCATATAGTACGGAGTTCCTATCAGAGTGGTGGCCATGTCACTTGACGAATCCAGTACTCTAAAAACATGACAATTAAAAGATCATTTTATTTTACCTTCTACTTGAAAAAGTTACATAATTCTTCCTGTAAAAAGGAATATTTGTTTTCAGAATTCAAAAAAAAAAAATCCTGAAATTTGAGAATGATCATCATCAAAGAAGAATAAAAGCTTTCGAGGAAAAATTTAATCACAACACGTCACTCTGACGTTCAATTCGTATAAATAAAGCAGCATGCACGAAGATTCCTCAGGAATGTTTTATCATATAGCCAGAATAAAGCAGCATGCACGAAGATTCCTCAGGAATGTTTTATCATATAGCCAGAATAAAGCAGCATGCACGAAGATTCCTCAGGAATGTTTTATCATATAGCCAGAATAAAGCAGCATGCACGAAGATTCCTCAGGAATGTTTTATCATATAGCCAGAATAAAGCAGCATGCATGAAGATTCCTCAGGAATGTTTTATCATATAGCCAGAATAAAGCAGCATGCACGAAGATTCCTCAGGAATGTTTTATCATATAGCCAGAATAAAGCAGCATGCATGAAGATTCCTCAGGAATGTTTTATCATATAGCCAGAATAAAGCAGCATGCACGAAGATTCCTCAGGAATGTTTTATCATATAGCCAGAATAAAGCAGCATGCACGAAGATTCCTCAGGAATGTTTTATCATATAGCCAGAATAAAGCAGCATGCACGAAGATTCCTCAGGAATGTTTTATCATATAGCCAGAATAAAGCAGCATGCACGAAGATTCCTCAGGAATGTTTTATCATATAGCCAGAATAAAGCAGCATGCACGAAGATTCCTCAAGAATGTTTTATCATACAACCAGAATAAAGCAGCACGAAGATTCCTCAGGAATGTTTTATCATATAGCCAGAATAAAGCAGCATGCACGAAGATTCCTCAGGAATGTTTTATCATATAGCCAGAATAAAGCAGCATGCACGAAGATTCCTCAAGAATGTTTTATCATACAACCAGAATAAAGCAGCATGAAGATTCCTCAGGAATGTTTTATCATATAACCAGAATAAACTGTCTAAATGATAAAAAAAAAAAAAACTCACCTGGCAATCCCCAAGTCTCCCACTTTGATGATTTTACTTTTGGTTAAGAAAATATTCTGGGTTTTTAGATCTCTGTGGAGGATGTTTCTTTCATGCATGTACTGAAATACAAAGCTGCATTTACACACAAAGAAAAATAAAAAATTATTATCGTGATATACATATACATAATTACTAATAATCATGTTCATCATCAGTTTGTGAAGCAAAAGTGGAGCTTGGATAATTATACTGCATATTTATAAATACTATTATCATACTAAATTTACACTGTCTACTGCAGAATGTCGTGCATGTGCATGCAACAGAGGGAGAGCTGTAGACCAACTCAATACAATATACAATAACTATTTATAGTAACAGAGGGAGAGCTGTAGACCAACTCAATACAATATACAATAACTATTTATAGTAACAGAGAGAGAGCTGTAGACCAACTCAATACAATATACAATAACTATTTATAGTATTAACAGAGGGAGAGCTGTAGACCAACTCAATACAACATACAATAACTATTTATAGTAACAGAGGGAGAGCTGTAGACCAGTTCAATACAACATACAATAACTATTTATAGTAACAGAGGGAGAGCTGTAGACCAACTACAACAAACAATAACTATTTATAGTAACAGAGGGAGAGCTGTAGACCAACTCAATACAACAAACAATAGCTATTTATAGTAACAGAGGGAGAGCTGTAGACCAACTCAATACAACAAACAATAACTATTTATAGTAACAGAGGGAGAGCTGTAGACCAACTCAATACAACATACAATAACTATTTATAGTAACAGAGGGAGAGCTGTAGACCAACTCAATACAACAAACATAACTATTTATAGTAACAGAGAGCAGTAGACCGTGTGCTAGTGGTAGTGGTAGACATGTAATACATATATACAAGGATACTGCAAATGCCACAGGGGCTGGATATGCGTCTAGTACAGGGGGAGTCGAAGACTCTGCTTCTGCCGCTGGCTAACCTACTTGTAGGTGAAAGGAAAGCCGAGTGCGTCAGTCTTTCTTGCCAGTACAAAGCCTCTACCAGTCCAAGACTTTTACAGTGCCTCCAAGCGGCAGCACACGGTACACTAGGGTCTAGCATCCTAGGCTAAATTGTAAAGGATCTCGGAGTAGCAAGGACCCTAGAGGTGCAGTGTGTAGGCCCACCGGCGTGTGGATATGCCCTAGCACTCACCAACCTTGTCCCAGCTATGGGTAAAATAGCCCAACTGCCTTGTGGGTGGCTTGGGAAAGTCAAAGGCTATGGAAGTAAATCCAGACAGAAAATCCGGGTAGATAGAGCTCGAAAGTAGTGGGAACTGCAATCGTCTATGGGAAGGACAACCCTTAAAGTAAACCCGGTCCAACAGTGCGGAGGTTTGGCGTGGTGTTAACTGCTCCACCCTGTAAAAACGTTCTTGTTACGGAAACTGAAAACCAGAACCAAAACCAAACTCAACATCAGGACAATAATGGTGATCTCCCATCTGGAAACCAGACTGGACAAATGAATGCTCACAGCACGACTAGACCATCATTATTGCATCCAAAGCAATCTTGTTACATTGGGGCATGGAACGTGCAGACAATGTACGAGACGGGCGAAGCTGCACAGATAGAAAGAGAGATGAATAGATATAACATTCAAATTCTGGGAGTTAGTGAAAGCAGATGGACAGGAAACGGAATAATAACAACTAACTCTCGTAATACCATCATATACTCAGGAAGAGAGGATAACAACCACAGAGAAGGGGTTGCCATCATCATGACACCAACAGCAAAGAAAAGCATGATAGAATGGGAACCAATTAATGAACGGTTAATGACAGAAGATTTAATGGTAATTACGTCAAAACATCAATTATAGTCTGCTATGCTCCAACAAATGATGCAGAGGAAGAACAGAAAGACACCTTCTACCAACAACTACAGAAGGCAATAGATAAAGTACCAACACATGACGTACTCCTGATAATCGGAGACCTGAATGCCAAAGTTGGAAGTTCAAATGAAGGACGTGAGAAATCAATGGGAAAACATGGATGTGGGACTATAAACGACAATGGTGAAAGATTGGTTGACATCTGTGAGTTGAACAACTGTGTGATAGGTGGCACTATATTCCCACACAAAGAAATACATAAGAAAACATGGATATCTCCAAATGGTAGCGACAGTAACCAAATTGACCACATCATAATAAACGGAAAATGGAGGCACTCGTTAGAAAATACCATCGTTCGACGGGGTGCAGATGTAGGCAGTGACCATCACTTATTGTTAGCAAAAATCAGAATCCACCTGAGAAAACCGTGAAAAGATCAGAGACAACAAGAATAAAGTACCATACAGCAAGACTGAGAGATCCAGGTATACAGAAAAAGTTCTCTTTGACACTGAGAAATAGATTTCAGGCACTTGGAGATATAGGAGAGGGTTTGGAAAACAACTGGAATGCGTTTCGAGACAGTATCATACAGACCAGTGCAGATGTGCTTGGCACAGAGACAAGATCAGACAAAGACTGGATACAACTAGATACATGGAAGCTGATTGACAAGAGAAGACTTCTTAAACAGAAAAAGCCAAATGCAAGATCAGAACGAGTAACAGCTAAATATAGTAAAGAATACTCTGAATGCAATAAAGAGACCAAAAGAAAGTTAAGGAAAGATAAAAGGGAATATTTTGAAGCAAAAGCAAGCGAGGCAGAAGAGGCAGCAAAAAAAGGTCAACAAGGAGAAATTTTCAAAATCACAAGAGAATTGTCTGGGAAATATAACAGCGGAAGCTCCATCATAAAAGATAAAAATGGAAATAAGATAACCTTAGATGAAAAACAACTAGAGAGATGGGCAGAACACTTTAGCGAGGTTCTCAATAGACCAATGCCCTCAGCCTTCCCAGACATAGACGAAGCTATTGGTGATACATTAGAAATATTCGAACCATTCAAAACATTCGAAGCAAATCTTGAACCACCAACCAAAGATGAAATATTAAAAGCAATAAAAAGTCTGAAGAACAACAAGGCATCAGGTATCGACAACATCAGCGCAGAAATGCTAAAAGCAGATCCGAAACCAATAGCTGATAAACTTTATGAACTTTTTAATAAGATATGGGCCAACGAAGTACTACCTGCGGACTGGTTAAGGGGTCTTATTGTAAAGCTTCCAAAGAAAGGGGATAAAACGGAATGTACAAACTGGCGTGGTGTTACCCTGTTGTCTGTGCCAAGCAAAATATTCTGCAAAATCATCTATATGAGACTCAGTGATGCCATAAATGATATCATCAGGAAAGAACAGGCTGGATTTCGACCAGGTGTAGGCTGTATCGACCATATATTTACATTAAGAAATATCATAGAACAGTGTATTGAGTGGAACAGCAAAGTACACATAAATTTCATTGACTTTGAAAAGGCTTTTGACAGCATACACAGAGAGAGCCTTTGGAAGATACTCAAAACGTATGGATGCCCAGAAAAATTCATTAACATCATCAAAAGTTTTTACAACAACTTTTCATGCAGTGTCATACATAGCAACACACTGACAAACTGGTTTAACATAACAAGTGGAGTACGCCAGGGATGCATTATGTCACCTATGCTTTTCTTAATTGCAATCGATTGGGTTATGAGAAGAACTGTTGGGAACAAACGCAGAGGAATTAGATGGACACTGACATCTATGCTAGAAGACATAGATTTTGCTGACGACATCGTATTAATATCATCTACTGCTAACCATCTTCAAAAGAAAACAAACGAATTGAATATAAACGCTAACAAGATCGGCCTTAAAATAAACAAGAAGAAAACAAAGACCATGCAGTTTGTTCCTGCACCACCACAAATAAAATTAGAAAATGAGAACTTGGAAGAAGTAAATGAGTTTACATACCTTGGAAGCACAATTAGCAAAAACAACGCAACAGAAAAAGACATCACCAGCAGATTACAGAAGGCAAAAGCTTCCTTTCACCAACTTAATAAAATATGGAGGACTAGTAACATCAGCAAAAAGACAAAGATCAGACTATACCAGAGCAATGTCCTATCAGTCTTGTTGTATGGTGCAGAATGTTGGAGACTAACACAAAAAGATAATAAAAGGCTGTCCGGATTCCACACAAAATGTCTAAGGAAAATATGCAAGATCTACTGGCCCAGGAAAATATCAAACAAAGATCTATATAAAAGAACAGGGCAGAAAGATCTAATCACAATGATTAAACAAAGACAGTTTAGATGGATTGGCCATGTCATCAGAAAAGGAAACGAATCCATCACAAAAACAGCACTTAAATGGACTCCAGCAGAAGGAAAGAGAAGCAGAGGAAGACCTAGAGAGACATGGAGAAGGACTATAGAAAGTGATATAAAGAAGATGGGAAAAACCTGGAAGGAAGTAGAAAAGATGGCTATGGATAGAAACAAATGGAGGGATCTGGTATCAGCCTTATGTGCCACCGGGCACGAAGAGGATAGGTAGGTAGGTAGAGCAGTAGACCAACTCAATACAACAAACAATAACTAAAGCTTCCAACAGCCATGGATTCCATCATTGTTGGAAGCTTTTGTTATTTTTTTTTTGGTTTGCATTTTGTTTTCAGTCTCTGTGTTAAGAGAATTTCTTTCTGCATTGTCTGATTGACAATGACTATGTTATACTTTAATCAGATTCCTAAATATGTGTGAGGAATTTATTAGTGCATAATTTCACGAGAGACATCACAAAATTATTCGCCTTTCATTTTCATATCGTTAAATTACACGTTTAAACTCCTGATTAATAGACCTCATGTGAATTCATGTTCACGCGATTTAACATATAAGAGTCATTTTGCCATATGAAGTACTCGTGTAAAATAAGGAATCTACGGTATTCAACAGAACATTAGTTCTTTACCTGGAGTGCCATTGCTATCTGCACAAACCATTCCACCACCTGTCTCTCCTCCAGGGGAACCCCCTTCTGTTCCTTGAGTTTAGTGTATAAATCCCCACCCTCACAGAACTGCATTGCGATGTGTAGGTAACCATCCTTTCCTTGGAAGGAGTCCTTATAGGTTACGATGTTGGGATGTTTCAGCTTTGATAGGAGTTTTGCTTCCTGCTCTGCTGAATGCTGCTCTCGTTTTGAAGCCTTCTTTAAATTTATTCTTTTTAAAACATACTGTAAATAGAACACATGACAAAAAATAATGCAGAATGTTTGTGATGTATATAATCAAATAGACGTCCTTAATTGTTGATGAAGCAGGGATTTTTCTACCAAGAATTATTTAATACCCTTTTCCCATAAAAGGGGGACATTGAGAGCCACAGGCTCAAACTGAGCGGTAAAAGTGTGAAGCAGCTAGGCAGTCCGGGGCATGCCCCTCAGAATTTTTTTTTTTTAAATGGTGCAAAATCATGCAATCTGAGCATACCTGAGGCTCCTTTTCAAACACCTAAAATGCATTCACATTACAGCTTCGAAGTCACAAAATTCATCGTATTGTGACATGATGACATGGAATGAAGACCCGGTTTACCATATCCTTGATCATTATGATGTTTTACACGGACGTGAACAAAGAATATATCTAACAAACATCTGAATGATAAGAATATAGTAGAATGTCAATCCCGATTTAATCTAAATACATTACATGCATAAATTCCAAGCAAATCAAAGGGAATTTTTTGTTTACAAACAGGAAAAATTATTCTCCTAAAGGGGAAATTTGACTAATTTTGGATGGGGAATACAGTAAATTGAACCTTGAAAAATCCCTGTGAAGTTACCACAGTGACAACAACATTTTTCCAGAAGCAGTATAGGTAATACTCAAAATTTTTCAGCTGATGAAGAGAAAATCATGTGACTCAAATGTGGAATCATTGGAGCAAATTACATATTCACTAACTGAATAGTACCAAATACGATCCACACAAGTCTGAAGAGCAAATAAGATCTTATACTAGTGTTGAAAATAATGGAAAAATTTCATAATCAAGTTGGAGAAATCTCGGATTAGTTATCAACTTCATGATTGTTGATCGATTTCAGTATTCATGATCATGTCAGATTATATTGGAAGCCTTCTCCCTTTTCAAATATATTAATTAAAATACATACACAGTTGATTCGTTTATTGTGGGCTTGTGTTCGGGCGACAATCAATTATGAAAAATGGAATCGATAATCAAAATCGACGAGCCAAAAACGATCAATTGTCAGCAACAATCGTTTCATCACCATCTTATACAATTTCATATCATGAAGCTTTGCTCTTTTACATGACTTGTAGCATCAACCACACATGCACAATCAGTTACACAATATATACCTGCTTTCTATCCTTCTTATGCCTCTGAAGTGTGACTTCCCCATAACTGCCTTTACCAATCTGTCTTACAAATTCAAAATGATCCAGTCCTGACATATTTCTCCCTCGTGGTGCACATTCAATGGAATTGTCTTTTATTTCTTTGCTCTTCAATCATTTGAATGATTTCAACTTTGTCACCAACAAGCCTAATTGTGTAAACATAATCTATCAATATGTCAGAGGGAAAATCCGTATTTCGTGGATCTATTTGAATATTGCATTATATAAGTTTCAGAAGTCTTGCACTGATATTGAGTTAATTCAAACTAGAATGACGACAAAGCTATGAGATTTGAATACCCCAAAAACCGAGCGTGATTTCTCTCGACTACTCAGTCTTGGCACTCTGATACAAGGTGATGTATCCATGCGCTTCGAGGTTATGTGCTAATCATTGTTATTACAGTGTAAAACTATAAAACATTCAGAATAAATGGAAGTCCCGCTCAGTTGTCTAAAATTACGGCATTGATTTGCATTCCACGGAAAGCTTTCCTCGCGACTGAAGAGGAAATGACAAAATCTTGGAATTGTGGGATTTGTTTTCAGACTAATTTTATCTTTAACGCTAGAGAGTGCAAGGGCAGACGACCCAGTTTAAATAAAGCTATTTATTCTGATGTAATACTTGTTACGCTCTAGTCACAGGCCTGGGTGCTCGCTCCTGTCTTGTAAATTTAAGTTTGAGGAAAGCTTTCTAGGTATCACACCGGTAATTGTCCAATCAAAATGAACTTAGTCAATTGTAGTTCCATATATCTAAAGAAATATTTTTTTTCCTTGCGCGATTTTTCTCATTTCCTCTTCTTCTTTTCTCTTAATTTTTGTACCCCTGATTAGGAAATTTTGTGTAATTTGTAGAAATAATCAAGTGTATACAAAGGAACTATTTGCTGTTGGTAGCTGAGGCTACTTCCTGAGATGCACTCCGGCTGTTTACACACATGTGAAAAACACGTGGATTTGAGGGTAGTCTTGTTTGCGGGTAATTTTTTTTCGAAAATGCCGCGTAGGGTGTTGTTTTTCTGGTGTCGGCAGACGAGATAGGTAACATAGAACGTGTCTGACTGCGTTATTCGGCATCAATTTTGTAAACTGATTTTTAATGATTTTTCCCCCTCTATAGTAATATATAGTGAAAATAATTACCGGTGTGATACCTTGAAGGAAGTCGTGAATTTCAGAATTTCCCGTTTTTCTCAGTCCTTTCCCTTTTCATCGGCTCAAAATCAGCACTGGATATCAAAACAAGAGGTTTGAAAAACAAAACGGTGTTTTAATAGGCCATTCAAGAAACATGACGCAATACACAATGCGAAATTTCAATTACATCTAAATACGTATCAACAACGTATTTTTTGTCTTATACAGCTAGAAAATCGTAAATATTTGTATAAACACCCATCTACATAGCATACACCGGCGGTTTTAACACTTAACACATCCAAAAGACGTATCAAAATTTCACATCGATTTTACAATACGCATATTGCACAATAACCCCACCCCCCTCCTCCTGCCCTGCGCAACTGTTAGATGGACTTTCCTTGACATTCATAAGCATCATACATAACTCTACGACTTCTTCATTCAATGTCCTCATTGTAAATTAACCCAATTAAGAGATTTCGTATTTCTGCGTAGAGTTTAGAAATTTTATTTTATTTTTAATTTTATGTCATAAAGAGAAATTCAGATAATTCATGGTAAATGCCCGTCAAGGTCACTCATATGAACATCAAAATGTCTCCTTAACACAGAAGATATCAAATTATTCGTTTTAAGGGCCCAACACGCGAGGTAATATTTCTGGCACGATTTACGACAGTCCCCTCCGTAGCAGGATATCAAGGCTCTGACGACGTAGGCCATAATTCTATTGCCGGCTTCTAAAGCGTTGACCAAAAATTTGTGTTCTGTCCTGCATATCAAGTTTGTCACTAGATATTCTTACCGTTTTGAGCATTTTGAACACTTGCAATTCAACGTCACTATACCTAGCGCCCTTGATATTTGACCTACATCTTCTTTAGAACCAAAATTTAGGAAATGTTTTAGCTTAAATTTTTTGTAATGAACAGTTACATCGATGATTTCTGTATGATTTGTGTACACGTTTAAAAACGTCATATTATCCAGTCAGACTTTAGTCTTATTTATTTGTTTTAATCAGTATTTACTCTTCTTAATGTGTTACCCCTGCTTTGAAGAAAGGCTAAATACGCACAACCCCTGCCAGATTAGGGGGCCATTATCTGAAACACTAATCACCCGTCAGTATCAACTTGGTTTAATCTGTTAAGCGTAATTAATGGGCTCTTCTAGGATACCAAATTGACCAGATGCAGATTCCATTATAGTACCGAAAATTGAATATTTTCACAAAACCAAAGATCTCACTCATATGAAATTTGAAATAATTAGCAATTTAAAAAAAATGTATAAATAAATTTAGGATTAATAAGTGATTGAAATAGCAAATTTCATCATTCTTCTTTCCAATGAAACCATTTTTGCGGAAATATCTTGATTTTATACAAAGTTATTTCAATTTAAAAAGTACCACACGCGCCTCATATTTCACTGATGAAACAGGCAGAAATCACGATAGTCCCCAGGGGAAGTAAATCACCAGTTACGTCAGTTATCTTGCTCCGATCGCTGTGTGCATGGGGTATACTATTGATGAATGAAACGGGCACCTGCTGTGCAAATTTGACATTTTTTGATGAAGATTTAGTTGTCTTCAAGGTATCACACCGGTAATTGTCCAATCAAAATGAACTTAGTCAATTGTAGTTCCATATATCTAAAGAAATATTTTTTTTCCTTGCGCGATTTTTCTCATTTCCTCTTCTTCTTTTCTCTTAATTTTTGTACCCCTGATTAGGAAATTTTGTGTAATTTGTAGAAATAATCAAGTGTATACAAAGGAACTATTTGCTGTTGGTAGCTGAGGCTACTTCCTGAGATGCACTCCGGCTGTTTACACACATGTGAAAAACACGTGGATTTGAGGGTAGTCTTGTTTGCGGGTAATTTTTTTTCGAAAATGCCGCGTAGGGTGTTGTTTTTCTGGTGTCGGCAGACGAGATAGGTAACATAGAACGTGTCTGACTGCGTTATTCGGCATCAATTTTGTAAACTGATTTTTAATGATTTTTCCCCCTCTATAGTAATATATAGTGAAAATAATTACCGGTGTGATACCTTGAAGGAAGTCGTGAATTTCAGAATTTCCCGTTTTTCTCAGTCCTTTCCCTTTTCATCGGCTCAAAATCAGCACTGGATATCAAAACAAGAGGTTTGAAAAACAAAACGGTGTTTTAATAGGCCATTCAAGAAACATGACGCAATACACAATGCGAAATTTCAATTACATCTAAATACGTATCAACAACGTATTTTTTGTCTTATACAGCTAGAAAATCGTAAATATTTGTATAAACACCCATCTACATAGCATACACCGGCGGTTTTAACACTTAACACATCCAAAAGACGTATCAAAATTTCACATCGATTTTACAATACGCATATTGCACAATAACCCCACCCCCCTCCTCCTGCCCTGCGCAACTGTTAGATGGACTTTCCTTGACATTCATAAGCATCATACATAACTCTACGACTTCTTCATTCAATGTCCTCATTGTAAATTAACCCAATTAAGAGATTTCGTATTTCTGCGTAGAGTTTAGAAATTTTATTTTATTTTTAATTTTATGTCATAAAGAGAAATTCAGATAATTCATGGTAAATGCCCGTCAAGGTCACTCATATGAACATCAAAATGTCTCCTTAACACAGAAGATATCAAATTATTCGTTTTAAGGGCCCAACACGCGAGGTAATATTTCTGGCACGATTTACGACAGTCCCCTCCGTAGCAGGATATCAAGGCTCTGACGACGTAGGCCATAATTCTATTGCCGGCTTCTAAAGCGTTGACCAAAAATTTGTGTTCTGTCCTGCATATCAAGTTTGTCACTAGATATTCTTACCGTTTTGAGCATTTTGAACACTTGCAATTCAACGTCACTATACCTAGCGCCCTTGATATTTGACCTACATCTTCTTTAGAACCAAAATTTAGGAAATGTTTTAGCTTAAATTTTTTGTAATGAACAGTTACATCGATGATTTCTGTATGATTTGTGTACACGTTTAAAAACGTCATATTATCCAGTCAGACTTTAGTCTTATTTATTTGTTTTAATCAGTATTTACTCTTCTTAATGTGTTACCCCTGCTTTGAAGAAAGGCTAAATACGCACAACCCCTGCCAGATTAGGGGGCCATTATCTGAAACACTAATCACCCGTCAGTATCAACTTGGTTTAATCTGTTAAGCGTAATTAATGGGCTCTTCTAGGATACCAAATTGACCAGATGCAGATTCCATTATAGTACCGAAAATTGAATATTTTCACAAAACCAAAGATCTCACTCATATGAAATTTGAAATAATTAGCAATTTAAAAAAAATGTATAAATAAATTTAGGATTAATAAGTGATTGAAATAGCAAATTTCATCATTCTTCTTTCCAATGAAACCATTTTTGCGGAAATATCTTGATTTTATACAAAGTTATTTCAATTTAAAAAGTACCACACGCGCCTCATATTTCACTGATGAAACAGGCAGAAATCACGATAGTCCCCAGGGGAAGTAAATCACCAGTTACGTCAGTTATCTTGCTCCGATCGCTGTGTGCATGGGGTATACTATTGATGAATGAAACGGGCACCTGCTGTGCAAATTTGACATTTTTTGATGAAGATTTAGTTGTCTTCAAGGTATCACACCGGTAATTGTCCAATCAAAATGAACTTAGTCAATTGTAGTTCCATATATCTAAAGAAATATTTTTTTTCCTTGCGCGATTTTTCTCATTTCCTCTTCTTCTTTTCTCTTAATTTTTGTACCCCTGATTAGGAAATTTTGTGTAATTTGTAGAAATAATCAAGTGTATACAAAGGAACTATTTGCTGTTGGTAGCTGAGGCTACTTCCTGAGATGCACTCCGGCTGTTTACACACATGTGAAAAACACGTGGATTTGAGGGTAGTCTTGTTTGCGGGTAATTTTTTTTCGAAAATGCCGCGTAGGGTGTTGTTTTTCTGGTGTCGGCAGACGAGATAGGTAACATAGAACGTGTCTGACTGCGTTATTCGGCATCAATTTTGTAAACTGATTTTTAATGATTTTTCCCCCTCTATAGTAATATATAGTGAAAATAATTACCGGTGTGATACCTTGAAGGAAGTCGTGAATTTCAGAATTTCCCGTTTTTCTCAGTCCTTTCCCTTTTCATCGGCTCAAAATCAGCACTGGATATCAAAACAAGAGGTTTGAAAAACAAAACGGTGTTTTAATAGGCCATTCAAGAAACATGACGCAATACACAATGCGAAATTTCAATTACATCTAAATACGTATCAACAACGTATTTTTTGTCTTATACAGCTAGAAAATCGTAAATATTTGTATAAACACCCATCTACATAGCATACACCGGCGGTTTTAACACTTAACACATCCAAAAGACGTATCAAAATTTCACATCGATTTTACAATACGCATATTGCACAATAACCCCACCCCCCTCCTCCTGCCCTGCGCAACTGTTAGATGGACTTTCCTTGACATTCATAAGCATCATACATAACTCTACGACTTCTTCATTCAATGTCCTCATTGTAAATTAACCCAATTAAGAGATTTCGTATTTCTGCGTAGAGTTTAGAAATTTTATTTTATTTTTAATTTTATGTCATAAAGAGAAATTCAGATAATTCATGGTAAATGCCCGTCAAGGTCACTCATATGAACATCAAAATGTCTCCTTAACACAGAAGATATCAAATTATTCGTTTTAAGGGCCCAACACGCGAGGTAATATTTCTGGCACGATTTACGACAGTCCCCTCCGTAGCAGGATATCAAGGCTCTGACGACGTAGGCCATAATTCTATTGCCGGCTTCTAAAGCGTTGACCAAAAATTTGTGTTCTGTCCTGCATATCAAGTTTGTCACTAGATATTCTTACCGTTTTGAGCATTTTGAACACTTGCAATTCAACGTCACTATACCTAGCGCCCTTGATATTTGACCTACATCTTCTTTAGAACCAAAATTTAGGAAATGTTTTAGCTTAAATTTTTTGTAATGAACAGTTACATCGATGATTTCTGTATGATTTGTGTACACGTTTAAAAACGTCATATTATCCAGTCAGACTTTAGTCTTATTTATTTGTTTTAATCAGTATTTACTCTTCTTAATGTGTTACCCCTGCTTTGAAGAAAGGCTAAATACGCACAACCCCTGCCAGATTAGGGGGCCATTATCTGAAACACTAATCACCCGTCAGTATCAACTTGGTTTAATCTGTTAAGCGTAATTAATGGGCTCTTCTAGGATACCAAATTGACCAGATGCAGATTCCATTATAGTACCGAAAATTGAATATTTTCACAAAACCAAAGATCTCACTCATATGAAATTTGAAATAATTAGCAATTTAAAAAAAATGTATAAATAAATTTAGGATTAATAAGTGATTGAAATAGCAAATTTCATCATTCTTCTTTCCAATGAAACCATTTTTGCGGAAATATCTTGATTTTATACAAAGTTATTTCAATTTAAAAAGTACCACACGCGCCTCATATTTCACTGATGAAACAGGCAGAAATCACGATAGTCCCCAGGGGAAGTAAATCACCAGTTACGTCAGTTATCTTGCTCCGATCGCTGTGTGCATGGGGTATACTATTGATGAATGAAACGGGCACCTGCTGTGCAAATTTGACATTTTTTGATGAAGATTTAGTTGTCTTCAAGGTATCACACCGGTAATTGTCCAATCAAAATGAACTTAGTCAATTGTAGTTCCATATATCTAAAGAAATATTTTTTTTCCTTGCGCGATTTTTCTCATTTCCTCTTCTTCTTTTCTCTTAATTTTTGTACCCCTGATTAGGAAATTTTGTGTAATTTGTAGAAATAATCAAGTGTATACAAAGGAACTATTTGCTGTTGGTAGCTGAGGCTACTTCCTGAGATGCACTCCGGCTGTTTACACACATGTGAAAAACACGTGGATTTGAGGGTAGTCTTGTTTGCGGGTAATTTTTTTTCGAAAATGCCGCGTAGGGTGTTGTTTTTCTGGTGTCGGCAGACGAGATAGGTAACATAGAACGTGTCTGACTGCGTTATTCGGCATCAATTTTGTAAACTGATTTTTAATGATTTTTCCCCCTCTATAGTAATATATAGTGAAAATAATTACCGGTGTGATACCTTGAAGGAAGTCGTGAATTTCAGAATTTCCCGTTTTTCTCAGTCCTTTCCCTTTTCATCGGCTCAAAATCAGCACTGGATATCAAAACAAGAGGTTTGAAAAACAAAACGGTGTTTTAATAGGCCATTCAAGAAACATGACGCAATACACAATGCGAAATTTCAATTACATCTAAATACGTATCAACAACGTATTTTTTGTCTTATACAGCTAGAAAATCGTAAATATTTGTATAAACACCCATCTACATAGCATACACCGGCGGTTTTAACACTTAACACATCCAAAAGACGTATCAAAATTTCACATCGATTTTACAATACGCATATTGCACAATAACCCCACCCCCCTCCTCCTGCCCTGCGCAACTGTTAGATGGACTTTCCTTGACATTCATAAGCATCATACATAACTCTACGACTTCTTCATTCAATGTCCTCATTGTAAATTAACCCAATTAAGAGATTTCGTATTTCTGCGTAGAGTTTAGAAATTTTATTTTATTTTTAATTTTATGTCATAAAGAGAAATTCAGATAATTCATGGTAAATGCCCGTCAAGGTCACTCATATGAACATCAAAATGTCTCCTTAACACAGAAGATATCAAATTATTCGTTTTAAGGGCCCAACACGCGAGGTAATATTTCTGGCACGATTTACGACAGTCCCCTCCGTAGCAGGATATCAAGGCTCTGACGACGTAGGCCATAATTCTATTGCCGGCTTCTAAAGCGTTGACCAAAAATTTGTGTTCTGTCCTGCATATCAAGTTTGTCACTAGATATTCTTACCGTTTTGAGCATTTTGAACACTTGCAATTCAACGTCACTATACCTAGCGCCCTTGATATTTGACCTACATCTTCTTTAGAACCAAAATTTAGGAAATGTTTTAGCTTAAATTTTTTGTAATGAACAGTTACATCGATGATTTCTGTATGATTTGTGTACACGTTTAAAAACGTCATATTATCCAGTCAGACTTTAGTCTTATTTATTTGTTTTAATCAGTATTTACTCTTCTTAATGTGTTACCCCTGCTTTGAAGAAAGGCTAAATACGCACAACCCCTGCCAGATTAGGGGGCCATTATCTGAAACACTAATCACCCGTCAGTATCAACTTGGTTTAATCTGTTAAGCGTAATTAATGGGCTCTTCTAGGATACCAAATTGACCAGATGCAGATTCCATTATAGTACCGAAAATTGAATATTTTCACAAAACCAAAGATCTCACTCATATGAAATTTGAAATAATTAGCAATTTAAAAAAAATGTATAAATAAATTTAGGATTAATAAGTGATTGAAATAGCAAATTTCATCATTCTTCTTTCCAATGAAACCATTTTTGCGGAAATATCTTGATTTTATACAAAGTTATTTCAATTTAAAAAGTACCACACGCGCCTCATATTTCACTGATGAAACAGGCAGAAATCACGATAGTCCCCAGGGGAAGTAAATCACCAGTTACGTCAGTTATCTTGCTCCGATCGCTGTGTGCATGGGGTATACTATTGATGAATGAAACGGGCACCTGCTGTGCAAATTTGACATTTTTTGATGAAGATTTAGTTGTCTTCAAGGTATCACACCGGTAATTGTCCAATCAAAATGAACTTAGTCAATTGTAGTTCCATATATCTAAAGAAATATTTTTTTTCCTTGCGCGATTTTTCTCATTTCCTCTTCTTCTTTTCTCTTAATTTTTGTACCCCTGATTAGGAAATTTTGTGTAATTTGTAGAAATAATCAAGTGTATACAAAGGAACTATTTGCTGTTGGTAGCTGAGGCTACTTCCTGAGATGCACTCCGGCTGTTTACACACATGTGAAAAACACGTGGATTTGAGGGTAGTCTTGTTTGCGGGTAATTTTTTTTCGAAAATGCCGCGTAGGGTGTTGTTTTTCTGGTGTCGGCAGACGAGATAGGTAACATAGAACGTGTCTGACTGCGTTATTCGGCATCAATTTTGTAAACTGATTTTTAATGATTTTTCCCCCTCTATAGTAATATATAGTGAAAATAATTACCGGTGTGATACCTTGAAGGAAGTCGTGAATTTCAGAATTTCCCGTTTTTCTCAGTCCTTTCCCTTTTCATCGGCTCAAAATCAGCACTGGATATCAAAACAAGAGGTTTGAAAAACAAAACGGTGTTTTAATAGGCCATTCAAGAAACATGACGCAATACACAATGCGAAATTTCAATTACATCTAAATACGTATCAACAACGTATTTTTTGTCTTATACAGCTAGAAAATCGTAAATATTTGTATAAACACCCATCTACATAGCATACACCGGCGGTTTTAACACTTAACACATCCAAAAGACGTATCAAAATTTCACATCGATTTTACAATACGCATATTGCACAATAACCCCACCCCCCTCCTCCTGCCCTGCGCAACTGTTAGATGGACTTTCCTTGACATTCATAAGCATCATACATAACTCTACGACTTCTTCATTCAATGTCCTCATTGTAAATTAACCCAATTAAGAGATTTCGTATTTCTGCGTAGAGTTTAGAAATTTTATTTTATTTTTAATTTTATGTCATAAAGAGAAATTCAGATAATTCATGGTAAATGCCCGTCAAGGTCACTCATATGAACATCAAAATGTCTCCTTAACACAGAAGATATCAAATTATTCGTTTTAAGGGCCCAACACGCGAGGTAATATTTCTGGCACGATTTACGACAGTCCCCTCCGTAGCAGGATATCAAGGCTCTGACGACGTAGGCCATAATTCTATTGCCGGCTTCTAAAGCGTTGACCAAAAATTTGTGTTCTGTCCTGCATATCAAGTTTGTCACTAGATATTCTTACCGTTTTGAGCATTTTGAACACTTGCAATTCAACGTCACTATACCTAGCGCCCTTGATATTTGACCTACATCTTCTTTAGAACCAAAATTTAGGAAATGTTTTAGCTTAAATTTTTTGTAATGAACAGTTACATCGATGATTTCTGTATGATTTGTGTACACGTTTAAAAACGTCATATTATCCAGTCAGACTTTAGTCTTATTTATTTGTTTTAATCAGTATTTACTCTTCTTAATGTGTTACCCCTGCTTTGAAGAAAGGCTAAATACGCACAACCCCTGCCAGATTAGGGGGCCATTATCTGAAACACTAATCACCCGTCAGTATCAACTTGGTTTAATCTGTTAAGCGTAATTAATGGGCTCTTCTAGGATACCAAATTGACCAGATGCAGATTCCATTATAGTACCGAAAATTGAATATTTTCACAAAACCAAAGATCTCACTCATATGAAATTTGAAATAATTAGCAATTTAAAAAAAATGTATAAATAAATTTAGGATTAATAAGTGATTGAAATAGCAAATTTCATCATTCTTCTTTCCAATGAAACCATTTTTGCGGAAATATCTTGATTTTATACAAAGTTATTTCAATTTAAAAAGTACCACACGCGCCTCATATTTCACTGATGAAACAGGCAGAAATCACGATAGTCCCCAGGGGAAGTAAATCACCAGTTACGTCAGTTATCTTGCTCCGATCGCTGTGTGCATGGGGTATACTATTGATGAATGAAACGGGCACCTGCTGTGCAAATTTGACATTTTTTGATGAAGATTTAGTTGTCTTCAAGGTATCACACCGGTAATTGTCCAATCAAAATGAACTTAGTCAATTGTAGTTCCATATATCTAAAGAAATATTTTTTTTCCTTGCGCGATTTTTCTCATTTCCTCTTCTTCTTTTCTCTTAATTTTTGTACCCCTGATTAGGAAATTTTGTGTAATTTGTAGAAATAATCAAGTGTATACAAAGGAACTATTTGCTGTTGGTAGCTGAGGCTACTTCCTGAGATGCACTCCGGCTGTTTACACACATGTGAAAAACACGTGGATTTGAGGGTAGTCTTGTTTGCGGGTAATTTTTTTTCGAAAATGCCGCGTAGGGTGTTGTTTTTCTGGTGTCGGCAGACGAGATAGGTAACATAGAACGTGTCTGACTGCGTTATTCGGCATCAATTTTGTAAACTGATTTTTAATGATTTTTCCCCCTCTATAGTAATATATAGTGAAAATAATTACCGGTGTGATACCTTGAAGGAAGTCGTGAATTTCAGAATTTCCCGTTTTTCTCAGTCCTTTCCCTTTTCATCGGCTCAAAATCAGCACTGGATATCAAAACAAGAGGTTTGAAAAACAAAACGGTGTTTTAATAGGCCATTCAAGAAACATGACGCAATACACAATGCGAAATTTCAATTACATCTAAATACGTATCAACAACGTATTTTTTGTCTTATACAGCTAGAAAATCGTAAATATTTGTATAAACACCCATCTACATAGCATACACCGGCGGTTTTAACACTTAACACATCCAAAAGACGTATCAAAATTTCACATCGATTTTACAATACGCATATTGCACAATAACCCCACCCCCCTCCTCCTGCCCTGCGCAACTGTTAGATGGACTTTCCTTGACATTCATAAGCATCATACATAACTCTACGACTTCTTCATTCAATGTCCTCATTGTAAATTAACCCAATTAAGAGATTTCGTATTTCTGCGTAGAGTTTAGAAATTTTATTTTATTTTTAATTTTATGTCATAAAGAGAAATTCAGATAATTCATGGTAAATGCCCGTCAAGGTCACTCATATGAACATCAAAATGTCTCCTTAACACAGAAGATATCAAATTATTCGTTTTAAGGGCCCAACACGCGAGGTAATATTTCTGGCACGATTTACGACAGTCCCCTCCGTAGCAGGATATCAAGGCTCTGACGACGTAGGCCATAATTCTATTGCCGGCTTCTAAAGCGTTGACCAAAAATTTGTGTTCTGTCCTGCATATCAAGTTTGTCACTAGATATTCTTACCGTTTTGAGCATTTTGAACACTTGCAATTCAACGTCACTATACCTAGCGCCCTTGATATTTGACCTACATCTTCTTTAGAACCAAAATTTAGGAAATGTTTTAGCTTAAATTTTTTGTAATGAACAGTTACATCGATGATTTCTGTATGATTTGTGTACACGTTTAAAAACGTCATATTATCCAGTCAGACTTTAGTCTTATTTATTTGTTTTAATCAGTATTTACTCTTCTTAATGTGTTACCCCTGCTTTGAAGAAAGGCTAAATACGCACAACCCCTGCCAGATTAGGGGGCCATTATCTGAAACACTAATCACCCGTCAGTATCAACTTGGTTTAATCTGTTAAGCGTAATTAATGGGCTCTTCTAGGATACCAAATTGACCAGATGCAGATTCCATTATAGTACCGAAAATTGAATATTTTCACAAAACCAAAGATCTCACTCATATGAAATTTGAAATAATTAGCAATTTAAAAAAAATGTATAAATAAATTTAGGATTAATAAGTGATTGAAATAGCAAATTTCATCATTCTTCTTTCCAATGAAACCATTTTTGCGGAAATATCTTGATTTTATACAAAGTTATTTCAATTTAAAAAGTACCACACGCGCCTCATATTTCACTGATGAAACAGGCAGAAATCACGATAGTCCCCAGGGGAAGTAAATCACCAGTTACGTCAGTTATCTTGCTCCGATCGCTGTGTGCATGGGGTATACTATTGATGAATGAAACGGGCACCTGCTGTGCAAATTTGACATTTTTTGATGAAGATTTAGTTGTCTTCAAGGTATCACACCGGTAATTGTCCAATCAAAATGAACTTAGTCAATTGTAGTTCCATATATCTAAAGAAATATTTTTTTTCCTTGCGCGATTTTTCTCATTTCCTCTTCTTCTTTTCTCTTAATTTTTGTACCCCTGATTAGGAAATTTTGTGTAATTTGTAGAAATAATCAAGTGTATACAAAGGAACTATTTGCTGTTGGTAGCTGAGGCTACTTCCTGAGATGCACTCCGGCTGTTTACACACATGTGAAAAACACGTGGATTTGAGGGTAGTCTTGTTTGCGGGTAATTTTTTTTCGAAAATGCCGCGTAGGGTGTTGTTTTTCTGGTGTCGGCAGACGAGATAGGTAACATAGAACGTGTCTGACTGCGTTATTCGGCATCAATTTTGTAAACTGATTTTTAATGATTTTTCCCCCTCTATAGTAATATATAGTGAAAATAATTACCGGTGTGATACCTTGAAGGAAGTCGTGAATTTCAGAATTTCCCGTTTTTCTCAGTCCTTTCCCTTTTCATCGGCTCAAAATCAGCACTGGATATCAAAACAAGAGGTTTGAAAAACAAAACGGTGTTTTAATAGGCCATTCAAGAAACATGACGCAATACACAATGCGAAATTTCAATTACATCTAAATACGTATCAACAACGTATTTTTTGTCTTATACAGCTAGAAAATCGTAAATATTTGTATAAACACCCATCTACATAGCATACACCGGCGGTTTTAACACTTAACACATCCAAAAGACGTATCAAAATTTCACATCGATTTTACAATACGCATATTGCACAATAACCCCACCCCCCTCCTCCTGCCCTGCGCAACTGTTAGATGGACTTTCCTTGACATTCATAAGCATCATACATAACTCTACGACTTCTTCATTCAATGTCCTCATTGTAAATTAACCCAATTAAGAGATTTCGTATTTCTGCGTAGAGTTTAGAAATTTTATTTTATTTTTAATTTTATGTCATAAAGAGAAATTCAGATAATTCATGGTAAATGCCCGTCAAGGTCACTCATATGAACATCAAAATGTCTCCTTAACACAGAAGATATCAAATTATTCGTTTTAAGGGCCCAACACGCGAGGTAATATTTCTGGCACGATTTACGACAGTCCCCTCCGTAGCAGGATATCAAGGCTCTGACGACGTAGGCCATAATTCTATTGCCGGCTTCTAAAGCGTTGACCAAAAATTTGTGTTCTGTCCTGCATATCAAGTTTGTCACTAGATATTCTTACCGTTTTGAGCATTTTGAACACTTGCAATTCAACGTCACTATACCTAGCGCCCTTGATATTTGACCTACATCTTCTTTAGAACCAAAATTTAGGAAATGTTTTAGCTTAAATTTTTTGTAATGAACAGTTACATCGATGATTTCTGTATGATTTGTGTACACGTTTAAAAACGTCATATTATCCAGTCAGACTTTAGTCTTATTTATTTGTTTTAATCAGTATTTACTCTTCTTAATGTGTTACCCCTGCTTTGAAGAAAGGCTAAATACGCACAACCCCTGCCAGATTAGGGGGCCATTATCTGAAACACTAATCACCCGTCAGTATCAACTTGGTTTAATCTGTTAAGCGTAATTAATGGGCTCTTCTAGGATACCAAATTGACCAGATGCAGATTCCATTATAGTACCGAAAATTGAATATTTTCACAAAACCAAAGATCTCACTCATATGAAATTTGAAATAATTAGCAATTTAAAAAAAATGTATAAATAAATTTAGGATTAATAAGTGATTGAAATAGCAAATTTCATCATTCTTCTTTCCAATGAAACCATTTTTGCGGAAATATCTTGATTTTATACAAAGTTATTTCAATTTAAAAAGTACCACACGCGCCTCATATTTCACTGATGAAACAGGCAGAAATCACGATAGTCCCCAGGGGAAGTAAATCACCAGTTACGTCAGTTATCTTGCTCCGATCGCTGTGTGCATGGGGTATACTATTGATGAATGAAACGGGCACCTGCTGTGCAAATTTGACATTTTTTGATGAAGATTTAGTTGTCTTCAAGGTATCACACCGGTAATTGTCCAATCAAAATGAACTTAGTCAATTGTAGTTCCATATATCTAAAGAAATATTTTTTTTCCTTGCGCGATTTTTCTCATTTCCTCTTCTTCTTTTCTCTTAATTTTTGTACCCCTGATTAGGAAATTTTGTGTAATTTGTAGAAATAATCAAGTGTATACAAAGGAACTATTTGCTGTTGGTAGCTGAGGCTACTTCCTGAGATGCACTCCGGCTGTTTACACACATGTGAAAAACACGTGGATTTGAGGGTAGTCTTGTTTGCGGGTAATTTTTTTTCGAAAATGCCGCGTAGGGTGTTGTTTTTCTGGTGTCGGCAGACGAGATAGGTAACATAGAACGTGTCTGACTGCGTTATTCGGCATCAATTTTGTAAACTGATTTTTAATGATTTTTCCCCCTCTATAGTAATATATAGTGAAAATAATTACCGGTGTGATACCTTGAAGGAAGTCGTGAATTTCAGAATTTCCCGTTTTTCTCAGTCCTTTCCCTTTTCATCGGCTCAAAATCAGCACTGGATATCAAAACAAGAGGTTTGAAAAACAAAACGGTGTTTTAATAGGCCATTCAAGAAACATGACGCAATACACAATGCGAAATTTCAATTACATCTAAATACGTATCAACAACGTATTTTTTGTCTTATACAGCTAGAAAATCGTAAATATTTGTATAAACACCCATCTACATAGCATACACCGGCGGTTTTAACACTTAACACATCCAAAAGACGTATCAAAATTTCACATCGATTTTACAATACGCATATTGCACAATAACCCCACCCCCCTCCTCCTGCCCTGCGCAACTGTTAGATGGACTTTCCTTGACATTCATAAGCATCATACATAACTCTACGACTTCTTCATTCAATGTCCTCATTGTAAATTAACCCAATTAAGAGATTTCGTATTTCTGCGTAGAGTTTAGAAATTTTATTTTATTTTTAATTTTATGTCATAAAGAGAAATTCAGATAATTCATGGTAAATGCCCGTCAAGGTCACTCATATGAACATCAAAATGTCTCCTTAACACAGAAGATATCAAATTATTCGTTTTAAGGGCCCAACACGCGAGGTAATATTTCTGGCACGATTTACGACAGTCCCCTCCGTAGCAGGATATCAAGGCTCTGACGACGTAGGCCATAATTCTATTGCCGGCTTCTAAAGCGTTGACCAAAAATTTGTGTTCTGTCCTGCATATCAAGTTTGTCACTAGATATTCTTACCGTTTTGAGCATTTTGAACACTTGCAATTCAACGTCACTATACCTAGCGCCCTTGATATTTGACCTACATCTTCTTTAGAACCAAAATTTAGGAAATGTTTTAGCTTAAATTTTTTGTAATGAACAGTTACATCGATGATTTCTGTATGATTTGTGTACACGTTTAAAAACGTCATATTATCCAGTCAGACTTTAGTCTTATTTATTTGTTTTAATCAGTATTTACTCTTCTTAATGTGTTACCCCTGCTTTGAAGAAAGGCTAAATACGCACAACCCCTGCCAGATTAGGGGGCCATTATCTGAAACACTAATCACCCGTCAGTATCAACTTGGTTTAATCTGTTAAGCGTAATTAATGGGCTCTTCTAGGATACCAAATTGACCAGATGCAGATTCCATTATAGTACCGAAAATTGAATATTTTCACAAAACCAAAGATCTCACTCATATGAAATTTGAAATAATTAGCAATTTAAAAAAAATGTATAAATAAATTTAGGATTAATAAGTGATTGAAATAGCAAATTTCATCATTCTTCTTTCCAATGAAACCATTTTTGCGGAAATATCTTGATTTTATACAAAGTTATTTCAATTTAAAAAGTACCACACGCGCCTCATATTTCACTGATGAAACAGGCAGAAATCACGATAGTCCCCAGGGGAAGTAAATCACCAGTTACGTCAGTTATCTTGCTCCGATCGCTGTGTGCATGGGGTATACTATTGATGAATGAAACGGGCACCTGCTGTGCAAATTTGACATTTTTTGATGAAGATTTAGTTGTCTTCAAGGTATCACACCGGTAATTGTCCAATCAAAATGAACTTAGTCAATTGTAGTTCCATATATCTAAAGAAATATTTTTTTTCCTTGCGCGATTTTTCTCATTTCCTCTTCTTCTTTTCTCTTAATTTTTGTACCCCTGATTAGGAAATTTTGTGTAATTTGTAGAAATAATCAAGTGTATACAAAGGAACTATTTGCTGTTGGTAGCTGAGGCTACTTCCTGAGATGCACTCCGGCTGTTTACACACATGTGAAAAACACGTGGATTTGAGGGTAGTCTTGTTTGCGGGTAATTTTTTTTCGAAAATGCCGCGTAGGGTGTTGTTTTTCTGGTGTCGGCAGACGAGATAGGTAACATAGAACGTGTCTGACTGCGTTATTCGGCATCAATTTTGTAAACTGATTTTTAATGATTTTTCCCCCTCTATAGTAATATATAGTGAAAATAATTACCGGTGTGATACCTTGAAGGAAGTCGTGAATTTCAGAATTTCCCGTTTTTCTCAGTCCTTTCCCTTTTCATCGGCTCAAAATCAGCACTGGATATCAAAACAAGAGGTTTGAAAAACAAAACGGTGTTTTAATAGGCCATTCAAGAAACATGACGCAATACACAATGCGAAATTTCAATTACATCTAAATACGTATCAACAACGTATTTTTTGTCTTATACAGCTAGAAAATCGTAAATATTTGTATAAACACCCATCTACATAGCATACACCGGCGGTTTTAACACTTAACACATCCAAAAGACGTATCAAAATTTCACATCGATTTTACAATACGCATATTGCACAATAACCCCACCCCCCTCCTCCTGCCCTGCGCAACTGTTAGATGGACTTTCCTTGACATTCATAAGCATCATACATAACTCTACGACTTCTTCATTCAATGTCCTCATTGTAAATTAACCCAATTAAGAGATTTCGTATTTCTGCGTAGAGTTTAGAAATTTTATTTTATTTTTAATTTTATGTCATAAAGAGAAATTCAGATAATTCATGGTAAATGCCCGTCAAGGTCACTCATATGAACATCAAAATGTCTCCTTAACACAGAAGATATCAAATTATTCGTTTTAAGGGCCCAACACGCGAGGTAATATTTCTGGCACGATTTACGACAGTCCCCTCCGTAGCAGGATATCAAGGCTCTGACGACGTAGGCCATAATTCTATTGCCGGCTTCTAAAGCGTTGACCAAAAATTTGTGTTCTGTCCTGCATATCAAGTTTGTCACTAGATATTCTTACCGTTTTGAGCATTTTGAACACTTGCAATTCAACGTCACTATACCTAGCGCCCTTGATATTTGACCTACATCTTCTTTAGAACCAAAATTTAGGAAATGTTTTAGCTTAAATTTTTTGTAATGAACAGTTACATCGATGATTTCTGTATGATTTGTGTACACGTTTAAAAACGTCATATTATCCAGTCAGACTTTAGTCTTATTTATTTGTTTTAATCAGTATTTACTCTTCTTAATGTGTTACCCCTGCTTTGAAGAAAGGCTAAATACGCACAACCCCTGCCAGATTAGGGGGCCATTATCTGAAACACTAATCACCCGTCAGTATCAACTTGGTTTAATCTGTTAAGCGTAATTAATGGGCTCTTCTAGGATACCAAATTGACCAGATGCAGATTCCATTATAGTACCGAAAATTGAATATTTTCACAAAACCAAAGATCTCACTCATATGAAATTTGAAATAATTAGCAATTTAAAAAAAATGTATAAATAAATTTAGGATTAATAAGTGATTGAAATAGCAAATTTCATCATTCTTCTTTCCAATGAAACCATTTTTGCGGAAATATCTTGATTTTATACAAAGTTATTTCAATTTAAAAAGTACCACACGCGCCTCATATTTCACTGATGAAACAGGCAGAAATCACGATAGTCCCCAGGGGAAGTAAATCACCAGTTACGTCAGTTATCTTGCTCCGATCGCTGTGTGCATGGGGTATACTATTGATGAATGAAACGGGCACCTGCTGTGCAAATTTGACATTTTTTGATGAAGATTTAGTTGTCTTCAAGGTATCACACCGGTAATTGTCCAATCAAAATGAACTTAGTCAATTGTAGTTCCATATATCTAAAGAAATATTTTTTTTCCTTGCGCGATTTTTCTCATTTCCTCTTCTTCTTTTCTCTTAATTTTTGTACCCCTGATTAGGAAATTTTGTGTAATTTGTAGAAATAATCAAGTGTATACAAAGGAACTATTTGCTGTTGGTAGCTGAGGCTACTTCCTGAGATGCACTCCGGCTGTTTACACACATGTGAAAAACACGTGGATTTGAGGGTAGTCTTGTTTGCGGGTAATTTTTTTTCGAAAATGCCGCGTAGGGTGTTGTTTTTCTGGTGTCGGCAGACGAGATAGGTAACATAGAACGTGTCTGACTGCGTTATTCGGCATCAATTTTGTAAACTGATTTTTAATGATTTTTCCCCCTCTATAGTAATATATAGTGAAAATAATTACCGGTGTGATACCTTGAAGGAAGTCGTGAATTTCAGAATTTCCCGTTTTTCTCAGTCCTTTCCCTTTTCATCGGCTCAAAATCAGCACTGGATATCAAAACAAGAGGTTTGAAAAACAAAACGGTGTTTTAATAGGCCATTCAAGAAACATGACGCAATACACAATGCGAAATTTCAATTACATCTAAATACGTATCAACAACGTATTTTTTGTCTTATACAGCTAGAAAATCGTAAATATTTGTATAAACACCCATCTACATAGCATACACCGGCGGTTTTAACACTTAACACATCCAAAAGACGTATCAAAATTTCACATCGATTTTACAATACGCATATTGCACAATAACCCCACCCCCCTCCTCCTGCCCTGCGCAACTGTTAGATGGACTTTCCTTGACATTCATAAGCATCATACATAACTCTACGACTTCTTCATTCAATGTCCTCATTGTAAATTAACCCAATTAAGAGATTTCGTATTTCTGCGTAGAGTTTAGAAATTTTATTTTATTTTTAATTTTATGTCATAAAGAGAAATTCAGATAATTCATGGTAAATGCCCGTCAAGGTCACTCATATGAACATCAAAATGTCTCCTTAACACAGAAGATATCAAATTATTCGTTTTAAGGGCCCAACACGCGAGGTAATATTTCTGGCACGATTTACGACAGTCCCCTCCGTAGCAGGATATCAAGGCTCTGACGACGTAGGCCATAATTCTATTGCCGGCTTCTAAAGCGTTGACCAAAAATTTGTGTTCTGTCCTGCATATCAAGTTTGTCACTAGATATTCTTACCGTTTTGAGCATTTTGAACACTTGCAATTCAACGTCACTATACCTAGCGCCCTTGATATTTGACCTACATCTTCTTTAGAACCAAAATTTAGGAAATGTTTTAGCTTAAATTTTTTGTAATGAACAGTTACATCGATGATTTCTGTATGATTTGTGTACACGTTTAAAAACGTCATATTATCCAGTCAGACTTTAGTCTTATTTATTTGTTTTAATCAGTATTTACTCTTCTTAATGTGTTACCCCTGCTTTGAAGAAAGGCTAAATACGCACAACCCCTGCCAGATTAGGGGGCCATTATCTGAAACACTAATCACCCGTCAGTATCAACTTGGTTTAATCTGTTAAGCGTAATTAATGGGCTCTTCTAGGATACCAAATTGACCAGATGCAGATTCCATTATAGTACCGAAAATTGAATATTTTCACAAAACCAAAGATCTCACTCATATGAAATTTGAAATAATTAGCAATTTAAAAAAAATGTATAAATAAATTTAGGATTAATAAGTGATTGAAATAGCAAATTTCATCATTCTTCTTTCCAATGAAACCATTTTTGCGGAAATATCTTGATTTTATACAAAGTTATTTCAATTTAAAAAGTACCACACGCGCCTCATATTTCACTGATGAAACAGGCAGAAATCACGATAGTCCCCAGGGGAAGTAAATCACCAGTTACGTCAGTTATCTTGCTCCGATCGCTGTGTGCATGGGGTATACTATTGATGAATGAAACGGGCACCTGCTGTGCAAATTTGACATTTTTTGATGAAGATTTAGTTGTCTTCAAGGTATCACACCGGTAATTGTCCAATCAAAATGAACTTAGTCAATTGTAGTTCCATATATCTAAAGAAATATTTTTTTTCCTTGCGCGATTTTTCTCATTTCCTCTTCTTCTTTTCTCTTAATTTTTGTACCCCTGATTAGGAAATTTTGTGTAATTTGTAGAAATAATCAAGTGTATACAAAGGAACTATTTGCTGTTGGTAGCTGAGGCTACTTCCTGAGATGCACTCCGGCTGTTTACACACATGTGAAAAACACGTGGATTTGAGGGTAGTCTTGTTTGCGGGTAATTTTTTTTCGAAAATGCCGCGTAGGGTGTTGTTTTTCTGGTGTCGGCAGACGAGATAGGTAACATAGAACGTGTCTGACTGCGTTATTCGGCATCAATTTTGTAAACTGATTTTTAATGATTTTTCCCCCTCTATAGTAATATATAGTGAAAATAATTACCGGTGTGATACCTTGAAGGAAGTCGTGAATTTCAGAATTTCCCGTTTTTCTCAGTCCTTTCCCTTTTCATCGGCTCAAAATCAGCACTGGATATCAAAACAAGAGGTTTGAAAAACAAAACGGTGTTTTAATAGGCCATTCAAGAAACATGACGCAATACACAATGCGAAATTTCAATTACATCTAAATACGTATCAACAACGTATTTTTTGTCTTATACAGCTAGAAAATCGTAAATATTTGTATAAACACCCATCTACATAGCATACACCGGCGGTTTTAACACTTAACACATCCAAAAGACGTATCAAAATTTCACATCGATTTTACAATACGCATATTGCACAATAACCCCACCCCCCTCCTCCTGCCCTGCGCAACTGTTAGATGGACTTTCCTTGACATTCATAAGCATCATACATAACTCTACGACTTCTTCATTCAATGTCCTCATTGTAAATTAACCCAATTAAGAGATTTCGTATTTCTGCGTAGAGTTTAGAAATTTTATTTTATTTTTAATTTTATGTCATAAAGAGAAATTCAGATAATTCATGGTAAATGCCCGTCAAGGTCACTCATATGAACATCAAAATGTCTCCTTAACACAGAAGATATCAAATTATTCGTTTTAAGGGCCCAACACGCGAGGTAATATTTCTGGCACGATTTACGACAGTCCCCTCCGTAGCAGGATATCAAGGCTCTGACGACGTAGGCCATAATTCTATTGCCGGCTTCTAAAGCGTTGACCAAAAATTTGTGTTCTGTCCTGCATATCAAGTTTGTCACTAGATATTCTTACCGTTTTGAGCATTTTGAACACTTGCAATTCAACGTCACTATACCTAGCGCCCTTGATATTTGACCTACATCTTCTTTAGAACCAAAATTTAGGAAATGTTTTAGCTTAAATTTTTTGTAATGAACAGTTACATCGATGATTTCTGTATGATTTGTGTACACGTTTAAAAACGTCATATTATCCAGTCAGACTTTAGTCTTATTTATTTGTTTTAATCAGTATTTACTCTTCTTAATGTGTTACCCCTGCTTTGAAGAAAGGCTAAATACGCACAACCCCTGCCAGATTAGGGGGCCATTATCTGAAACACTAATCACCCGTCAGTATCAACTTGGTTTAATCTGTTAAGCGTAATTAATGGGCTCTTCTAGGATACCAAATTGACCAGATGCAGATTCCATTATAGTACCGAAAATTGAATATTTTCACAAAACCAAAGATCTCACTCATATGAAATTTGAAATAATTAGCAATTTAAAAAAAATGTATAAATAAATTTAGGATTAATAAGTGATTGAAATAGCAAATTTCATCATTCTTCTTTCCAATGAAACCATTTTTGCGGAAATATCTTGATTTTATACAAAGTTATTTCAATTTAAAAAGTACCACACGCGCCTCATATTTCACTGATGAAACAGGCAGAAATCACGATAGTCCCCAGGGGAAGTAAATCACCAGTTACGTCAGTTATCTTGCTCCGATCGCTGTGTGCATGGGGTATACTATTGATGAATGAAACGGGCACCTGCTGTGCAAATTTGACATTTTTTGATGAAGATTTAGTTGTCTTCAAGGTATCACACCGGTAATTGTCCAATCAAAATGAACTTAGTCAATTGTAGTTCCATATATCTAAAGAAATATTTTTTTTCCTTGCGCGATTTTTCTCATTTCCTCTTCTTCTTTTCTCTTAATTTTTGTACCCCTGATTAGGAAATTTTGTGTAATTTGTAGAAATAATCAAGTGTATACAAAGGAACTATTTGCTGTTGGTAGCTGAGGCTACTTCCTGAGATGCACTCCGGCTGTTTACACACATGTGAAAAACACGTGGATTTGAGGGTAGTCTTGTTTGCGGGTAATTTTTTTTCGAAAATGCCGCGTAGGGTGTTGTTTTTCTGGTGTCGGCAGACGAGATAGGTAACATAGAACGTGTCTGACTGCGTTATTCGGCATCAATTTTGTAAACTGATTTTTAATGATTTTTCCCCCTCTATAGTAATATATAGTGAAAATAATTACCGGTGTGATACCTCTATGTAAAACTGTAAGATGTACGGAAGCGTATTAGTGCCACGTTTTTACTTTTCATTTTTTTTTTTTTTTATATTTTACACTTTAATCTGTAAAATTTACATTTTAATCTGTAAATTTTACACTTTAATCTGTAAAATTCACACTTTAATCTGTAAAATTTACACTTTAATCTGTAAAATTTACGTTTTTCTATATAACATCATTTGGTTGCCCCGTTCGGAGAAAAATATCCAGTGTACTCTCTCTCTCTCTCTCTCTCTCTCTCTCTCTTGACTCATCTAACTTGTTCAGAATACGTACAAAAGCGATTTTTAATATTAATTTTTGTGCGTGAGGACAATATACTATAAAACTGTTGATATGGCGAGGAAAGTAAGGTATCCATTAACAAAAAACCCAGGAATATCAGTAAAACTAATGGATGCTCCCCGAATTGCATCTCACCAATGAAATACTTCATATGGCGCATGACTTGCACAATGATCAACAGTTGTTAGAATGAAGGGTTTTAATATATATATAAGTATGTGCTGAGTGACCTTAACCTTTACAAAATGACCCCGAGGAATGACCTTCGTCGGACAGGTCATTTGCCTATCACTTGTTTGTGTGAGATATGATCAATAGCTGTTCCAAAACTATTAAAATAAGGAACCTTTTTTCCCTTATATAACATGTATACCCTGTTTAAAATACTCCCCAATTAAATTATCCTGGTCCATTACCTAACAGTACACAAGCAATGGCCATGATGTAAAACACGGTCTGACTATCGTTTAAATTTTACAGATTAAAGTGTAAATTTTACAGATTAATGTGTAAAATTTACTGATTAAAGTGTAAAATTTACAGTTTAAAGTGTAAAATTTACAGTTTAAAGTGTAAATTTTACAGACTAAAGTGTAAAATTTACAGATTAAAGTGTAAATTTTACAGTTTAAAGTGTAAATTTTACAGATTAAAGTGTCAACATAAAAAAATAAAAATAAAAAACGTGGCACTAATACGCTTCCGTATAAAAGGGAAAAAAGGTTCCTTATTTTAATAGTTTTGGAACAGCTATTGATCATATCTCACACAAACAAGTGATAGGCAAATGACCTGTCAGACGAAGGTAATTCCTCGGGGTCATTTTGTAAAAGTTAAGGTCACTCAGCACATACTTATATATATATTAAAAGACTTCATTCTAACAGCTGTCGTGTTCGTCAAGCAGACGCCATAATAACCGGAACTCAAACTGCTTTATTCTACTTTTAGAACCAACAACATAAACAATATAAATCCGGATAACAGTCGACTGACTGTCGAATACACAATACATGACATCCTCTCTTTTCAAATTCAAAGAAATCAAGTAAACTCAATACAAGTAATGAAAAAGTTCTGAATCAATAAGTCACTTAACACATACAAAAAAGCTGCAAATGAACTACATGACATTTAAGAATGTCCATGACAATTATGCCCGTTTCACAAGAAATGATAATTCACATTAAACTGTCTGCATAACATAGTCTGCGTATTTGCCAGGAGCTTTGATAGTACGTCCCGATCGCGTTTTGTTCAGTTCTTGCGGTGGAGTTGGAAACGATAGAGTTTGTTTTGGACGGGTACATCGAGCTTGTTCGGTTTCGCGGTCACAGTTCGGATGTTCACTAGCATTGTCGCTGTTCGGACGAGTAGTTCCTGGAATCTGTTGAGAAACACTGTCGGGAAGCTGAAAGTCAAATCCTTCGACTTCGGATGTTTCTTTAATCGATTTTGTTTGTTTCATACTGCTTCGGTTGCGACGGTATTGCTTTCCTTCACATGACACGATAAACGATTTCGGTTGGTGATGTTTTGACTCGATGTTGGCATGTTTCCACGAATTTTGTACTTTCAACATTACACGGTCTCCTGCTTGCAGATCTGGTAGGTTCTTGGTTGCATTCCTGTCGTGAAATCTTTTAAAGTTCAGCTGTCTAGATTTCAATTTCTCATGAGTGTCATTGTTCATGGAACGCAAAAGTTTTGCCGTTGTCGGTAATTTTGTTTTCAGACGACGTCCTAGAAACATCTGTGCTGGTGATTTTCCTAGTCCTTGAATTTCCGTGTTACGGTAATCCATTAGTGCTATGTACGGATCTTTGTTTTTCTTGAGAATCCGTTTGACGGTTTGTACCATCCTCTCCGCTTGTCCATTTGATTTTGGATACAACGGACTTGATGTGGTGTGGGTGAATCCATATTCCTTTGTGAAATCCTTGAACTCCTTGCTTGTATACTGCGGACCATTGTCGGATACTAGTTCATCCGGGATTCCATATTTTGAATACATGCTTTTGAGCGAGTTCACAACTTGACATGATGACAAGTCCTTTAGAATCTTGATCTCCGGCCACTTAGAGTAGTAATCGACGGCAATTATGTAATGATTTTGCTGGTATGCAAATATGTCGGACGCGATCTTGGACCATGGACGGTCCGGCAACTCTGTACATATCATTGGTTCCTTAGGATTTGAATTCTGTACTTCTGCACAAATATGACACTTTGAAACTTTGTCCTCAATCTGTGCTGCCATACCTGGCCAGTACATACACTCTCGCGCTCGGCTCTTGCATTTCACTATTCCGAGATGTGATTCATGCACTAAGTCCAACATTTTCTGTTGCATCGACTTCGGAATCAAGAGTTTACTGCCTTTGAACAGTAGTCCATCCACATGTGATATCTCATCACGAAATGACCAATACGGAATAAGAGTCGATTGCAAGTTTTGCTTGGCTTCAGGCCAACCTGACAATACTGTGTGTTGAAGCTGTTGCAAAGTAGAATCACGTAGTGTTTCTTGTTGAAATTCGGTATAGCGGTCTTTCGACATTGGTAGATGTTGGTTAAGCGTGATGCTATTGACATCAACTTCGGGTACCAGTTCTTCTGTAGTTTCATCTAGGTAGTGGCGACTCAAAGCATCAGCGATAAACATGAGTTTCCCAGGTTTGTATTCTATCTTTAAGTCATATTTCTGGACTGCAAGAAGTAGTCTTTGTAAACGCATAGGAGCTGCTAAGAGCGGTTTACGAAATATTGACTCCAATGGTTTATGATCTGATTCCACAGTTATCTGTCTTCCATAGATGTAATGGTGAAACTTATGACATCCAAATACCACTGCTAAGGCTTCCTTCTCTATTTGTGCGTAGTTCCTTTGGGCCGCTGTGAGTGCTCTTGAGGCGTACGCGATGGGTCTACCCTGCTGTAAGATAGTAGCACCAAGTCCTTTAGAACTAGCGTCCACAGAGAGCGTCAATGGTTGTTTTGGGTCATAGTATGCCAAAACTGGAGCTTCTATAATCATTGCCTTAATGGTTTTGAAACTGACTTCCTGTTCCTTGTTCCAGTTCCATTCAGATCCCACTTCTGACACCATGTCGTGTTCGTCAAGCAGACGCCATAATAACCGGAACTCAAACTGCTTTATTCTACTTTTAGAACCAACAACATAAACAATATAAATCCGGATAACAGTCGACTGACTGTCGAATACACAATACATGACACAGCTGTTGATCATTGTGCAAGTCATGCGCCATATGAAGTATTTCATTGGTGAGATGTAATTCGGGGAGCATCCATTAGTTTTACTGATATTCCTGGGTTTTTTTTTAATGGATACCTTACTTTCCTCGCCATATCAACAGTTTTATAGTATATTACCCTCACGCACAAAATTTAATATTAAAATTCGCTTTTGTACGTAATCTGAACAAGTTAGATGAGTCAAGAGAGAGAGAGAGAGAGAGAGAGAGAGAGAGAGCACACTGGATATTTTTCTCCGAACATGATGTTATATAGAAAAACGTAAATTTTACAGATTAAAGTGTGAATTTTACAGATTAAAGTGTAAATTTTACAGATTAAAGTGTGAATTTTACAGATTAAAGTGTAAATTTTACAGATTAAAGTGTGAATTTTACAGATTAAAGTGTAAAATTTACAGATTAATGTCCAAAATTTACAGATTAATGTGTAAAATTTACAGATTAAAGTGTGAAATTTACAGATTAAAGTGTAAATTTTACAGATTAAAGTGTAAAATTTACAGATTAAAGTGTGAATTTTACAGATTAAAGTGTAAAATATAAAAATAAAAAGTAAAAATGTGTCACTAATACGCTTCCGTACTCCAGTGAGTTTTTCTGATCGAAATTTGTCCGTTCAGCGTCGTCGTTGTTGTCGTTGTCGTAAACTTTTCACATTTTCATCTTCTCCAGAACCATTGGGGGCCAATTTCACCCAAAATTGGCACAAAATATCCTGGGATAAAGAGGATTCAAGTTTGTTAAAATGAAGGATTATGCCCTTCTCCAAGGGAAGATAATAGCGAAATAGTGAAAATACATTAACGACTTTTTAAAAAAAATTACAGAACTACTGGGCCAATTTCATCCAAACTTTCACAAAGCATCCTTGGGTGAAGGGGATTCAAGTTTGTTCATGTGAAGGGTCACGTCTCTTTCCAAGGGGAGATAATAGCGAAATAGTGAAAATGCCCCCTACAAAGGGAAAATAATCACACACCAAAAAAAAACAGGGTTGGGTCATTTAAAATTCTTCTTCTCAAGAACCACTGAACCAGAAGAGCTGTAATTTAAATGAAAGCTTCCCGACATAGTGCAGATACAAATTTGTTAAAACCATGACCCCTGGGTGTAGGTTGGGGCCACAATAGGGGATCAAAATTTTTACATGCGAATATTTATGTAAAATCTTTGAAAAGCTTCTTCTCAAGAACCGCTGGCTCAGGAAAATATAATTTACATGAAAGCTTCCTGGCATAGTGCAGATTCACGTTTATAAAAATCATGGCCCCCGGAAGTAGGTTGGGGCCACAATAGGGATCAAAGTTTTACATGTGAATATATAAGGAAAATCTTTAAATATGGGCCAAGGTAACTCCAGTGAGCGTTGTGGCCCTTGGGCCTCTTGTTGTTATTTATGATTGATTTTATTATGCATAAAGTATAGCTAGAATATCACAAAAAGTCTCAAAACCCTGGAATCTCCGGCCTACCAGGATCCACCACTTGAAATCGCTCTTATGACTAAGACTTTCTGAACTCAAAATGTATACTGACGGACTTTGAAAAATCACATCTTTCCAAATAATTTTTTGATGCTATCTTTATAATATTTATTGCAAACTTACTCACCATACCAGGGACGGGTCCAGGATTTGCGGTTAAAAGGGGAGGGGTGCAGCTTTATAATTGCTGCAATGAGTCCCTCAGTAGGCCCAGAGGGCGAAGCTCCCGGAAGCTCATGGATTTTACAGATTTTATAGGGCTTGAAATATGTTTCCTATATAGTCATTTTTATTATTTTCTCTCAAATTTGAAGGGGTTTTGGAAAAAATGTAAGTCCATCCAAAAAAAGTCATTCAATCATGTGGCAATAAATCAAAAGATTTTGTCATTTATTTCTCCGAGAGTGGAAGAAATCGTTGCTTCTTTTATCGTTTATATTCTTCTAAATATACCTCGATTTCATTCACAACTAGTGAAAAGGGTAAAAATTGTTATTTTGCAGAGTAGAGACAAATCAAAGTACTGAACGTACTGAATAGTGTTAATTCCACCTGTAATGTGAATGAGCAGGAACAACACGAGAAGAAGTTTATGCATTATTATAAGAATACACTTTATGTCAGGAAATAAAACATATGGATGGGAAACAATGTCCTGGAATTTTTTACCATGCTGAAATATAAACTTTAGATTTGACGTTTAAACACAATGGTTACGATTATGACTTTGGTCCCAAACGAAATAAAATCTCTGTCCTTGGATCATGAAATTTACACTTTTGGTAAAGGACACCTGCTCCTTTTAAATATCTATTTAATCGGAATTCAGTGTCAATAGCATTAAAGACGATGTTATTGAAATGTTTTACACTATAAACACTATATACCCAGTTTGGCCCCCACCCTGGAGTTAGAACCTTTATCATAAGATCATGAAATTTACAATTTTGGTAAAGGCCTCCCTGCTCTACATGACTATGCAATGCTTTTTTTCTTGCAGATGTGATGTTGTAAAGAAGAATATTTTTTTTAATTGATCAGGTAGTGCTTGAAAATTCTAAAACAATTGTAATGGTAGTTTTCGGTTGAAAGTGTTTAATTGTTATCACACAAAGGACGCTGATAAATTACAATAGAAATGAATGGAAATTTTCAAGTCTATCATCATTCACAACAACTAATTAATATCTAATCAATAACCTACTACCGTGTTCTAGTTTATTAGTGTGCAAAACATTTTTAGAATACAACGAAAATCAAACAAGTCGATAGTTTGATACATACATGTATGTCAAACAAGAAAGAAAGGAACAAAAATAAAAGAATAAATATACCAAGTAACAAGTGCCACAGATATTCATGTCAAAACACACCAACATAATAATGCAGGTCTATGAACACTTTACATCCATTTCATCACCTTACCAGACATCATTTAGATGGATACATAAACATGATCTGTATGACTTGTACTAAAGTGTCCAGTGCATAATTACCTGTATATATCAATCAAAACATATGGACTTATTTTTTGCAATTAGTTGATTTCAATTCAAATTCGGGTTGAAGATAATGCGAATCCAAATAAGTCAGATAAAGATATGTGCAATTGATAGCAAAATTTAGGGAGTTATTTAAAAATGTTCATTATAATTGTGCAATATTGATAACTTTAAAACTGAATGCTGCTTTATCAACATGAGTGAAAAGAATTTATTTTGACATAAAAGTTAGTGCAGGAGGATGCACCAAACCTATAATATAATAGATTAGACTAGCATTTAATGTGCATGGATTTACATTTGTAGGCATTGTAGTGATTGTTTGTTGATACTTAAATCTGAGGAAGAAGAAGAAGAAGAAGAAAACAAATAAGAAAAACCTCCAAGAGTTTGTACACAAGTACATTAAACACTCTACTCATCAACATGTATGCACATTGTATTACACTCCTTGTGTAAAAGCTCATATTCATATTGCAAAGGAAACTCACCTGTTTGTCTGAATGAGACATAATATACATTGCTATTGTTTGAATTTTATAAAAAGCTTCTTTGTAAGGAAATGCAAATTGTGTCTATGGATGCGTGTATTAAAACTTGCCCCACAGGCTATTAGATCACTTGGGTTCAAATTCATTCGTAAAGATTAAAGGTATAGAACTCTAAATTTGAGCACCGAAGTTCGTAGATGAAAAAAACCCATATGATATGAAATTTTACTCTATAATCACCAATCTGATTCCACGCGCAAGTACTCTGAAGTTGAAATAAAAATATGCTGGAGTTCCTCATTGATAACATCTTCGTGGTCTTTGGTGATCAGGTCTTCCAACAGTCTGTTGGTTGATTGAGTGTATCTTGTTTAACGTCTCTCTCGAGAATTTTCCACTCATATGGAGACGTCACCAATACCGGTGAGGGACATCAAATTTAGGCCTTTGTTCGGCGCTTATGGCTATTGAGCAGTGAGGGTTCTGTGACACGGGACATCCGTTTTTAAGGTCACCTACGAGGACCCGTGACATTCACATCTGATGCCGAGCGTTTAGCGATGGAACTGTCACAACCTGTTAGACTTAAGTCTGTCGCGGCTGGGATTCGAACCCCGATCTTCCGCATGCTGGGCGAACGCTCTAACCTCTAGATCACTTCGGCGGTTCATAATAGAAGTTACATGTATTCGCAATAAACATAACATGTTTACAATTAACATGTAAATGTATAAGTTCAACGAAAATTCTAAGCTAGGCAATTAAAAGTTACAATATAATTTTCAAACGGTAATGTTCAAACAATTCTGCTATACGCAACTAAGCTTTGCATGGTAACCTTTGCACAGCGGTTAGCGGTCAAGAAAATCAATACTAAGGTTACAGTGCAAAGACACCCTAGTTCAAAACGGTTTCATGTACATATTGTTATTGATTTTTAAGGTTTGCACGAAGGAATTTCTTAATCATCACTTTAATTATTACAGACGTAGATTCAAGCGGGAATCAGTGGAAGATTTATTATACAATACAAATTACATTTCAACACATTCCAACAGTCTCGATTGAAGTCAGCATTTCGCAAATTCTATGGTCGTTATAACGATCTAGTTCGTCAATACAACCTATCATTGGGTCAAATGCTGTCTGATGTGTTTCATACCGAATGTTAAGCCATTCTTGGCACACTGATTTTGAGTGCGAATAACTCCGTTTACCTGATCAGGATATGGGGCTCACGGCAGGTGTGACCGGTCGACAGGGGATGCTTACTCCTCCTAGCAATCTAATTAAAATTATAGACTTGTATATCCGCTCCTCTACGATACGCTTCAATACACGTAGAGGAGCGGATATACAAGTCTAATTTTAATTAGATTGATCCTCCTAGGCACCTGATCCCACCTCTGGTGTGTCCAGGAGTCCGTGTTTGCCCAACTATCTATTTTGTATTGCTTATAGGAGTCATGAGATTGATCACTGTTCCTTATCTTCACCTTTCATTTCCAACGTGTTTACGTTCGGTATGTTTACCTATTGAAATAATCCACTGTCCAACGAATTAAAATGTATGTCCGAACAGCTGCTCAAAATTGCATCTGCGGCTGGATATGAATGTAAACCCCGTTCTAGATCGGTTGCAAAATTACAATTAATTTAAACACGATTTGTTTACTACAGCGATGCATAAATTTGCGTATAGGTGGGGACAAACTGAAAACGCGATGTTAAAAGGGCTTTTTTTTTTTTACTCATATGGAGACGTCACCTAGAATTGCCGGTGAACGACTGCAAAATTTGGCCTATACCCCGCGCTTACGGCCTTTGAGTAGATAGGGATCGTTATCGTGTCATGCCTTCTGTGACACGGGGCTTTTTTTTGGTCTCATCCGAAGTACCGCCCATTTATTAATTTAATCGCCTCTTATGACAAGCAGGGGGTACTGCTCAACGATCTATACACAATTGGAATTCGAAATTTTAGCCGTCGGTATGTTGCAAGCAGGCGTATAGTCAGCGGGAATTTTAATAATGGCCATCTCTTTATAATAAGCCGGTTGTTGCGATGGTATCATCCGACAGGATCAATAAATGATAGCCCATGACCCGGTTAACCGTGTGTGACAACGGACATCAATCTCTTTACATTTTCCTCAGGTTTGACCAGACCTAGGGTGCCTGTAAAATGCGAAACGAAATTGAAACATGCGAAACGAAACCTAACAAAACAGAACGATACGAAACGAAAAAGACTGTACATGTATAACCAAACTCTTTGATTAGAATAATAAAAAATATTTGATAACACGGGCGAGCATATCAGGCCCCTGTGAAAGTTTCCACATATAAATGAAATTCCCCTACCCATTGGAGTGGTATTTCAGGTTGACTGATACATTTTTAAGCGCTTCATCGGTTAGCATTAAAGTTGGTGGCTGGAGAAGTTGAATACAGGAAGACGTATAACATACAAAACTTATTGATATGCAGTAAATCTAGAGATAACTCTTTGGAGTGTTGCTAAAACGGGGAATTCAAAACGGAACGGAAAACATCTGGTGTAATAATATTAGAAGGAGGTCAGCATTTCATAAAACCAAAAGGCTCATAAACAAGGGAAACAAAAATTACAGAAAGAACGAGAAGACATGCTCAGAATCCAACGTTTCATATACTTCTTACAAATACAGATGTATTTAAAAATCGTCATAAACTATTATGAAAAATATCAAGCAAGTCTCTGTGGGTGTCACTCTCTTTTCCTGGCTTTATCATTTTCTGAACCCTAACCCCTTTCTCCCACCCATTGTGAAAGCATGTTGTAAAAAACCCAACAAACAAACCAAAATACTGAAAAGGACTTAAATAATAATTTAACCTTTCAAAGTGTAACTTTTTACTGGCTGCATGAGCCTAACAATGAATAACCCCCCCACCCCCACCCCCCCCCCCCACCCCCGAAAACAATTTTGTAAAATAGAATATTTTTCTCAACAACTTCCCCTATACATAGCCTTTATAAATCAAACTTGCTGTTAATCGAACTTTATAATTTCAAGATGATATTGAACTTGAATTTTATTTTAGTTCTACACGTGCACGGTATGATATATAGCTGAAATAATGTAGCATTCTCCGATTTTATTTGGGGGGGGGGGGGTCAGAATAAAAAACAAATCGGTTAGGGATACATTATTGCAGCTAGATATGAATATACTGTATATACCTTGGGCTATAATTACCCCACCCCGACTGGAAAATGTTCTAAACTATGTTTTTCTGAAACTCTGTTTTCTGGTTAGTAAATTGGTGGTTGCTGGCATTCTTGACACTAGGTCGTCTGGGAGTTACGGTGTGTCACATGTGACAACTCAGCATTTTTGTGGTTTTAGTGCGGCTGTGGTGTATAGTGATAGTGCTATCAATGATTTGACTGACCTTATAATGATAATTACAGCTGATTAGATTTACAACATGTATCTTGATGTTTAGTAAATTTGTATTTGACCTTTTAATGATAATTACAGCTGATTAAGATTTACAACATGTATCTTGATGTTTAGTATAGGCAGAGTCAAGAATTGTTCAGCAGCTGTTTTCATCAATGTGATTTTTGTGTTTCAGTAGTTTTGTTTTAGTAGAAAAGTTCGGCCGCGGTGGGCTTCCCTTGTTAAGAACAAAGTAACTGTTTCAGTTTCTGTCGCACATTTTATTTTTCATTACAAATGTGTCGTACAATTTATTAGGTCACCCGAGTTCCCAGAAATTGCTGAGCCAATCTTGATCAAATTTGACCTGTGGCATCTGTAGGTGAAGAACACCAGAAATTGTAAATTTCCTGACCCCCCCCCCCTCCTAAGGGGCCTAGCCTTCATCTGGGGGGGGGGCTGTAAAATTTATGTATTTCTTTAAAAATATTCTTCTTTACTCCTGGGCATCTAGCAGATAAAGTGAGTATATATTAATTATGAGCAAGGAAACTTCTATCAAATCTGTGTATTTCATGATCCCCGGGGTAGGGATTCTGACCCTGAAACTAAATGGATATTTAGAAAGAGCAGATAGTCCTTTACCAAAAATGTAAATTTGATGATCCCAGGGGTAGGGGTTTTGGTATCAGGGTGGGGGTCAAAATTGTCAGTTATTAAATGTGAGAACAATATACATTTTTAACTTCTTCTTGATAACTATCATTCCAATTCTTTTCAAAATTGGTATGAAACATCTTTGGAACAAGGGGTACATAAATAGTAAATTTCAGGATTCCTGCATCCCTGGGGCCCTAGAGACGGGGTATAAACTGCCCTAAATTAACCAATTTTCAAAACTCTTCTCAAGAATTGCACACATATAAGAATAACCAAATGCATAGTGATGTAGAGCAGGAAGGCTTCTACCAAAATTGTAAATTTCACGATCCCTGGGGTAGGGGTTCTGACCCTGTGGCGGGACCAAACTTACTATGTAGTGTTTATGTGTAAAACACTTAAATAGCATCGTCTTTAGTGTTATTGATACTAAATTGAAACTAAATGAATATTTAGAAAGAGCAGGTAGTCCTTTACCAAAATTGTAAATTTGATGATCCCAGGGGTAGGGGTTTTCGTATTAGGGTGGGGCCAAACTTAGTATATAGTATTTATGTGTAAAATTGCTGATACTGTATACAATCTAAATGCATACATAAGAATAGCAGAAAAGGATGTACAAAAAATGGTGTATTTCACAACTCAAGGTTATGACTAGGGCGAGTCCAAATTAGTCACATCTTTTGATGTTTTAATGTTAATACACTTATTATTTAAAACCTTTCATCAGTGTATGCACTTTTGAGGGCAGTGAAGTTTTAAGAACTTACTTACTTACCCTCTTCGTCCCTGGTGGGACATAAGGCTTCAACAAGTTGTCTCCATCTAGCTCTGTCCTTGGCAATATACTGTTTTAAGAACACATCTTGCTTTATACTGTTGCTAAACATTAGAATTTAGCTTAGATATTCAGAGCAGGATATTTTTTCTAGATTCCATAGCCCATCGGAGTAGTGATACTTTTTTACTAGTACTCAGGTGACCGATGAGGCCTGTGGACCTCTTGTATTGTATCCAATCATTCTTCTTTGCAACATACATTGTATATCTGCTTGGCATATAGTTTGACTGTTTTCAAGGTTTATCAGGAATGCCTTATAAAACAACATATCACGTATATACAGTCAGGGGCGGATCCAGGAATTGAGGTAAGGGAGTGCAATTTCATGAGACATGGGGTATGGGGGGTCGCCTTAATTAAGGCTCCCAGTGGGTCTAGACTTCGCCTCTGAATTTCCTAGATTTAATAGGGGTTGAAATGTATCTCTAATATGTAGTCATTATTACTATTAAAAAATAATTTTTCTAATGAGGCTTTATCATTTACTTTTTCTAAATAGGAAATCGTGATTTAAAAAGGGGTGGTGGGCGCAGGGGAGACATTAGATAACGAACTTTGTATATATGTTTGTTAAATAAAGGTATTGCTCAAAATAAACTCCAACAGAAAAAAGATGCCTAAGCAATCTAGATTTTGAAAATTAAATCCCAGAATTAATGTGACATTTCGTGATTTATTCTGAAGGCCACGAGCAGTTTAAACATCAGATTATTTACGTTTTCTTTTGTCAATCTTTTAAAATACACAGAAGGAGTGAATATATTGATATAACTTGGTTTTATTATTGGGTAACCTAATATGATGTATCTTAGCAAACAACTTATATTACAAATTAATTATGAAATCGTTTTGTGTGTGTGTGTACAATTTGTATGTTTGATTTTTGGGGTGCTTGAATGTGCTCTGCATTGTAATAGGAAAACAAACATTTAGGGCATGTCAGATATGAGCTATATAGGACAGCCTTATTTTTGACACTTCAGTCTTTCAGCACTACTAACTTTGTAAAAAATGTACACAATATATGAACTCAGACCACGTGACTTGAACTTACCACGTGACTGGTAGCAAAGGTAAATAAATCAAACAGGAAGAATAAACACCAAACCGAAAGTACTTCCCAGCCAGGTGAATATCGGGTTGGGGGCCATGATGGATTCCATGTTCATCGACAGCGATCTGGGCGGAGATCGGGTGTAACAGGTAGGTCATGGAAGTTATTCAACGTTTTATTACTTAATTAACTTTAATTTCAAAACCTTAATTGCTAGTCCAACAAATCGTTTAAACTCTTCAATCACGTGATTTAATTATTTCTTCTATGGAGGGCATTTTCAATTAATATTTTCCAACGTTGGCACAATGGCGGATCTGCAGAGGGGAGGGGGGGAGGGGGGTCGGACGTTCGAATCCACCCGTCCCCTTTGATTGAACATTTTTAACATATGTGGTAATTTCGTAACCCCCTTATGTGGTGTCAAAGGTACAAACTTAGAGACTCCACCTTCTTTTGAAAAGTGTCTACATCCGTCCACAGGGGCATCTTATCCGCTCTGTTCTCTATCACACATATATAAATACATGTGTGATAGAGAACAGAGCGGATAAGATGCCCCTGTGATCCGTCCCTGAGTTGATATCGTCGCAAACCACTCATGTTGTCTCCGTTCACACTCCAGGACTCGAGAAGCGTGGCTAGAGGCGATGTTGATTGAGTCAAAGGTATCCCCTATATATGTAGAGTTGTTTTCTTTTTTCTATTTATTAAGTTCAGATACCTGTGATTGAGTCACGTGAATAAAAAGTGTATAACTCAGCGAGATTCGCCGAAGCTAGTTATTTGGAAATATATAAACACATATCCAGCCTCCACGAATCTTGTTGAGATTACTGTGCCTAGTTTGAAGTATGTGACATCCAACAGAACAAGTCATTCTTGCTCGGGAATCGATTATAAATCATTGGGATTAGGGATTGGGGGGGGGGGGGGGGGGGGGGCGTGTATGAAATTATAACTGAATTATTTTTATATCAAGAATTGATATTTATATACCAAAACTTCGATCATCGAAATTTTTAAGTCAATAAACATAACAATCTGATTAAAATCAGCTCCTCGATCCGCTCTTCTTTTTTTCTACACGAGTGTAGCGACATAAAAAAGAGAGTAGCGAATCGAGGAGCTGATTTTAATCAGATTGTAAATATGATGTGGTTTTAACGTTGTATGTTTATTGTTTATTCACCAATCAAGGGCCCTCGGGGCATGTACAGGTTAACAAGCAATTAATTATAACAAGGAAAATAAATAACAATATCATGTACTACTGACAGAGTTCACACTTCTCCAATGCACACATCTACAATTATATATGAAATACTGATGGCAGACAAGATTTAAATTAACAACATGATATATACAATAAAATAACCCAAATGCTTCACATATTAGTTTCAGAGACAGCCGGTAATGATAGTGTTGTGTGAATACATATGATAGGAACTGTGTTCGAATGTCAATGCACAGTGCTTGGAGTGGCCATAGGAGGCCTATATAAAGTATCGATGTCGTGAGTAATGTCATTCTAAGCCAGTCTCACAAAGTGCACTTACCACAATGTTTTTTAAATCATGAATAAGGTCTGGTATTCACCATTAGACGTTACTTTAACACTTGCTTTTTGACACAGGTTTCCATATTTTTTTCCTAATATTTTATCTATAGTTTTTCCTGCGCGGTTTTTAACGTCAATGATGGAGGTTTTCTTGACACTTTGTTATTTAATTCATTACTTGAATCAGCTTGTTCAAGTCAGTTACCATGTAGTATATTTGTTGTAAAGTTATTAAACGGCGGCTGGCCGACAAGCTTGCCTGACTTACACCACAGTTGTGTATGTTGTCTTGTACGCAAAAGGGCTACATTCACAGAAGTGTATATTATACTAAAAGAATGTAAAGAATTAGAGTTCATCTAAACATTATTTAGTGATATCAATAAATAAACAACATATCTATTAGTAAAACAGCACCCCATGACGTTACATTGCAGTCTGGTTAAAACCAGTCTCAGTCAGGCGACGACAGAAGGGGGGTGGCTGGTTTTAATCAGCTGTCGTTGGCAGTCATCGGATTTCAAACATTTCAATATTATTTAAATAATGAAACATAACTTTGAATATATCTTTCGATTTTGAACTAATTTTATTTTCATCTTTCAACACAGATACACAATGGCCACACCAAACACCCAAGCACAGGAGGTCATCACTTGTGACCTCTGTACCAAACCAACCCGAAAATTCTGTAACAACTGTCAAGTAAGTTTGTGTGCAGATTGCATCAATAAACATGTGGAGAAGCTCGACTCCCTACCACATGACATCGTTCCTTTCAAAGACAGAAAGGTGGCTTTCCCCGAGTGTGAATTTCACTCCAACCAGAGATGTGAGGTTCACTGCCAACGATGTGATATTCCAGTTTGTCTGCAATGTATAGCTGGTCCCCACAATGGACACAAAGTCAAGCATATCCCGGAAATATTCAATGAGAAGAAAAAGGAACTTGAAGAGGAAACCAAAGAAATTGAATCCACCATTATTCCGCAATACAAGAAGAAAAATGAAGAAACAGAAAGCAATATATCCATTATAACTGCCGAATTTGATGAAATGGAAACAGAAAAGGAAAAACATAGAAAACTCTGGCACCAAGAAGTAGATGCTATTTTCAATACACTTGGGTCTTTGATTAAATTCATGAAAGAGAATCACCTGGCTGCTCTAATATCCCATCAATCCAAAATAAATAATTGTATTCCAGACATGATCCAAACAGTTCAACAAAACAAGATGATCATGAAATCAAAGAAAGTGTCTGAAGTCACTAACTACAAATCAAAACTCGAGGAATACAGAAACATGCCTACTGATATTGATTTCAAACTGCCATCACTCAAAACCAACACAGTCCAAGGGAGAGAACTCAGTCTGGAATTAGGAGAATACAAGGCTAGCCTGACACAGACAACACTGTCCAGTCTGACAGAGGAAGTCTCCTATTTATCTTTACAAAAGCTGTTAGAGCAAGCTAAATCAATTACAACCATTCCTACTGGACTTAATCCTCTATACCAAGTTGCCTGTGTGGGAGTGGATGAAGTCTGGGTTAGTGGTGAAGATAAAACCATAAGACGTGTTGATATACACGGGTCTGTACGGGACACTGTCACCACCACATGTAAAACCTGGCCTGATGGCATCACAGTGACCAGACAGGGAGAACTGGTATACAGTGATGCTAACAATAGAACTGTGAACATTGTCAGACACGGGAGAATAGAGACACTGATAACCACACCACGGGGCTGGCATCCAGGTCAACTATGCTGTACTAAGTCAGGGGACATCCTGGTCAGTATATATACTACTGATTTTAGCCAATATAAAATTGTCCGTTATCAGGGACACCCAGTGACACAGGAAATAGATAGAGATGAAGATGGAGAACCAATCTATAAAGGAGGGAAATACGCACTGTATGTGGCGGAGAACAACAATGGAGACATCTGTGCCTCTGATAGAAAAGGTGACATCGTGGTCGTGGTGAACAAGTCAGGAAGAGTCCGATTCCGATACGACGGTACACCAGCCAGGAGGAAGAGGTCATTTGATCCTAGACAGATAGTGACAGACTCCTTGAGTCAGATCATTGTGGCAGATTACAACAATGCCTGTCTACACATCCTGGATCAGAACGGACAGTTCCTGAGATGTGTGGACAAATGTGGACTAGATAAACCTAAAGGACTGAGTATGGACAGTGAGGGGAGGTTGTGGGTAGTGTTAGTTTATTCAGGAGAAGTGAAAGTGATTCAGTACATGAAATAAACACACACTGTTTACAACCTGTAATGTACAGACATCAGATCATGACGTTCAAACAGTGAATTAATTCCTGGAGGTTTATAAAGCCTAATCACGTTATAACTGACAGAACTGACACGAGAACTTCAAATCACATCTCCTTTGCTATATGATCGGTCCGTTTGAGAACTTACAAAATGAAGTTCACATGGACAACCCGAAATAATCACAATACTCGTATAAAATAAAACTTGTAAATAAAATTACCAAACACCCTCTATCCATCATGAACAGGCACGAGGAATTATTCTTCAGAGTGGAGCAGCAGAAGAACGCAGATGTTGACTTTGAAAAAAGTTGACAAAATATAACAAGGCTTTTCGCCCTGTCTTTAAAATCCTAACTCCCAGGGGAGGGGGGTGAATATTAATGTCTTGATCGTGTATTACCGACTGTAACATATTTTCCCCATGTACACTTTCATTTATGTTCTCCTTCGTTTCACTCATCCGAACATAAAATATTTCTATTCTAAGTATCTTAGTAAATAAACAACAGAACAAAGATGTAGCATGTGTTGAGCGCCTATCAACCAGTTTATTCATCATATTTACAAAACCACGCGACTTTACTAGCGATGCACTAGTAGCAGATCCCAAAATTTGTTTCCGAATACAATCTACAAAATACAATACAAGAAATTAAACATACATTTAAAAAAAAAACGTGTTCGATAACTGGTTGACTGCTCCTGACCAACGCCTTATATAGCGAACCTAACTACATTTAAATATACTTCCGCGCATAAAAAAGTCCAATTACAGTACAACTAATAGAAATTAATTTCTTAAATCGTGGGAGGGGCGCAACATTAATCCTTCACTGTACATGGGTTCAAATTGTATCTTTCAAGCTTACATTCCTCTCATTCACATATGCGATAGTATGGAAAATAGTGGAGGGGCAATCACCCACTATATCTTTGTTTGCATATGAAAATAACAGAAAATGATCATTGTTAAACGAAAAGTAGGGACACCCCCACACACACATTTGTACACAATTATACGTGACTGGTGAATAGTAGTACATATATGTACATGTAGTCACAATATGAAAATACCAAAATCATGAAAATATTCTGTCGAGATTTCTTAAAACATTCATAGACTACGTATTAGTCCATATATACATGCACTGCAAGTTTCTCATACAATAAGGCAGTGGCATATGTAACGGGGGCGCGCCCCTTCTAAAAGTTTCAAATCAAAGGTAAACAGTGGTCTCTTAGAAAAATGAAAATGATAACAGAAGCAAACATTTCTTCTTTTGATTTATTGAATTACATTTATTGGGAGAACTCTTTACAATTTCGACATTTTATTGATTTAACCTTATTAAAAATGATAGAAAATAGTAAAAATTACTTGCATATAAAACTTATTTCAAGCCCTATAAAATCTGTAAAATTCAGGAGCTTCCGGGGACTTCGCCCCTGCCCCCCCCCCCCCCCCTCCCGGGCTTCACTGGAATCCTCAATGCGGCCCCAGATTCCCTGCCTCATAAAGTTGACCCCCCCCCCCCCTAACCACAATTCGTGGATCCGCCCCAGCAAGGTTTTATTTGAAATTGTTTAGATTTTAAAAATATAGTTTTATCTGTCTATAGACGAGACATTCTATAAACATACATTACAAAGATCTACATAAAAAATCTTGCACTGCTTCAAAGTTTATCTAAATTTCTATTTGTTGTAAAGAAAAAAAGTTGACCTTCCGTAGCTTTGATATTCTCATTTGGTATCGTGAAAATGTTCAGTTGCTGAATTAATATTTCCCCACTTTATACAGAGCAATATAAAAATGCAGACCCTGTACATGTTGTATACACAGTAGTTACCTACCTCCTCTCTGTAACGTATGATTGTGTTTGAAAATACAGAGCGTATGAACTACAACGCTTCACGCCCGCATGTTTTGCATGGAGCGCTAAATCCGCTACATAAAGTAGGCCGACTTGAAGCGTCGCAGTTCATACCCTCATGTATTTTCAAAAATGAAATTTCTTTCTTGAAATGTTTTTGCCATTTTTTCTGAATAAACATAAGATCTATTATCAAACCAAGATGTGCCTGTAGGCCTAAAACACTGATGTTTTCTTGTGGGAGCAAATATGACAATGAAAAAGCTTTCAAAAGTAGGTCAAATCCCAAGGTCAGGGTACTGATACCGATCGAAAGGAAAAATCTTGTCACAAGGAATACACATGTGAAATAGTATACCCCTAGCTCTAACTATTGCAAAGTTATGGCCAGTTCTTTTTTCAAAAGTAGGTAAAGGTCATGAGGTCACCAAAAGAAAGATCTTGTCGCAAGGAACACACACGTGACATATGAAGGTCATACTACAAACCATTCAAAAGTTATAGTCAAAGTTAAAGTTTTTGTGGACAAACAGACGGACGGAGCAAAAACTATGACCTGAATCTCCGATTACGGGGTATCGTTACAACAAAAGTTTACACGATGTACGGATTTTGCTGCCAATGGTGATTCTTATGTACTGTGAACCTGTTCTAGACATTTTGGGTAACAGTCGTGAAGTTTGGTTTTGTCGGGTAATGTCTCTAACTTTTGTTGACCGTCGCTGTTGTTTAGAACTAAACAGATTTGACTACGTCAGGAAGCAATTTTAATGAGTTGGGAACAAAGGGGAATATAGGGGAGTATTTAAAGATGTCAATGATTTTCTTCACGAATTCAATAAAAATTCGTGCATTAAAATTTCTATTACTATACGAGCTTTTTGATATTATCTAAAGTATTATTAGGCCTATAGCTCTAAATTTGAAAATTTTATTTTGGTGTAAAAATATGCTATCATGATAGTTTTGTACGTAACTTTAACCATAGTCATTGATTAAAACTAAGTTTAAGATTTTATCAAAATAAAGATTTCCGTTCTATTGGAAATAGTATTATATAGAAATCAAATTTTGCACGGGAAGACAATATGTAATTGCTTCATCCAGAGCATCTGAATAGGTTTTCTAATACAAATATTAAGAACAAAAGTTTATAAACCTTATTTTTTTTCTGTCATTGAAATATTAAATCACAATTTTGCAACAAAAATTTTCCACACCAAAATGACAACCGCTGACTATCTGACAGTTCCACCGTGGGGTGTGTCTTCACGGGAATTTTGACGTACATGTAGTATGTGACGTCATGAAAAAGCTGATAATGTGATAACCATCATCAATTTGTGTGATAATGAAATAGGAGTGTATATTGAAAATGTAAAAGAAAAAGTCATAGTGATCAAATGTCGTATATAGCTGGTCTACATCCTCTGCTGCCACATGGACGTCTGAATGTGACGTGCGTGCAACGGCGGTGGCAAATCGAAGGCAGTGTTAATTAATGCAATATGTAATTTTTTCCGGTAAGTCTAAAATCCACTCGCTGTCAGAACATATTAGACTGCTGTTCACAT